>NC_042965.1:38945221-39067721 GCF_901001165.1 Salmo trutta | reverse complement strand
ACTACATCTCTGTATGGCACAGCATGTTCCTGGTATGTTCCTGTGTTTTCTACTCTCTGAATAGCAGAACACTTGTTGCTCTTCCCCCAGTGTAGTAGGCGATCCAATATTCCCACATGTAACAGACGTCACTGTGCTAGCTTATATAGCAGTATAGCGTCCTTCACTGTGCTAGCTTAGCACTGTAGCTTCCTTCACTGTGCTAGTTTAGCGGTATAGCTTCCTTCACTATGCTAGCTTAGCGGTATAGCTTCCTTCACTGTGCTAGCTTAGCGGTATAGCTTCCTTCAATGTGCTAGTTTAGCGGTATAGCTTCCTTCACTGTGCTAGCTTAGCAGTATAGCTTCCTTCACTGTGCTAGCTTAGCGGTATAGCTTCCTTCACTGTGCTAGCTTAGCGGTATAGCTTCCTTCACTATGCTAGCTTAGCGGTATAGTTTCCTTCACTTTGCTAGCTTAGCGGTATAGGCTTCCTTCACTGTGCTAGCTTAGCGGTATACCTTCCTTCACTGTGCTAGCTTAGCGGTATAGCTTCCTTCACTCTCCCAGCCCCCTTCCCGGGCTCGAACTGGTGATCAGCCCCCCTTGACACATGTGAAAGCCCCCCCTTGACAAGGTCTTAGCAAGCTTTAGCACCAAAAGGTACCAATTCCGTGACACAGGTGGAGACATTTTAAACTGTTGAGAGAGGTATATGGTCCTATCTTAGCCCGGTTACACAGTCAGAGGAATATTACATTTGTAATAATGATCACGTGTCTCTCTATTATGCGTGGGAACACTTGGGTACAGATTTCCAAAATAAAAACACCACTTGGAGCTGACTTCCTGGTGTTTTTACAATATTTTATGCCCAACAATGACAATATTATAATAATTGCTCAGAAAACTTGGGGAGCCGGCCTCCCTAGTGCCGCAGGGGTCTAAGGCACTGCATCGCTGTGCTAGCTGTGCCACTAGATATCCTGGTTCGAGTCCAGGCTCTGTCGCAGTCGGCCGAGACTGGGAGACCCATGGGGCGGCGCATAATTGGCCCAGCATCGTCAGGGGAGGGTTTGGCCGGCAGGAATGTTCTTGTCCCATTGTGCACTAGCGACTCCTGTGGCGGGCCGGGCGCATTGCACACTGACACGGTCGCCAGGTATACAGTGTTTCCTCCGACACATTGGTGCAGCTGGCTTCCGGGTTCAGCGGGAACTTTGTCAAGATGCAGTGCGGTTTGTCTGGGTTGTGTTTCGGAGGACGCACGGCTCTCGACCTTCGCCTCTCCCGAGTCTGTACGGGAGTTGCAGCGATGAGACAAGACTGTAACTACCAGTTATATATCATGAAATTGGGGAGAAAAAGGGAAAGAAAAAAAAATGTATGAAAAAAAAATAAAAATAAACTTGAGTAGCCAAGTAAGACCACCCGCGGGCCAAATTCGGCACGCAGAACGCCAGTTGGGGAACCCTGCCCTATATAGTGAAATACTTTTGACCAGATCTCTGATTTTAAAAAAAAACAGTACACTATAAAGCGAAAAGTAAATAGAGCCCTGGTCAAAAGTAGTGCACTCTGTAGGGAATATGGTGCCATTTTATCCATAGTAATTAGCACCATGATCATAATTATCATCCTGGATAATTAACTTCTTCAATAAAGCACAGAACCAATTAGCTTGCTGTATTAACATTCAACCACAACAAAGACATTAGGAGGTGTTTAATACATCTAGTGTACTGATACCTCCCAAATGGACCCCTATCCCCTATGGGTCCTTGTCAAAAGTAGTAGTGTTTGGGGAATAGGCTGCCATTTGGAACGTAACCAAGGTAGATTCAATACAGAGATTTAAAATCGTTAGTGGGTGTTTATTTGCTTTCCATTCACCTCCTACATGTTGTGATTCATTCATTCTTTCATTCATTTAGCTTCTTTTCCATCCATTTCTTCCCATTGTTATGTCTGTTGTTTGTGTGTGTGTGTGTGTGTGTGTGTGTGTGTGTGTGTGATCAGGGAAGAGTATGGAAAGTTCATTTAAGACTGTCTCAGCCTGACACTCCTGCCCCTCAGCCACAGGTCCCCTCACCCACTGTCTGCTGCAAGTCAAGACACACACACACACACACACACACACACACACACACACACACACACACACACACACACACACACACACACACACACACACACACACTTATGCATAAACGCTCACACACACACATACACGTATGTATAAACGCTCACACACACATACATGCTCTTACAGTCAACCCTGGTCGACTCAGTGTGTTGAGTTACTGAGTGACTTATGGCTAACACACCCCGTGTGTGTATTCACCATCAGAACTTAGTTATAGAACACTGAAACCCTGAATGATGTGGCTTGAGTGAACCCAGCAGCATACCACCCTGCATCCCACTACTGGCCTGCTTCTGAAGCTAAGCAGGGTTGGTCCTGTTCAGTCCCTGAATGGGAGACCAGATGCTGCTGGAATTGGTGTTGGAGGGCAAGTAGGAGGCACTCTTTCCTCTGGTCTAAAATACAAAAATATCCCAATGCCCCAGGGCAGTGATTGGGGACATTGCCCTGTGTAGGGTGCCGTCTTTCGGATGGGACGTTAAACGGGTGTCCTGACTCTCTGAGGTCATTTAAGATCCCATGGCACTTATTGTAGGGGTGTTAATTCTGGTGTCCTGGTTAAATTCCCAATCTGGACCTCAAACCATCATGGTCACCTAATAATCCCCAGTTTCCAATTGACTCATTTATCCCCCTCCTATCCGCTGTAACTATTCCCCAGGTTGTTGCTGCAAATGAGAATGTGTTCTCAGTCAACTTACTTGGTAAAATAACAGATAAATAAAAATGTTGTCTTTCTAATTGTCAGTGTTAATATCAAACAATCATGTCTAACAACTGTTGTGAATAAAGCCTGTATTATACAAATATGAGTAGAGACCACAAACTTGCCATTGCATCTTGTGTAGAGAGATTTAGCGATTTACGTACTACTGTGTTTCATCTCATCCCTCACTCCTCTCTGTATCTCCAATCCCTTCATCCCCCTCTCCTGTCGTTCCATTTTGAGCCTTCAACGCTGTATGTGTAGCGGCTCACTGTCTCCCACTGGTGGACACAGACAGAACAGCATCACAGTCCCAATGGCACATGCATGGATTCTGTTTCAGCTTTTTCTCCTTTTTGGCATGCAGTTTGTTTGTGAAGATCTTCTGTTCTTTTTTATTTTATTCATATTCGTTGCCTCCCTCCCACCCTCCCTCTCCCTGCCTCCCTCCCTCCCTGCCTCTCCCTGCCTCCCTCCCTCCCCCAGCCTCTAAGCTGCCAGACCTGTTTGGCGTTGTACGCAGGGCGTCAGGGCCCATGTCTGACAGGGAGGGAGGCACCAGCACACCCCCTCCAGCCGCCCCCTCCACCGCCTCCCCACCCATGGCACACACCCCCATGCAGCGTAAGTGCACTACAGGGGTGCGTAACAAATGGTACCCTATTCTTACACTACTTTTGACCAGGGCCCATAGGGGTCTGGCTAAATATAGTACACTATGTAGGTGAAAGGGACAGGATGCCATTTGGGACGTAATGTACAGTACCAGTCAAAAGTGTGGACACATATACTATTTCAATGGTTTTTCTTTGTTTTAACTATTTTCTACATTGTAGAATAATAATGAAGACATCAAAACAACTTTGCACACTCATGGCATTCTCTCAACCAGTTTCACCTGGAATGCTTTTCCAACAGTCTTGAAGGAGTTTCCACATACGCTGAGCACTTGTTGGCTCCTTTTCCTTCACTCTGCGGTCCAACTCATCCCAAAGGATCTCAATTGGGTTGAGGTCGGGTGATTGTGGAGGCCAGGTCATCAGATGCAAAACTCCATCACTCTCCTTCTTGGTCAATTAGCCCTTACACAGCCTGGAGGTGTGTTGGGTCATTGTCCTGTTGAAAAACAAATGATAGTCCCACTAAGTGCAAACCAGATAGGATGGCGTATCACTGTTGTGTTAACCATGCTGGTTAAGTGTGCCTTGTATTCTAAATAAAGCACTGACAGTGTCACCAGCAAAGCACCCCCACACCATCACACCCCCTCCTCCATGCTTCACGGTGGGAACCACACATGCGGAGATCATCTGTTCACCTACTCTGTGTCTCACAAAGACATGGAGGTTGGAACCAAACATCTCAAATTAGTACGCATCAGACCAAAGGACAGATTACCACTGGTCTAATGTCCAGTGATCGTGTTTCTTGGCCCAAGCAAGTATCTTCTTCTTATTGGTGTCCTTTAGTAGTGGTTTCTTTGCAGCAATTCGACCATGAAGGCCTGATTCATGCAGTCTCCTCTGAACAGTTGATGTTGAGATGTGTCTGTTACTTGAACTCTGTGAAGCATTTATTTGGGCTCCAATCTGAGGCTGGTAACTCTAATGAACCCAGAGGTAACTCTGGGTCTTCCTTTCCTGTGGCGGTCCTCATGAAAGCCAGTTTCATCATAGCGCTTGATGGTTTTTGCGACTGCACGAAGAAACTTTAAAAGTTCTTGACGTTTTCCGCATTGACCTTCATGTCTTAAAGTAATGATTGACTGTCATTTCTCTTTGCTTATTTGAGCTGTTCTTGCCATAATATGGACTTTTACCAAATAGGGCAATCTTCTGTATACCAACCCTACCTTGTCACTTGGCTCAAACGAATTAGGAAGGAAAGAAATTCCACAAATTAACTTTTAACAAGGCACACCTGTTAATTGAAATGCATTCCAGGTGACTACCTCATGAAGCTGGTTGAGAGAGTGTGCAAAGCTGTCATCAAGGCAGAAGGGTGGCCACTTTGAAGAATCTCAAATATAAAATATATTTTGATTTGTTTAACACTTTTTTGGTTACTACATGATTCCTGTGTGTTATTTCATAGTTTTGATGTCTTTACTATTATTTTACAATGTAGAAAACAGTAAAAATAAAGAAAAACCCTTGAATGAGTAGGCGTGTCCAAACTTTTGGCTGGTACTGCAGGTATTTAGACAATCAGCTCTGTGTTCCAAAATGTCACCATATTCTCTCTCATAGGAAAATGATCTGTTCAGTTTTGTTCCATTATATGTGTTTTGAAAGGTGTTCATTGACATGTTTCATAATCAAAGCAAATAACATTTTATTGGTAATATACACATATTTAACAGATGTTATTGCGGGTGTAGTGAAATGCTTGTGTTCCTAGCTGTAACGATCGTCTGAACGAGGGGACCAAGATGCAGAGTGGTAAGTGGTCATAATTTGTTATAAATGACGAAACACTTAAACAAAGAAACAAAAACGAAAGCCAACAGGTCTGTCAGGTGAAAAACACAAGACAAACAACTACCCACAAAACCCCAAAGGAAAACAGGCTGCCTAAGTATGGCTCCCAATCAGCGACAACGATGTACAGCTGTCCCTGATTGAGAGCCATACCAGGCCAAAACAAAGAAATACAAAACATAGAAAAAAGGACATAGAATGCCCACCCTAGTCACACCCTGGCCTAACCAAAATAGAGAATAAAACCCTCTCTATGGCCAGGGCGTGACACTAGCGCCAAAAGGAACATAAGCATTTCTCTACACCCGCAATAACATCTGTTAAATATGTGCTAAATATGTGTAATCTTCATTCTAAATCTGTTTCAAAGAATATGTCACTTTGTGTGCGTTCTTTATACTTAGGTTTTTTCATTTTATTTTCTGTTCTACACCTTCTCCTTCTCTTTTCATTTATTTCTCCTTTTCTATCTTTCCGTTGCTCTCTCTCCATCTCTCTCTCTCTCTCCTGCGACCAGTATCCCGTCTCTCAGACCTAGTGAGCAATGTTCGCCGGTCGTCCGCCCCGTCCACAGCCCCCACTCCACCTGCGCCCGCCGAGGCGGAGGTGGTACTAGCTCCCAGGCCCACCCCCCACCCATCACACCCCACCTCCCCTCCTCCCCCCATGTCCCTCTCCAGCCTCTCCCTCACCTCTCAGAGTGAGTACTCAGCATGACCCCTGACCTCAGAGAATCTGCCAATCAAATGGCTGTGTGGGTTTATACCTACAGTGCACGCTGTGATGCCACTCACTCAGCACCCCGACTTGTGTGATATGCCCTAACGAGTGTTTCCCCGATCATTATACCAGGCGAGGCAGGCCTCTTACCTAGCTCTAGGCCATATAGGTTTGAATATATTGTTTTAGTGTTTACAACGTGTTTTGAGTGTTGCTCTAGATGCATTTTTTGCTTTAGGGCATTTAAAAGACTGGAATGTCGCCGCAGTGGATTGAGGCCGTTTTATGGGCACCTGACCAATTACAGTTGAAGTCGGAAGTTTACATACACCTTACCCAAATACATTTAAACTCAGTTTTTCAGAATTCCTGATATTTAATCCAAGTAAAAATTGTTTAACCTCTACGGGCCACGGTGGCAGTATTGAGCATTTTGAAAAAAATACGTGCCCATTTTTAACTGCCTCCTACACCAACTCAGAAGCTAGGATATGCATATTATTAACACATTCGGATAGAAAACACTCTGAATTTTCTAAAACAGTTTGAATGGTGTCTGTAAGTATAACAAAACTCATATTGCAGGCAAAAAGGATTGTCAAAGGTTGGTGCATAATTTTAGCTGGTTTCTGCTTTTGGTGACGCCTGACCTTGAATTGAAAATGGATGTTTGTACTTTTGTGGCTATGTACTGTCCTAACATAATCTAACTTTATGCTTTTGCCGTAAAGCCTCTTTGAAAATCGGACAATGTGGTTAGATTAAGGAGATGTTTATCTTTTAAATGGTGTAAAATAGTTGATTGTTTGAGAAATTGAAATTATTAGATTTTTGATGTTTTGAATTTCCAGCCTTGCTAGCAATCCCGTCTCAGGGTTCATTGCTAACCCGTGGCCTCAACAGGTTTTAACTTGGGTCAAATGTTTTGGGTAGCGTTCCACAAGCTTCCCATAATAAGTTGGATGAATTTTGGCCCATTCCTCTTGACAGAGCTGGTGTAACTGAGTCAGGTTTGTAGGCCTCCTTGCTCGCACACGATTTTTCAGTTCGACCCACACATTTTCTATAGGGTTGAGGTCAGGGCTTTGTGATGGCCACTCCAATACCTTGCCTTTGTTGTCCTTAAGCAATTTTGCCACAACTTTGGAAGTATGCTTTGGGTCATTGTCCATTTGGAAGACCCATTTGCGACCAAGATTTAACTTCCTGACTGATGTCTTGAGATGTTGATTCAATATATCCACATACTTTTCCTCCCTCATGATGCCATCTATTTTGTGAAGTGCACCAGTCCCTCCTGCAGCAAAGCACCCCCACAACATGATGCTGCCACACCCGTGCTTCACGGTTGGGATGGTGGTTCTTCGGCTTGCAAACCTCTCCCTTTTTCCTCTAAACATAATGATGGTCATTATGGCCAAGCCATAAGACTCCTGAACTTCTAGTCAAATAGCTACCCAGACTATTTGCATTGCCCCTCCCCCTTTTTTTACACTGCTGCTACTCTCTGTTGTTATCATCATTGTATAGTCACTTTAATAACTCTAGCTACATGTACATATTACCTCAACTAACCACATTGACTCTGTACCGGTACCGCCCTGTATATAGTCTCACTATTGTTATTTTACTGCTGCTCTTTAATTACTTGTTACTTTATCTCTTATTCTTATTCAGAATTTTTTGAAACTGCATTGTTGGTTAGGGGCTCGTAAGTAAGCATTTCACTGTAAGGTCTACACTTGTTGTATTCGGCCCATGTGACTAATAACATTTGATTTGATTTGATCGACCTGTGTGGTGTTGTTTTGCTTGTTGGAAGTGAAAATTGTGAATTGTGTGGTTTCACGGGTAGCAACTAACATTAACTGCAGTGATATTATGCCAGATGGGATGGAAGCGGTTGTTCATTCAGCTGTGAGAGGTATCAACAGTGTGTGTGTTCAGCTGTGAGAGGTATCAACAGTGTGTGTGTTCAGCTGTGAGAGGTATCAACAGTGTGTGTGTTCAGCTGTGAGAGGTATCAACAGTGTGTGTGTTCAGCTGTGAGAGGTATCAACAGTGTGTGTGTTCAGCTGTGAGAGGTATCAACAGTGTGTGTGTTCAGCTGTGAGAGGTATCAACAGTGTGTGTGTTCACCTGTGAGAGGTATCAACAGTGTGTGTGTTCAGCTGTGAGAGGTATCAACAGTGTGTGTGTTCAGCTGTGAGAGGTATCAACAGTGTGTGTGTTCAGCTATGAGAGTTATCAACAGTGTGTGTTTGTGTGTAGTTGTGCTGGTGGTTGATACAAGATTACTAATCAATATTGTTTGCGTGCGTTGACATGCGTATGAGGTGGGTACTCTGCACTCTCACTGCGCTCCTCTAGTTCTCTCCACTTGTGTGTGACTCTGTCCTGTTTTCCTCCTACAGCACGTAAACAAGACATCATTAAGATCACTGAACAGCTGATCCAGGCTGTCAACAATGGAGACTTTGAGGCATACGCGTGAGTTCATTTGAGTGTGAGAGAGAGTCAGAGTGTGTGTGAGAGTCTGAGTCTGAGTGTGTGTGTGTGTGTGTGTGTGTGTGTGAGAGAGGGAGAGAGAAAGAGAGAGTCTCTGTGTGTGTGTGTGTGTGTGTGTGTGTGTGTGTGTGTGTGTGTGTGTGTGTGTGTGTGTGTGTGTGTGTGTGTGTGAGAGAGAGAGAGAGTCTGTGTGTGTGTGTGTGTGTGTGTGTGTGTGTGTGTGTGTGTGTGTGTGTGTGTGTGTGTATGAGAGAGAGAGTGTGTCTGTGGGTTGCTACACATTTGATGATTGGTTTAGTCATTTGTAGTGTGAACATGTATCGTAATGTGTCTGTGTGTGTGTGTGTGTGTGTGTGTGTGTGTGTGTGTGTGTGTGTGAGAGAGAGAGAGAGAGAGAGAGATACATTGACGTGTGTTTGTCTCTGTCCACAGTAAGATCTGTGATCCTGGTCTGACCTCCTTTGAGCCCGAGGCCCTGGGCAACCTGGTGGAGGGAATGGACTTCCACAGATTCTATTTTGAGAACCGTAAGAACAAGCAACAGAGCACTTCTCATAACTTGAGTTCATACTCGTTAGTACACCAATGGACAAAAACAATGCTGTCTCTCTCCCTTTTCCCCTCCCTCCCTCCCTCCCTCCCTCCCTCCCTCCAGTCCTGTCTAAGAACAGTAAACCTATCCACACCACCATCCTCAACCCCCACGTCCACCTGATTGGAGAGGACGCGGCCTGCATCGCCTACATCCGCCTCACCCAATTTGTCGACGGCCTGGGCCATCCGCGCTCCAGCCAATCAGAGGAGACTAGGGTGTGGCACCGCCGGGACTCCAAGTGGCAGAACGTCCACTTCCACTGTTCGGGCGCTCCCGCTGCCCCACTCCAGTGATGTACGTGAGGTACGGAAAGGGCCGCAGCACTGAAAATTATTTATATATTCCCTATCCATCATGTTGGAATTTTCTATGCTCCTTGACTGCCTAGCTTTCATCTCAGTGATTTTTAGTGAGCTGGACACAGTCAATAAACTGTATGAATGTAGTGATTATTAGTGAGCTGGACCCAGTCAATAAACTGTATGAATGTAGTGATTATTAGTGAGCTGGACACAGTCAATAAACTGTATGAATGTAGTGATTATTAGTGAGCTGGACACAGTCAATAAACTGTATGAATGTAGGTCCGGTATCATTTATACACAGTTTCAATGCGGTTTTAGTCATTTTAAAGTGTATTGAGTCCCCCCTCGCCCCTGTACAACTTGTTTCAGAAAGTATTAAAATGCCTGTTAAATAGTGTCTTGTCCTGTATTTCAGGAGGAGAATGCCAAAGCCATGTCTGACAAGAGTGCTCTGCTGGAGAGAGAGAGAGAGGGAGGGAGGGAGGGAGGGAGGGAGGCAGAGAACATGTCCAGTGTTGGGTGGCTCTAAGCCTGCAGCACCAGACCTCTCGCACACCGGATACCCAGCATGCATCTCTTCTCTACAACTACCGCCCCCTTGTCTGTCGCCGTCTGCCACTGTACCCACTGACGACACTATCTCAACAATCAACCAACCATCCAACAACAGCAACCCTCTTCTCACCGCAACTCCAACCCACTGTCAACTCACTGTCAACTCACGGTCAACCCACTGTCAACTCACTGTCAACTAACGGTCAACCCACTGTCAACTCACTGTCAACCCACTGTCCACTCACTGTCAGCCCTTCCTCAAACCCACAGTCAACTCACTGTCAACCCACTGTTAACTCACTGTCAACCCACTGTCAATTCACTGTCAGCCCTTCCTCAAACCCAACCTCCCCAACTCTCCCCTCGCCACACTCACGCCCAGTATTAGGATTTGGGCAGGGAGTGTATTGAGGGTGTGTGTGTTAGGGGAGTGTTAGGGGAGTGTGTTGGGGTGTTTTTTCTTGTCCTCGGTGTGCGTTTGATTCTTCCTCTTTTGTCTCATGATGTCCCCTCTTCCTCTTCCCATCTAAACCTGTGTTGTTTAACACAGGAAATACATGATGTAAAGTTAAGTAAAAAGCTATTATTATAATCATTATTATCATTATTATTTCTGCTATTACACAATTGAAATTGTATATGTAATTTGTATAATTCTAATTCTTAATGCTAGTGGTTTCTAGAGTTTGTAGATAGAGGAAATATCTTTTAAGGAAGCATGATGTTTTTTGATATTTGGCTGTTTTTTATTGTGGCTATTATTAAGTGACAAAATGATATTGGCAGTTTTTGTTTAAGCTTCTTGTATGTTATCTATTATATTATACTCAGCCCAAGATCATGTTCAAGAAATCTACTTTTTTTTGTGAGGGGTGTGTTTGACGACGTGTCATCACTCCTGAGGTCCTGCAGGGAGCCGTGCCCAGGGCTGTCTTCACTGATGCCTATTTAATATGTGGAGGGGACCTTCATGGAGATGTAACAGGCAGGCTGTTGGATGTGTGGACTGGAGAGATGTGGGACTCTGCAGTCTGCATATGGAAGGTGTTTTAGCCATGAGATCACATGTATGACTGTGTGAGTTTATTTTGTATACACCTGACTCTCTGTCCTGTGGTCTCTGTAGTTGCTGCCCATTTTAGAGTGGAGAGATGTGACTGAGGTCTGACAGGGTATTCAGAGGGGTGTGTGTATGAAGGAGAGCCCCTGTTGTTGGTATTTCACATGAGAGAGAGGTGAGTTAGGAGAGGAAGGCTTTATTTCAGGAGTCCTTTCAGTCCTCTGCCGTCAGTCCAGGACTTGTTTTTCTTATGATTTAATGAGCTTTTTATGTATATTATCTTTTCACATTTGTAATATCATCCTCATTGACTTACTATCTAGTGTTATTGAAATCTGTTACTACTACTCGCCGTGTTTGTGCCAAGGCCAACAGTACTCACCGTGTTTGTGCCAAGGCCAACAGTACTCACCGTGTTTGTGCCAAGGCCAACAGTACTCGCCGTGTTTGTGCCAAGGCCAACAGTACTCGCCGTGTTTGTGCCAAGGCCAACAGTACTCGCCGTGTTTGTGCCAAGGCCAACAGTACTCACCGTGTTTGTGCCAAGGCCAACAGTACTCGCCGTGTTTGTGCCAAGGCCAACAGTACTCACCGTGTTTGTGCCAAGGCCAACAGTACTCGCCGTGTTTGTGCCAAGGCCAACAGTACTCACCGTGTTTGTGCCAAGGCCAACAGTACTCACCGTGTTTGTGCCAAGGCCAACAGTACTCGCCGTGTTTGTGCCAAGGCCAACAGTACTCGCCGTGTTTGTGCCAAGGCCAACAGTACTCGCCGTGTTTGTGCCAAGGCCAACAGTACTCGCCGTGTTTGTGCCAAGGCCAACAGTACTCGCCGTGTTTGTGCCAAGGCCAACAGTACTCGCCGTGTTTGTGCCAAGGCCAACAGTACTCGCCGTGTTTGTGCCAAGGCCAACAGTACTCGCCGTGTTTGTGCCAAGGCCAACAGTACTCGCCGTGTTTGTGCCAAGGCCAACAGTACTCGCCGTGTTTGTGCCAAGGCCAACAGTACTCGCCGTGTTTGTGCCAAGGCCAACAGTACTCGCCGTGTTTGTGCCAAGGCCAACAGTACTCGCCGTGTTTGTGCCAAGGCCAACAGTACTCGCCGTGTTTGTGCCAAGGCCAACAGTACTCGCCGTGTTTGTGCCAAGGCCAACAGTACTCACCGTGTTTGTGCCAAGGCCAACAGTACTCACCGTGTTTGTGCCAAGGCCAACAGTACTCACCGTGTTTGTGCCAAGGCCAACAGTACTCGCCGTGTTTGTGCCAAGGCCAACAGTACTCACCGTGTTTGTGCCAAGGCCAACAGTTCTCACCGTGTTTGTGCCAAGGCCAACAGTACTCACCGTGTTTGTGCCAAGGCCAACAGTTCTCGCCGTGTTTGTGCCAAGGCCAACAGTACTCGCCGTGTTTGTGCCAAGGCCAACAGTACTCACCGTGTTCGTGCCAAGGCCAACAGTACTCGCCGTGTTTGTGCCAAGGCCAACAGTACTCACCGTGTTTGTGCCAAGGCCAACAGTACTCACCGTGTTTGTGCCAAGGCCAACAGTACTCACCGTGTTTGTGCCAAGGCCAACAGTACTCACCGTGTTTGTGCCAAGGCCAACAGTACTCGCCGTGTTTGTGCCAAGGCCAACAGTACTCACCGTGTTTGTGCCAAGGCCAACAGTACTCACCGTGTTTGTGCCAAGGCCAACAGTACTCACCGTGTTTGTGCCAAGGCCAACAGTACTCACCGTGTTTGTGCCAAGGCCAACAGTACTCACCGTGTTTGTGCCAAGGCCAACAGTACTCACCGTGTTTGTGCCAAGGCCAACAGTACTCACCGTGTTTGTGCCAAGGCCAACAGTACTCACCGTGTTTGTGCCAAGGCCAACAGTACTCACCGTGTTTGTGCCAAGGCCAACAGTACTCACCGTGTTTGTGCCAAGGCCAACAGTACTCGCCGTGTTTGTGCCAGGGCCAACAGTACTCACCGTGTTTGTGCCAAGGCCAACAGTACTCACCGTGTTTGTGCCAAGGCCAACAGTACTCACCGTGTTTGTGCCAAAGCCAACAGTACTCACCATGTTTGTGCCAAGGCCAACAGTACTCACCGTGTTTGTGCCAAGGCCAACAGTACTCACCATGTTTGTGCCAAGGCCAACAGTACTCACCGTGTTTGTGCCAAGGCCAACAGAGATGGACAGATGGATTTAAACACTATAGATGGCTTCATACACACATGTACTTTAGCAGTGAGGATGTGTCGCTCTCTGAAGAGACATCAACACAGGACTATTTCTCTTTAACGAATAGGTGTAAGGTTTTCTCCTGACGCCGTCCCAACATAGTCGTTATGCCTGCCTGTGATTGGCTACCTTAGGTGTCTTGTCGCTATTGGGCAGGCAAATTTTAGCGAAGCCATCACATTGGACAGTCAGGCAGTCACCCGGTTGATTCGTCCTCAGGTTTCTATTTATTTATTTATTTTGTTGGATTAGTTTAATAAAGTGCATTTACTTAGTTTCTCCCTCAGGTTCATGTTTGATTACATACTCTGTTGATTTATGATTTTAAGGGAGGTTCCGTAGTTGAAAGATGAAGGCTTCATTGTATATGTCCCTGGAAGTGTTCCTGAGTGATCGAGCTAACCAAACACGTGACCCCCTCCTCCTCCCCCCTCCAAGAAAAACAAGAGAAAACAGCATGTTCAAAGGTGGTGTTGTGTTCTTCTTCGTGTGTTTACTAGCACTGAACATCTATAGAAAAAGAAGAAGCATATTTCAAAAGGGAGGAGTATACAGTATTACACACCCACTATTAACTAGTATCTTAGGGAGGAGTATACAGTATTACACACCCACTATTAACTAGTATCTTAGGGAGGAGTATACAGTACTACACACCCACTATTAACTAGTATCTTAGGGAGGAGTATACAGTATTACACACCCACTATTAACTAGTATCTTAGGGAGGAGTATACAGTACTACACACCCACTATTAACTAGTATCTTAGGGAGGAGTATACAGTATTACACACCCACTATTAACTAGTATCTTAGGGAGGAGTATACAGTACTACACACCCACTATTAACTAGTATCTTAGGGAGGAGTATACAGTACTACACACCCACTATTAACTAGTATCTTAGGGAGGAGTATACAGTACTACACACCCACTATTAACTAGTATCTTAGGGAGGAGTATACAGTATTACACACCCACTATTAACTAGTATCTTAGGGAGGAGTATACAGTACTACACACCCACTATTAACTAGTATCTTAGGGAGGAGTATACAGTACTACACACCCACTATTAACTAGTATCTTAGGGAGGAGTATACAGTACTACACACCCACTATTAACTAGTATCTTAGGGAGGAGTATACAGTACTACACACCCACTATTAACTAGTATCTTAGGGAGGAGTATACAGTACTACACACCCACTATTAACTAGTATCTTAGGGAGGAGTATACAGTACTACACACCCACTATTAACTAGTATCTTAGGGAGGAGTATACAGTACTACACACCCACTATTAACTAGTATCTTAGGGAGGAGTATACAGTACTACACACCCACTATTAACTAGTATCTTAGGGAGGAGTATACAGTACTACACACCCACTATTAACTAGTATCTTAGGGAGGAGTATACAGTACTACACACCCACTATTAACTAGTATCTTAGGGAGGAGTATACAGTACTACACACCCACTATTAACTAGTATCTTAGGGAGGAGTATACAGTACTACACACCCACTATTAACTAGTATCTTAGGGAGGAGTATACAGTACTACACACCCACTATTAACTAGTATCTTAGGGAGGAGTATACAGTACTACACACCCACTATTAACTAGTATCTTAGGGAGGAGTATACAGTACTACACACCCACTATTAACTAGTATCTTAGGGAGGAGTATACAGTACTACACACCCACTATTAACTAGTATCTTAGGGAGGAGTATACAGTACTACACACCCACTATTAACTAGTATCTTAGGGAGGAGTATACAGTACTACACACCCACTATTAACTAGTATCTTAGGGAGGAGTATACAGTACTACACACCCACTATTAACTAGTATCTTAGGGAGGAGTATACAGTACTACACACCCACTATTAACTAGTATCTTAGGGAGGAGTATACAGTATTACACACCCACTATTAACTAGTATCTTAGGGAGGAGTATACAGTACTACACACCCACTATTAACTAGTATCTTATGGAGGAGTATACAGTACTACACACCCACTATTAACTAGTATCTTAGCTTGCATTTCTTTGCACGACGACACAAGGTGTTTGTCCTTTCTCTTCTTCTCTTTGTAATTTTCTACTGAATGTTGGAATACTAAACCTCTATCTATTCTCTGAGCTTTTAAAGACCAGACAACTATTGTCTCCAGATGATAGATATCAAAGGTAGATGAATATGGCTATTAGGCTATGATGATGATGATGATGGCAGTGATGATGACGATGATGATGGCAGTGGTGATGACGGTGATGATGGTGATGATGATGATGAACATGTAATGAAGATTCTATAGCATGCTTTTATATGGGTCTGAATGTTAAAAATGGCTTACTTTTCTACAGTGGAGAGAGTGCATCATGCATTGATGTTAATGGGAGACTAAGTGAAAATTTGACCTAAGTGGAAGTTATGATTCAACCTATTTTGAGAGGAACATTACTCAACACTTTGTCACCAGGAGGCATAAAGAATGTTCTATTGTACAGCCACTAGAGGTCACTCTCACATGTAATAAAGCACAACTAGCTGATCAGGGGTCAGATTAGTCTCAGGTAGTAAATCACTGTGGCTGCTGAAGTAACTTCCCTTTAAGCAAACTGTTAGTAATCAGCTACAATAGACATTAGAGGGAAGAACACACTAGAAACGTTCACACCTCTAAATACAAAGTGCACTATCTACATCTGTAGGTGAATATGTTAGTCGAATTGGAAATGTGTTTTTGGCATATCCTAACTCCCCCTAAGAGTGGGGTCACGGCCAGCCATTATCAATGGCGACCCTGGCGCAATTGGGGTTAAGTTTATTACCCAAGGGCACATTCACCTTGTCGGCTCCAGGATTCAAACTGGCCCAATGCTTACTGGCCCAATGCTCTAACCACGAAGGTACCTGCAACTTCCCAAGGTTATATAATATCACACAATTTACACATTAATATATCTTAGACTTTTACATTACTTTTAGCTAACAAAAAGAACAATCACTGCATTTTGATGTCTAACTTTAAGCGACTTGAAGCTTCTTCCAGTGTAGTAATCAGTTGATAAATATGATGTAATATAAATATGTGTTAGTGTGGACTGCAGAGTTAGAGAGAGGATGTGTTGTGGTCTTTATAAAACTCTTCTATCCCCCCCTCCCTCCCTCCATCCATCCATCTATCCACCCCTCCCTCCCTCCCTCTATCCATCCTTCCATCCCTCCACCCCTCCCTCCCTCCCTCCGTCCATCCATCCCTCCCTCCCTCCCTCCATCCCTCCCTCCATCCATCCATCCATCCCTCCCTCCCTCCCTCCACCCATCCCATCCATCCCTCCATCCATCCCTCCCTCCCTCCCTCCCTCCCTCCCTCCCTCCCTCCACCCCTCCCTCCCTCCCTCCACCTCTCCATACCTCCCTCCACCCCTCCCTCCCTCCACCTCTCCATCCTTCCCTCCCTCCACCCCTCCATCCATCCCTCCCTCCTTCCCTCCCTCCCTCCATCCATCCAGTGACTAGACCACCTCCACTGACAACACTGAGTTAGTATCTCTCTGTAGTATTTAACTATTTTCCTAGTCTCTCTGTTTAAAAACCTTATTCAATCATGTCTCTACAGTTGGCTCTTCATATTTTCCCTGACTTGTTCTCTTTGTATCAGTTTGGTTTTTTCTGTAGAATATATTTATCCTAGATTTCTCTAATTCTTCTGGTTATTGATCTGTACTTCAACATGCTACATGTGTTTCTCTAACTTAAAGAAATGTGTTAAGGTGTTACAAATGAAATGACAATTTAAATAAAGTTACACTTCTCTTTCTCTTTGATTCTTAATCTTTATTGAGACGTCCTCATGGGCTTTTTATTGACGAGAGTAAAAATGTGTTTCATTCAAGTCAGAATGGTTAATCTGATACAGAGACTAGCAAATAATATTGACATTTAATATTTAAAGTTGTATTTTTTTACATGTCACATTGTAACTGGGCTAACAGCATACATTAGACCCATACAGTAGACCCATACATTAGACCCATACATTAGACCCATACATTAGACCTATACATTAGACTCATACATTAGACTACATGCTGTAGTTTGATGTTATAGTAAATGATTCATGTTATATAACGCCTAAATATTATTCAAATCAGAACAGGTCACATTTGATAGCGATTAGCATAGCAAATACAGATTAGGCTACCCATGTATTGATTTAATAGTTTAAAACCAATATAAAAAAATATATCTTAACAGCTGATAATATATAATCAGAGGATGATATAAAACGTCCTCAACAAAAAGGTCTTTGAAATAACAAACAAAAGTGAATGAGAGAAAATATGAAAGGAAATCATTTGCCCAGAACAGGAGAGAGAACATTTATATATGAAAGGAAATAATTTGCCCAGACCAGGAGAGAACTTTTACAAACACAGATCTCACAGCTCCTCTCTCAGATACAGATTCCGTTCTCGTGGTGGGTTCATCCATGGTCCGAAACGTTTCCATCCGGAAAGCTGAGACCTGCTACCCTGGCGCTAGGATCCCTGACCTAAATTCCATGCTACCGCTACTTATTAGCAAGCACTCCGCCGCTTCAACTGTCATTGTCCATGTTGGGTCTAATGACATTAAACTCCAGCAGTCAGAGAAATTGAGAGACGATTTTAAAACATTGATAAATACGCTGCTGGAATCTGGGAAGCAGTGCGTTGTTTCCGGTCCATTTCCATCCCCACGCTACACGGATATGGTTTTTAGTCGTATACGCCAATTACACACCTGGCTTAAGGGATACTGCTGCACGATGGGAATTCCATTTGTGGATAACTTTGCAGCTTTTACAGACCGACCAGGTCTATTTCTTCGGGACAATTTACATCTTAACAGGTATGGCTCCAGCATCCTCTCCACCAACATGTCTCTTACTCTTGCCTCATGTAGAGCCTTTGATACCTGACGTTGTGTATTTTCGGGGGTTGACTTTTGGGATTGTACGCTCCCCTATCAGACTACGTTCAATGCTCCTCTCCCAGTCTCATTAATTAGTCCCTCAATTACAAATATGGAACAAACTACAGTTAACAACCTTTCTGCAATTCCTAGATTATTGTCCAATCACCGTATTGCGAATACTACTTACATGCAGAGATGTATTGTTAGTAGTAATCTTGTCCCCATAAAATTGAGCTCTGTAAATAGCTCGAAAATGGTTTATTGCTCATCCAGTGCAGCTTCAGGTGCTACCTTGGATACTCCATCTGATATGAATTCCTGTAGCAATGGCATTGGAATAATTCATTTGAATGCTAGAAGCCTGATACAAAAGTTGGACTTTATTGAAATTTTGGTCTCACAATCAAATGTTGACGTATTGGTTGTATCTGAATCGTGGCTGTGTGATTCTGTGCCTGATTCAGATGTTCAGTTGATTGGGTACAATATTTATAGAGCTGACAGAGTTGGTAGAGGTGGTGGTATCGCGATTTATGTAAAATGCTGCCTAAATGTTTATGTGTCCATATCAACCTCTGTCCCAAAGCAATATGAATGTCTAGTTTTAAATTTGGTACTTGGTAATAATGCTCGTTTAACTCTAGGAGGGGTATATCGCCCCCCCTCAGCTCCTCCTTGTACTCTATGCAAATTATCTGATATACTGTCTAATTATGCAAACTCTGAATTACTGATTTTGGGAGATTTTAACCTGGATTGGCTTTCACCAGTATCCGATAAATTAAAAGACATTTGTACTGAGCTAAATCTAACTCAGCTGATAACTAAACCAACCCGTCCCAACTTTAAGAACCCAGTAAAATCTACTCTACTAGACATTATTCTAACAAATACCCCCCATAAATACACAGCCAGTGGGGGTTTTGCAAATGATATCAGTGACCACTGCCCTATTGCTTGTATTAGAGATACCAGGCTGAAACACTCTGATCCCTGTATAATCTCTAAGAGAAATTATAAACATTTCTCACAGCAAGCTTTTACCCTTGACTTATATCGCTCTGAGTTTTTATCCACTTGCTGCTTTCTGGACCTTGCTTTTTTCTCTTCTATTGTTACCTCTATGTCTGATAAACATGCCCCGCTTAAGAAACACAGAGTAAGAAACCGAACCAGTTCTTGGTTCTCTCCTGAATTGTCAGGTCTTTTCCTGCAAAAGAATCGGGCCTGGGCCTTGGCGAGGAAAACAGGTACTTCAGCTGATTGGCTGTTTTTTAGGCAATTGAGAAATAAATGTACTGCAGCTGTCAAAAAGGCAAAATCAAATTACTTCCTTAATGCTATGACAGATTCTGCAGGAGATCCTGCAAAATTCTGGAAAACCGTTAATTCACTGAAACGGGGGAATTCTGCTCTTTCTCTTCCTAAGCAAATTACCTCAGATTCCTGTATCCTAAGTGAAAAAAAATGATATTTGTGATGCTTTTAATAAGCATTTCATCTCTGCTGGTTTTTTATTTGAAAGGAAAAGTGGCCATTGTGGCACTGGCCAGCTAGTTGATTTTTCGTCTTGCTTTTCAACCGTTACTCTGAAAAATGGTAACCCTGTTTTTAGTTTCCAGAAAATAACCGAAGCAGAGGTTCTAGCTGCCCTGTGTGCCATTGATACTAAGAAATCCTTAGGCGCTGACAATTTAGACCCGTTCTTACTTAAGTGTGCTGCACCTATCATTGCTGGTTCAGTGACACACATTTTTAATCTAACATTAAGCACAGGAATTATCCCTAAGGTGTGGAAAGCAGCTTTTGTTCTGCCATTACATAAGGGAGGTGACGGTAGTGATTTGGATAACTATCGACCCATCTCTAGGCTCCCTTGTCTGGCAAAGATCCTAGAATCTATAGTCAACAAACAGTTACAGTCTTTTCTTTCTGCTAACAGTATTCTTAGCACCGATCAATCTGGTTTTAGATCTAAACACAGTACCACATCGGCCACTATGCTTGTTGTAAATGATATTGCAAATGCCTTAGATGATAGAAAGCACTGTGCTGCGTTGTTTGTAGATTTGTCAAAAGCTTTTGACACTGTAGACCATGCTATCCTTTTGAGTAAGCTGTCATCTATAGGAGTGGGCACGGATGCCTGCCGATGGTTTTATGACTATCTTAAAGATAGAACTCAGGCCGTCATGGTCGACGGGGTCAAGTCTGACTCCTTACAGTTACTTAAAGGGGTCCCTAAGGGTTCAATAATTGGCCCACTATTGTTCTCACTTTATATAAACAACATTGGTGATGATGTCAGATATTGTAAATTCCATTTATATGCAGATGACACAGTGATGTACTCTATTGCTCCAACAGCGGACCAAGCTTTAATGCAGTTGGAGTCTGATTTTAGGATACTACAGGGGTCTCTTTTACAGCTTAAACTTGTTTTAAACGCTAAGAAAACAAATGTCATGTTTTTTTCTAGGTCTAAACTCTCAGTTAGAAACACTTTTGTAATCACTAGCTTGGATGGTACTCAAATCAAACAGGTCTCTGCATATAAATATTTAGGGGTATGGTTAGATGATAGCCTTTCTTTTAAAAAACATGTTACTGAATTGGGAAAAAAGCTCAAATTCAAGATAGGGTTCCTTTATAGAAACAGGGCTTGTCTGTCCTCCGTAAATAGAAAACAAATTGTGCAGGCTACTTATGTCCGTTTTAGATTATGGTGATATTATCTATATGCATGCATCGGCAAACACATAAAAACCACTGGATGCTATTTACCATTGTGCACTCAGGTTTATCACGCGTGATAGTTACAAAACTCATCACTGTATCCTTTATCAACATGTGTGTTGGGCCTCTCTATCTGTGAGGCGAGAGCAACATGCTCTCTTGTTTATTTATAAAGCACTTCTTTTAAAACTACCTCCATATATATCATCACTAATTTCTAATAGATATACTCATTTTAAAACCAGATCACAGATGTGGATTACATTAGAGACTCCTGCGGTCTCCACAGAGTTGGGTAGGACTGCCTTTAGTTCCTTTGCGCCTTATTTATGGAACAAACTGCAGATCCAACTTAAGTTAGACACTCTGGTGTCCCTTGCCCATTTTAAATATGTTATGGAGGATCAATATGATGTTATCTGTGATTGTTTCTGTTGAATTGTGTCTTTGTTTTGTATGTTTGAAATGTTCTTGTCTGTATGCCTAAAACTGTATATGTCAACATGTTTACACAGGGCACAGCCGTAAAAGAGATCCAGGTCTCAGTCTGTTTTCCCTGTTAAAATAAAGATTAAAAAAAAAAATACAAAAAAATGACATCATCTGACTATAAACACACATACTGTATTATATTACAGTCTCATAGTTAAACTTTAACAAAATGTATAATTGACTTTTGTCCTCTTAAGTCATAATTCGGTATAATTATTAAACAGACCTTTATCACTGCATGAATTCCCATAGGAAACAGTCAGATGACAGAGACCCAGCAGTACAAAAACCCCTAGCATGACAGCTGAGTCACAACCTAATGACATCACTCTGACTCTGCATACAGCTGAGTCACAACCTAACGACATCACTCTGATTCTCTGGATACAGCTGAGTCACAACCTAACAACATCACTCTGATTCTCTGGATACAGCTGAGTCACAACCTAACAACATCACTCTGATTCTCTGGGTATAGATGAGTCACAACCTAACGACATCACTCTGATTCTCTGGGTATAGATGAGTCACAACCTAACGACATCACTCTGATTCTCTGGGTATAGATGAGTCACAACCTAACGACATCACTCTGATTCTCTGGGTATAGATGAGTCACAACCTAATGACATCACTCTGATTCTTTGGGTATAGATGAGTCACAACCTAACGACATCACTCTGATTCTCTGGGTATAGATGAGACACAACCTAACAACATCACTCTGATTCTCTGGGTATAGATGAGTCACAACCTAACGACATCACTCTGACTCTCTGGGTATAGATGAGTCACAACCTAACGACATCACTCTGATTCTCTGGGTATAGATGAGTCACAACCTAACGACATCACTCTGACTCTCTGGGTATAGATGAGTCACAACCTAACAACATCACTCTGATTCCCTGGGTATAGATGAGTCACAACCTAACGACATCACTCTGATTCTTTGGGTATAGATGAGTCACATCCTAACGACATCACTCTGATTTTCTGGGTATAGATGAGTCACAACCTAACAACATCACTCTGATTCTCTGGAGACAGCTGAGTCACAACCTAACGACATCACTCTGACTCTCTGGGTATAGATGAGTCACAACCTAACGACATCACTCTGATTCTCTGGGTATAGATGAGTCACAACCTAACGACATCACTCTGACTCTCTGGATACAGCTGTCACAACCTAACGACATCACTCTGACTCTCTGGGTATAGATGAGTCACAACCTAACGACATCACTCTGACTCTCTGGATACAGCTGAGTCACAACCTAACGACATCACTCTGACTCTCTGGGTATAGATGAGTCACAACCTAACGACATCACTCTGACTCTCTGGATACAGCTGAGTCACAACCTAACGACATCCCTCTGACTCTCTGGGTATAGATGAGTCACAACCTAACGACATCACTCTGACTCTCTGGATACAGCTGAGTCACAACCTAACAACGTCACTCTGATTCTCTGGATACAGCTGAGTCACAACCTAACGACATCACTCTGATTCTCTGGGTATAGATGAGTCACAACCTAACGACATCACTCTGATTCTCTGGGTATAGATGAGTCACAACCTAACAACATCACTGTGATTCTCTGGGTATAGATGAGTCACAACCTAACGACATCACTCTGATTCTCTGGGTATAGATGAGACACAACCTAATGACATCCCTCTGATTCTCTGGGTATAGATGAGTCACAACCTAACGACATCACTCTGACTCTCTGGGTATAGATGAGTCACAACCTAACGACATCACTCTGATTCTCTGGGTATAGATGAGTCACAACCTAACGACATCACTCTGATTCTCTGGGTATAGATGAGTCACAACCTAACAACATCAATCTGTCTCTCTGGGTATAGATGAGTCACAACCTAACGACATCACTCTGACTCTCTGGGTATAGATGAGTCACAACATAAAGTCCTCACTCTGATTCTCTGGGTATAGATGAGTCACAACATAAAGTCATCACTCTGATTCTCTGGGTATAGATGAGTCACAACCTAATGACATCACTCTGATTCTTTGGATACAGATGAGTTTAATCTCTCTGAGAACAGAGTGTATATTACCCCAAATATAAGGTGACTGTTTATTATCAACAGTCACCTTATCAGAATGATTCATATTCATTAGAAACCAAAGCTCTAATCTCACACACACACACACACACACACACACACACACACACACACACACACACACACACACACACACACACACACACACACACACGCACACCTCACTGAGATTACTTTACTGTTAGAGACACCATTGATTGGCAGATCTATATACCAGTGTTGTCATCATCACTAACCTTTCCATTAGAGAAGAATGGGTAGAGTCTCTCAGTAAATGTATTTCTGAAAGTATAGATGTGTGTCATGTCTTTGGTATCGTAGAAGGACACCTCTCCCCTGTCATAGTCCAGCTGTACTCTGATCCTCAGGGGTCTCCTCTTCAGAGTGAGGGTCCCACCTATTCCTGTTTTATACTGACCCCTGTTCAGCTTTAAAGACCAGACTCCAAACTCTGGGTTAAAATATTGTACTTCCTCCTGCCTGTTGATCGGCTCCTTGGCCACACCTGTATACCAGTGAGGGTGGGCCCCCACCTCCACCTCCCAGCTGAGCTTTCCTGAGCTGAACCCCTCAGAGCCCAGAACTGTGATGCAAATGGTGTTCCTCTCTGGGTTGTCAGGGAGCTGCTGCCTTTTGCCTAAATGTCTCACACTGGTCAGATCATCAGACAGAGAGAGCCAGCGGGAAGCAGTGTTGGGGTCCAGAATCACAGGAGTGTATTTGACAATCCCCTGCATATTCTCCCAGACTCTGAACTGCAGGTTGCTCAGGTATTTGGCCACATCTATCAGTGCTCCTGAGACCAGCTGTGGATCCGGCAGTGTGTACTGGGCTCTGGAGAATGTCTGGGTGTGTTTGTAGCTCTTGAGAAATGGCACCTCTCGTTTCAGGAATTCTTGTTTCACAGCAGTGATGCTTTCTGTGAGAGAAGAGATCTGGTCCTGAATGTTCTTCATCTCTCTGGCAATCGTCTTCCCCTTCTCCTCCTCCTCCCCCAGTGCTGCCAGTCTGGCCTCCTCTTCCTCTCTCAGGAACTGGTGAAGCTTCTCAAACTCCCCTCTGATCTGTCTCTGTGGATACCAGCTGTTTCTTGGAGTATTGAAACATTTTGTTGTATGTGGCCTACTTCACTGACGAGCCGGTAGTCAGTGAAGTATCCCCCGCTGTGCTTGGCGGCCTCGTCCCACACGGTGCAGTACACCATGGTCTGAACGCCCGTGTCACACGGCATCAGCATACGAAACAGGATGGAGTAGGAGTAGATCCAGCTGCTCTGAGAGAGGGAGGGAGAGGAGAGAGGGAGAGGGAGAGAGGGTGGGAGGGAGAGAGGGAGGGAGAGAGGGAGAGAGAGGGAGGGAGAGAGAGGGAGAGAGAGTGTGGGAGGGAGAGAGAGGGAGGAGAGAGAGGGAGGGAGGGAGGGAGGGAGAGAGAGGAGAGAGAGTGTGGGAGGGTGGAGAGAGAGGGAGGGAGGAGAGAGAGAGGGAGGGAGAGAGGGAGGGAGAGAGGAGAGAGAGGGAGGGAGGAGAGAGAGGGAGGTAGTGTGGGAGGGAGGAGAGAGAGGGAGAGAGGAGAGGGAGGGAGGGAGGGAGGGAGAGAGTGTGGGAGGGAGGGAGGAGAGGGAGGGAGGAGAGACAGGGAGGGAGGGAGGAGAGAGAGGGAGGGAGGGAGGAGATAGAGAGAGAGAGGAGAGAGAGAGAGGGAGGGAGAGAGTGTGGGAGGGAGGGAGGAGAGAGGGAGAGGGAGAGATGGAGGGAGAGAGAGAGTGTGGGAGGGAGGGAGGAGAGAG
This sequence comes from Salmo trutta, assembly GCF_901001165.1. Taxonomy (NCBI): domain Eukaryota; kingdom Metazoa; phylum Chordata; class Actinopteri; order Salmoniformes; family Salmonidae; genus Salmo; species Salmo trutta. The sequence goes on along the minus strand of NC_042965.1, from coordinate 39,042,334 downwards.
AGGGAGAGAGAGAGGGAGGAGAGAGAGAGAGAGAGGGAGGGAGGGAGAGAGAGGGAGGGAGAGTGTGGGAGGGAGTGAGAGTGTGGGAGGGAGAACCTTTTGAGGATCTGAGGACCCATGCCAAATCTTTTCAGTCTCCTGAGGGGGAATAGGTTTTGTCGTGCCCTCTTCACAACTGTCTTGGTGTGTTTGGAGCATTCTAGGTTGTTGGTGATGTGGACACCAAGGAACTTGAAGCTCTCAACCTGCTCCACTACAGCCCCGTCGATGAGAATGGGGGCGTGCTCGGTCCTCCTTTCCCTGTAGTCCACAATCATCTCCTTTGTCTTGATTACGTTGAGGGAGAGGTTGTTATTCTGGCACCACCTGGCCAGGTCTCTGACCTCCTTCCTATAGGCTGTCTTGTCGTTGTCGGTGATCAGGCCTATCACTTAATGATGGTGTTGGAGTCGTGCCTGGCCGTGCAGTCACAGGGAGTACAGGAGGGACTTAGCATGCACCCCTGAGGGGCTCCAGTGTTGAAGATCAGCGTGGCAGATGTGTTGCTACCTACCCTTACCACCTGGGGGTGGCCCTTCAGGAAGTCCAGGATCCAGTTGCAGAAGGAGGTGTTTAGTCCCAGGGTCCTTAGCTTAGTGATGAGCTTTGAGGGCACTATGGTGTTGAACGCTGAGCTGTAGTCAATGAATTGCATCCTCACGTAGGTGTTCTTTTTGTCCAGGTGGGAAAAGGCAGTGTGGAGTGCAATAGAGATTGCATCATCTGTGGATCTGTTTGGGCGGTATGCAAATTGGAGTGGGTCTAGGGTTTCTGGGATAATGGTGTTAATGTGAGCCATTATTAGGATTTCAAAGCACTTCATGGCAACGGACATGAGTGCTACGGGTCTGTAGTCATTTAGGCAGGTTACCTTAGTGTTCTTGGGCACAGGGACTATGGTGGTCTGCTTGAAACATGTTGGTATTACAGACTCAATCAGGGACATGTCAAAAATGTCAGTGAAGACACCTGCCAGTTGGTCAGCACATGCCCGGAGCACACGTCCTGGTAATCCGTCTGGCCCCGCAGCCTTGTGAATGTTGACCTGTTTAAAGTTCTTGAATCGTATGCAGAGGCTGTAAGACAGATTGGAGGAACTACAGTGATGGAGCTTCCATGGCTGATCCGTTAGTAAGTGGATCTAATGTCGGGGCTGGTGTTTCTGATGGACCTGTCATGGTTTCAAGGTCTGTTCAGAAATCTGACGCTCATGGATGTGTGGTGTGTGGAAGCCCACAGATGTTACTAAGGGTGGAGTGTTACAGCATGACATAGATACAGTTACAGCATGACATAGATACAGTTACAGCATGACATAGATACAGTTACAGCATGACATAGATACAGTTACAGCATGACATAGATACGGTTACAGCATGACATAGATATGGTTACAGCATGACATAGATACGGTTACAGCATGACATAGATACAGTTACAGCATGACATAGATACGGTTACAGCATGACATAGATACGGTTACAGCATGACATAGATACAGTTACAGCATGACATAGATACAGTTACAGCATGACATAGATACAGTTACAGCATGACATAGATACAGTTTAATGGGGTTGGGGAAGGGGTTTTGGGGGAGGGTGTGGTAGAAGTTAGTAGGGATTTATTAGGTTTTAATTGTATTTTCATGGTAGTACAGAATTGGGAAGATCCTGATTGATCGTACATTCCAGCACAGTAGGTGGCGGCATGCACTTAAACGATTGTTTGCGGACCGCTATGATATGACAAAAGAAGAATAGCTCGCTAACCTAGTTCATTTTCATTTCTGAGATTCGCTTGGGCTTTACTAGTGATGAGAGCTGTTTTACCATCCAGTCTTTTCAAGTCCGTGCAATACCTCCTCTTTTTCATCCATTTCAAAAACAAAAAGCAAACTAATGAAGCGATAATCGTGTACAAAATATACATTTTTGTAAGCTACAGCAGCTGGTTAGCCACATAAAAACGGTGTTATGAAGCTGTAGCATTCTGTTCCGCGACACCATCATGCACGACCTACATATATACATGACTCGTCTCAGCGACAGCCAGGAACGAAATCCCAACCAAATAATACTAGAAAACGACTGAAAAACTTATTTCAATACATACTGAGAGCCAACTGGCTGACCTGCTAGATTACGGGGCTGTAAAATGAGCCTTTCAGTTTATTGAACGAGACTGTTGAAAGCGCTGTAATGTTGCAGGAAAAAGATACAGTTATCGAACTGTAATTCCAAGGCTACTTAATCTATTTAAATATGACTTTTTCTGCAAAATGCTATTGTCTAAAAGAGCAACAGATTACCCTGAAGAGCGATACATTCTCTACTAGAAGTAAAAATGTGTCGGAGCCGTATTCTGTTAAATAATAACTGAATGACCCACATGCCTGGAGCGAAATATTCATTATCGGAAAGACCTTTGTTACTTTCACAACAACCGCAACTGCAGAACTTGTTCAATGCCACATCGTCATAACATTGTGCTGATACAAATGAACACAGGAAAGAATGTAGGACAGCTGTCTACTATGAGGTTCAAGTGGAGACAGAGCATCTTGCTCTTAGCAGTTATACTTGTATGCATTTCCGAAATAACTGGTAAGTTGTCATTTTTCAAGTTAAAGATGTAAATAACAGTTTAAGAATACTTTTAATTCTGTCAAGTAGATACATTATTACTGGTTTAAAAGCTCATAACAAGGCAAATACAGAGTCCAACAAATCTGGATGGTCAATAACAGTGTTGTGAATGTAATGTAAACAGTAGATTCATTACCAGAGCACTTTATGTATTTATGTTCAGGAGATAACAGAACTACTTATTTAACAGTATCAGATAGGGCTATTGTCTTACTATTGTATTATTTTGCATATGAAAACTGCTTAGATTGTTCATTTACCATAAAGCCTGTTGAGTATGTCATTACAATCCATTTTTTTAACATATAATTTACTAGTCCAGAAACATTATTTATAATTACCTGAAAATACACTGAACAAAAATATAAATGCAACAATTTCAAAGATTTTACTGAGTTACATGTCATATGAGGAAATCAGTCAATTTAAATACATTCGTTAGGCCCTAATCTATGGATTTCACATGACTGGGAATACAGATATGCATCTGTTGGTCACAGATACCTTTAAAAAAATGGGCCTCACAATGGGCCTCAGGATTTCGTCACAATATTTCTGTGCTTTCAAATTGCCATTGATAAAATGCAATTGTGTTCGTTGTCCATAGCTTATGCCTGTCCATACCATAACCCCACCGCCATCATCTGTTCACAACGTTGACATCAGCAAACCGCTCGCCCACACGACGCCATATGTGTGGTCTGCGGTTGTGAGGCCGGTTAGACGTACTGCCAAATTTCCTAAACTGACTTTGGAGGCGGCTTATGGTAGAGAAATTAACATTACATTCTCTGGTAACAGCTCTGGGGGACAATCCAATTGCACGCTCCCTCAACTTGAGACATCTGTGGCATTGTTGTGTGACAAAACTGCACCTTTTAGAGTGCCATTTTATTGTTCCCAGCACAAGGTGCACCTGTTTAAGGATGAGGCTGTTTAATCAGCTTCTTGATATGCCACACCTGTCAGGTAGATGGATTATCTGGGCAAATGAGAAATGCTCACTAACAGGGATGTAAATAAATTTATGCACATCTTATAGAAATTAGATTATTGTGCATATGAAACATTTCTGGGATCTTTTATTTCAGCTCATGAAACAATGGACAAACACTTTACATGTTGCGTTTATATTTTAGTTCTGTGTACTTTATACATTTCATTTGCTTATAAGAAGTCACACAGCTGACCAAATTACGCAAAGTTTTAGTTCTGGGTTAACCAAGATTAATAAGATTACGATACCAATTACTGTAATTGTTACCATAGTTTTGAATGTAAAACTTTTTTTTTTTTAAATCTGTCAAACAAAATAGTTAACTTTGAGTAAGATAAAAATATTTATCTTCAGGTCAATCATGTGATGGACAGTGTGGTGAAACACGGGGGACGTGTTCATGTCATGCTACATGTGTGTATCTTTCTTCAGGTCAATCATGTGATGGACAGTGTGGTGAAACACGGGGGACGTGTTCATGTCATGCTACATGTGTATCCCTTCTGACCTGCTGTGGAGACTACAGGCAGTACTGTCTCCAGATCTCCCCTTACTCAGGAACCATGATGGGTGGAAGTGTCTTCTCTATCCTCAATGCTACCTTCTATCCAAGCAAGCAAGAGCAGCTCACCTGCAGGTAGGTGTGGGTCACACACACACACATTCTCTCTTACACAACAACAGAGCGGTCTGGTCTTGAGATAATTGTGGGAGGTAAACATCTATGTAGAGTCTAGCTGTAGTGATCTTTGTAACACACATTGACATGTTTGAGATATATCATGGGTTAGCACTGGGATCTTAAATCTTTAACTCAACTCTGTGGTTGGACCCTATAACGTCAATATCTTGAAAGATACCAATTAGTTTAGTCTGTAAACAGCTAATCTTCTCCAACTCCTAACTGTAACCATTAGGATGAAGTGAAAACTGACCTTACTTTAAATCAGTTTCTACCAGGGGCAACCTCATCCTTACTGTAAATCAGTTTTTACCAGGGGCAACCTCATTCTTACTGTAAATCAGTTTCTACCAGGGGCAACCTCATCCTTACTGTAAATCAGTTTCTACCAGGGGCAACCTCATCCTTACTGTAAATCAGTTTCTACACAGGGCAACCTTATCCTTACTGTAAATCAGTTTCTACCAGGGGCAAACTTATCCTTCCTTACTGTAAATCAGTTACTACCAGGGGCAACCTCATCCTTACTGTAAATCAGTTTCTACCAGGGGCAACCTCATCCTTACTGTAAATCAGTTTTTACCAGGGGCAAACTTATCCTTCCTTACTGTAAATCAGTTACTACCAGGGGCAACCTCATCCTTCCTTACTGTAAATCAGTTTCTACCAGGGGCAACCTCATACTTACTGTAAATCAGTTTCTACCAGGGGCAACCTCATCCTTACTGTAAATCAGTTTTTACCAGGGGCAAACTTATCCTTCCTTACTGTAAATCAGTTACTACCAGGGGCAACCTCATCCTTCCTTACTGGAAATCAGTTTCTACCAGGGGCAACCTCATCCTTCCTTACTGTAAATCAGTTTCTACCAGGGGCAACCTTATCCTTCCTTACTGTGAATCAGTTCCTACCAGGGGCAACCTTATCCTTCCTTACTGTAAATAAGTTTCTACCAGGGGCAACCTCATCCTTCCTTACTGTAAATCAGTTTCTACCAGGGGCAACCTCATCCTTCCTTACTGTGAATCAGTTTCTACCAGGGGCAACCTCATCCTTACTGTAAATCAGTTTCTACCAGGGGCAACCTCATCCTTCCTTACTGTGAATCAGTTTCTATCAGGGGCAACCTCATCTTTCCTTACTGTAAATCAGTTTCTATCAGGGGCAACCTCATCTTTCCTTACTGTGAATCAGTTTCTATCAGGGACAACCTCATCCTTCCTTACTGTGAATCAGTTTCTACCAGGGGCAACCTTATCCTTCCTTACTGTAAATCCGTTTCTATCAGGGGGAACCTCATCTTTCCTTACTGTGAATCAGTTTCTATCAGGGGCAACCTCATCTTTCCTTACTGTAAATCAGTTTCTACCAGGGGCAACCCTATCCTTCCTTACTGTAAATCAGTTTCTACCAGGGGCAACCTCATCTTTCCTTACTGTAGCTCTATATGTGTTGTTATGATGTTGAATCCTATCAGTAACCATGTTGTGTTGCAGGTTCAGGGATGAATCCTAACAGTAACCATGTTGTGTTGCAGGTTCAGGGGTGAATCCTAACAGTAACCATGTTGTGTTGCAGGTTCAGGGGTGAATCCTAACAGTAACCATGTTGTGTTGCAGGTTCAGGGATGAATCCTAACAGTAACCATGGTGTTGTGTTGCAGGTTCAGGGATGAATCCTAACAGTAACCATGTTGTGTTGCAGGTTCAGGGGTGAATCCTAACAGTAACCATGTTGTGTTGCAGGTTCAGGGATGAATCCTAACAGTAACCATGTTGTGTTGCAGGTTCAGGGATGAATCCTAACAGTAACCATGTTGTGTTGCAGGTTCAGGGATGAATCCTAACAGTAACCATGTTGTGTTGCAGGTTCAGGGATGAATCCTAACAGTAACCATGTTGTGTTGCAGGTTCAGGGGTGAATCCTAACAGTAACCATGTTGTTGTGTTGCAGGTTCAGGGGTGAATCCTAACAGTAACCATGGTGTTGTGTTGCAGGTTCAGGGATGAATCCTAACAGTAACCATGTTGTGTTGCAGGTTCAGGGGTGACTCCTAACAGTAACCATGTTGTGTTGAAGGTTCAGGGGTGAATCCTAACAGTAACCATGTTGTGTTGCAGGTTCAGGGATGAATCCTAACAGTAACCATGTTGTGTTGCAGGTTCAGGGATGAATCCTAACAGTAACCATGTTGTGTTGCAGGTTCAGGGGTGAATCCTAACAGTAACCATGTTGTTGTGTTGCAGGTTCAGGGGTGAATCCTAACAGTAACCATGGTGTTGTGTTGCAGGTTCAAGGATGAATCCTAACAGTAACCATGTTGTTGTGTTGCAGGTTCAGGGATGAATCCTAACAGTAACCATGTTGTTGTGTTGCAGGTTCAGGGGTGAATCCTAACAGTAACCATGTTGTGTTGCAGGTTCAGGGGTGAATCCTAACAGTAACCATGTTGTTGTGTTGCAGGTTCAGGGATGAATCCTAACAGTAACCATGTTGTGTTGCAGGTTCAGGGGTGAATCCTAACAGTAACCATGTTGTTGTGTTGCAGGTTCAGGGGTGAATCCTAACAGTAACCATGTTGTGTTGCAGGTTCAGGGGTGAATCCTAACAGTAACCATGTTGTTGTGTTGCAGGTTCAGGGATGAATCCTAACAGTAACCATGTTGTGTTGCAGGTTCAGGGGTGAATCCTAACAGTAACCATGTTGTGTTGTGTTGCAGGTTCAGGGATGAATCCTAACAGTAACCATGGTGTTGTGTTGCAGGTTCAGGGATGAATCCTAACAGTAACCATGTTGTGTTGCAGGTTCAGGGGTGAATCCTAACAGTAACCATGTTGTGTTGCAGGTTCAGGGGTGAATCCTAACAGTAACCATGTTGTGTTGCAGGTTCAGGGATGAATCCTAACAGTAACCATGTTGTGTTGCAGGTTCAGGGATGAATCCTAACAGTAACCATGTTGTGTTGCAGGTTCAGGGGTGAATCCTAACAGTAACCATGTTGTTGTGTTGCAGGTTCAGGGGTGAATCCTAACAGTAACCATGTTGTCTTGCAGGTTCAGGGGTGAATCCTAACAGTAACCATGTTGTGTTGTGTTGCAGGTTCAGGGGTGAATCCTAACAGTAACCATGTTGTGTTGCAGGTTCAGGGATGAATCCTAACAGTACCCAGGTTGTTGTGTTGCAGGTTCAGGGGTGAATCCTAACAGTAACCATGTTGTGTTGCAGGTTCAGGGGTGAATCCTAACAGTAACCATGTTGTGTTGCAGGTTCAGGGGTGAATCCTAACAGTAACCATGTTGTGTTGCAGGTTCAGGGATGAATCCTAACAGTAACCATGTTGTGTTGCAGGTTCAGGGATGAATCCTAACAGTAACCATGTTGTTGTGTTGCAGGTTCAGGGGTGAATCCTAACAGTAACCATGGTGTTGTGTTGCAGGTTCAGGGATGAATCCTAACAGTAACCATGTTGTGTTGCAGGTTCAGGGGTGAATCCAAACAGTAACCATGTTGTGTTGCAGGTTCAGGGGTGAATCCTAACAGTAACCATGTTGTGTTGCAGGTTTAGGGGTGAATCCTAACAGTAACCATGTTGTTGTGTTGCAGGTTCAGGGATGAATACTAACAGTAACCATGTTGTTGTGTTGCAGGTTCAGGGGTGAATCCTAACAGTAACCATGTTGTGTTGCAGGTTCAGGGGTGAATCCTAACAGTAACCATGTTGTTGTGTTGCAGGTTCAGGGATGAATCCTAACAGTAACCATGTTGTGTTGCAGGTTCAGGGGTGAATCCTAACAGTAACCATGTTGTTGTGTTGCAGGTTCAGGGGTGAATCCTAACAGTAACCATGTTGTGTTGCAGGTTCAGGGGTGAATCCTAACAGTAACCATGTTGTTGTGTTGCAGGTTCAGGGGTGAATCCTAACAGTAACCATGTTGTGTTGCAGGTTCAGGGGTGAATCCTAACAGTAACCATGTTGTTGTGTTGCAGGTTCAGGGGTGAATCCTAACAGTAACCATGTTGTCTTGCAGGTTCAGGGGTGAATCCTAACAGTAACCATGTTGTGTTGTGTTGCAGGTTCAGGGGTGAATCCTAACAGTAACCATGTTGTGTTGCAGGTTCAGGGATGAATCCTAACAGTACCCAGGTTGTTGTGTTGCAGGTTCAGGGGTGAATCCTAACAGTAACCATGTTGTGTTGCAGGTTCAGGGGTGAATCCTAACAGTAACCATGTTGTGTTGCAGGTTCAGGGGTGAATCCTAACAGTAACCATGGTGTTGTGTTGCAGGTTCAGGGATGAATCCTAACAGTAACCATGTTGTGTTGCAGGTTCAGGGGTGAATCCAAACAGTAACCATGTTGTGTTGCAGGTTCAGGGGTGAATCCTAACAGTAACCATGTTGTGTTGCAGGTTTAGGGGTGAATCCTAACAGTAACCATGTTGTTGTGTTGCAGGTTCAGGGATGAATACTAACAGTAACCATGTTGTTGTGTTGCAGGTTCAGGGGTGAATCCTAACAGTAACCATGTTGTGTTGCAGGTTCAGGGGTGAATCCTAACAGTAACCATGTTGTTGTGTTGCAGGTTCAGGGATGAATCCTAACAGTAACCATGTTGTGTTGCAGGTTCAGGGGTGAATCCTAACAGTAACCATGTTGTTGTGTTGCAGGTTCAGGGGTGAATCCTAACAGTAACCATGTTGTGTTGCAGGTTCAGGGGTGAATCCTAACAGTAACCATGGTGTTGTGTTGCAGGTTCAGGGATGAATCCTAACAGTAACCATGTTGTGTTGCAGGTTCAGGGGTGAATCCTAACAGTAACCATGTTGTGTTGTGTTGCAGGTTCAGGGATGAATCCTAACAGTAACCATGGTGTTGTGTTGCAGGTTCAGGGATGAATCCTAACAGTAACCATGTTGTGTTGCAGGTTCAGGGGTGAATCCTAACAGTAACCATGTTGTGTTGCAGGTTCAGGGGTGAATCCTAACAGTAACCATGTTGTGTTGCAGGTTCAGGGATGAATCCTAACAGTAACCATGTTGTGTTGCAGGTTCAGGGATGAATCCTAACAGTAACCATGTTGTGTTGCAGGTTCAGGGGTGAATCCTAACAGTAACCATGTTGTGTTGTGTTGCAGGTTCAGGGATGAATCCTAACAGTAACCATGGTGTTGTGTTGCAGGTTCAGGGATGAATCCTAACAGTAACCATGTTGTGTTGCAGGTTCAGGGGTGAATCCTAACAGTAACCATGTTGTGTTGCAGGTTCAGGGGTGAATCCTAACAGTAACCATGTTGTGTTGCAGGTTCAGGGATGAATCCTAACAGTAACCATGTTGTGTTGCAGGTTCAGGGATGAATCCTAACAGTAACCATGTTGTGTTGCAGGTTCAGGGGTGAATCCTAACAGTAACCATGTTGTTGTGTTGCAGGTTCAGGGGTGAATCCTAACAGTAACCATGTTGTCTTGCAGGTTCAGGGGTGAATCCTAACAGTAACCATGTTGTGTTGTGTTGCAGGTTCAGGGGTGAATCCTAACAGTAACCATGTTGTGTTGCAGGTTCAGGGATGAATCCTAACAGTACCCAGGTTGTTGTGTTGCAGGTTCAGGGGTGAATCCTAACAGTAACCATGTTGTGTTGCAGGTTCAGGGGTGAATCCTAACAGTAACCATGTTGTGTTGCAGGTTCAGGGGTGAATCCTAACAGTAACCATGTTGTGTTGCAGGTTCAGGGATGAATCCTAACAGTAACCATGTTGTGTTGCAGGTTCAGGGATGAATCCTAACAGTAACCATGTTGTTGTGTTGCAGGTTCAGGGGTGAATCCTAACAGTAACCATGGTGTTGTGTTGCAGGTTCAGGGATGAATCCTAACAGTAACCATGTTGTGTTGCAGGTTCAGGGGTGAATCCAAACAGTAACCATGTTGTGTTGCAGGTTCAGGGGTGAATCCTAACAGTAACCATGTTGTGTTGCAGGTTTAGGGGTGAATCCTAACAGTAACCATGTTGTTGTGTTGCAGGTTCAGGGATGAATACTAACAGTAACCATGTTGTTGTGTTGCAGGTTCAGGGGTGAATCCTAACAGTAACCATGTTGTGTTGCAGGTTCAGGGGTGAATCCTAACAGTAACCATGTTGTTGTGTTGCAGGTTCAGGGATGAATCCTAACAGTAACCATGTTGTGTTGCAGGTTCAGGGGTGAATCCTAACAGTAACCATGTTGTTGTGTTGCAGGTTCAGGGGTGAATCCTAACAGTAACCATGTTGTGTTGCAGGTTCAGGGGTGAATCCTAACAGTAACCATGTTGTTGTGTTGCAGGTTCAGGGGTGAATCCTAACAGTAACCATGTTGTGTTGCAGGTTCAGGGGTGAATCCTAACAGTAACCATGTTGTTGTGTTGCAGGTTCAGGGGTGAATCCTAACAGTAACCATGTTGTCTTGCAGGTTCAGGGGTGAATCCTAACAGTAACCATGTTGTGTTGTGTTGCAGGTTCAGGGGTGAATCCTAACAGTAACCATGTTGTGTTGCAGGTTCAGGGATGAATCCTAACAGTACCCAGGTTGTTGTGTTGCAGGTTCAGGGGTGAATCCTAACAGTAACCATGTTGTGTTGCAGGTTCAGGGGTGAATCCTAACAGTAACCATGTTGTGTTGCAGGTTCAGGGGTGAATCCTAACAGTAACCATGGTGTTGTGTTGCAGGTTCAGGGATGAATCCTAACAGTAACCATGTTGTGTTGCAGGTTCAGGGGTGAATCCAAACAGTAACCATGTTGTGTTGCAGGTTCAGGGGTGAATCCTAACAGTAACCATGTTGTGTTGCAGGTTTAGGGGTGAATCCTAACAGTAACCATGTTGTTGTGTTGCAGGTTCAGGGATGAATACTAACAGTAACCATGTTGTTGTGTTGCAGGTTCAGGGGTGAATCCTAACAGTAACCATGTTGTGTTGCAGGTTCAGGGGTGAATCCTAACAGTAACCATGTTGTTGTGTTGCAGGTTCAGGGATGAATCCTAACAGTAACCATGTTGTGTTGCAGGTTCAGGGGTGAATCCTAACAGTAACCATGTTGTTGTGTTGCAGGTTCAGGGGTGAATCCTAACAGTAACCATGTTGTGTTGCAGGTTCAGGGGTGAATCCTAACAGTAACCATGTTGTTGTGTTGCAGGTTCAGGGGTGAATCCTAACAGTAACCATGTTGTGTTGCAGGTTCAGGGGTGAATCCTAACAGTAACCATGTTGTGTTGCAGGTTCAGGGATGAATCCTAACAGTAACCATGTTGTGTTGCAGGTTCAGGGGTGAATCCTAACAGTAACCATGTTGTGTTGCAGGTTCAGGGATGAATCCTAACAGTAACCATGTTGTTGTGTTGCAGGTTCAGGGATGAATCCTAACAGTAACCATGTTGTGTTGCAGGTTCAGGGGTGAATCCTAACAGTAACCATGTTGTGTTGTGTTGCAGGTTCAGGGATGAATCCTAACAGTAACCATGGTGTTGTGTTGCAGGTTCAGGGATGAATCCTAACAGTAACCATGTTGTGTTGCAGGTTCAGGGGTGAATCCTAACAGTAACCATGTTGTGTTGCAGGTTCAGGGGTGAATCCTAACAGTAACCATGTTGTGTTGCAGGTTCAGGGATGAATCCTAACAGTAACCATGTTGTGTTGCAGGTTCAGGGATGAATCCTAACAGTAACCATGTTGTGTTGCAGGTTCAGGGGTGAATCCTAACAGTAACCATGTTGTTGTGTTGCAGGTTCAGGGGTGAATCCTAACAGTAACCATGTTGTCTTGCAGGTTCAGGGGTGAATCCTAACAGTAACCATGTTGTGTTGTGTTGCAGGTTCAGGGGTGAATCCTAACAGTAACCATGTTGTGTTGCAGGTTCAGGGATGAATCCTAACAGTACCCAGGTTGTTGTGTTGCAGGTTCAGGGGTGAATCCTAACAGTAACCATGTTGTGTTGCAGGTTCAGGGGTGAATCCTAACAGTAACCATGTTGTGTTGCAGGTTCAGGGGTGAATCCTAACAGTAACCATGTTGTGTTGCAGGTTCAGGGGTGAATCCTAACAGTAACCATGTTGTGTTGCAGGTTCAGGGATGAATCCTAACAGTAACCATGTTGTGTTGCAGGTTCAGGGATGAATCCTAACAGTAACCATGTTGTTGTGTTGCAGGTTCAGGGGTGAATCCTAACAGTAACCATGGTGTTGTGTTGCAGGTTCAGGGATGAATCCTAACAGTAACCATGTTGTGTTGCAGGTTCAGGGGTGAATCCTAACAGTAACCATGTTGTGTTGCAGGTTCAGGGGTGAATCCTAACAGTAACCATGGTGTTGTGTTGCAGGTTCAGGGATGAATCCTAACAGTAACCATGTTGTGTTGCAGGTTCAGGGGTGAATCCAAACAGTAACCATGTTGTGTTGCAGGTTCAGGGGTGAATCCTAACAGTAACCATGTTGTGTTGCAGGTTTAGGGGTGAATCCTAACAGTAACCATGTTGTTGTGTTGCAGGTTCAGGGATGAATACTAACAGTAACCATGTTGTTGTGTTGCAGGTTCAGGGGTGAATCCTAACAGTAACCATGTTGTGTTGCAGGTTTAGGGGTGAATCCTAACAGTAACCATGTTGTTGTGTTGCAGGTTCAGGGATGAATACTAACTGTAACCATGTTGTTGTGTTGCAGGTTCAGGGGTGAATCCTAACAGTAACCATGTTGTGTTGCAGGTTCAGGGGTGAATCCTAACAGTAACCATGTTGTTGTGTTGCAGGTTCAGGGATGAATCCTAACAGTAACCATGTTGTCTTGCAGGTTCAGGGGTGAATCCTAACAGTAACCATGTTGTGTTGTGTTGCAGGTTCAGGGGTGAATCCTAACAGTAACCATGTTGTGTTGCAGGTTCAGGGATGAATCCTAACAGTACCCAGGTTGTTGTGTTGCAGGTTCAGGGGTGAATCCTAACAGTAACCATGTTGTGTTGCAGGTTCAGGGGTGAATCCTAACAGTAACCATGTTGTGTTGCAGGTTCAGGGGTGAATCCTAACAGTAACCATGTTGTGTTGCAGTTCAGGGATGAATCCTAACAGTAACCATGTTGTGTTGCAGGTTCAGGGATGAATCCTAACAGTAACCATGTTGTTGTGTTGCAGGTTCAGGGGTGAATCCTAACAGTAACCATGGTGTTGTGTTGCAGGTTCAGGAATGAATCCTAACAGTAACCATGTTGTGTTGCAGGTTCAGGGGTGAATCCAAACAGTAACCATGTTGTGTTGCAGGTTCAGGGGTGAATCCTAACAGTAACCATGTTGTGTTGCAGGTTTAGGGGTGAATCCTAACAGTAACCATGTTGTTGTGTTGCAGGTTCAGGGATGAATACTAACAGTAACCATGTTGTTGTGTTGCAGGTTCAGGGGTGAATCCTAACAGTAACCATGTTGTGTTGCAGGTTCAGGGGTGAATCCTAACAGTAACCATGTTGTTGTGTTGCAGGTTCAGGGATGAATCCTAACAGTAACCATGTTGTGTTGCAGGTTCAGGGGTGAATCCTAACAGTAACCATGTTGTTGTGTTGCAGGTTCAGGGGTGAATCCTAACAGTAACCATGTTGTGTTGCAGGTTCAGGGGTGAATCCTAACAGTAACCATGTTGTTGTGTTGCAGGTTCAGGGGTGAATCCTAACAGTAACCATGTTGTGTTGCAGGTTCAGGGGTGAATCCTAACAGTAACCATGTTGTGTTGCAGGTTCAGGGATGAATCCTAACAGTAACCATGTTGTGTTGCAGGTTCAGGGATGAATCCTAACAGTAACCATGTTGTGTTGCAGGTTCAGGGATGAATCCTAACAGTAACCATGTTGTTGTGTTGCAGGTTCAGGGATGAATCCTAACAGTAACCATGTTGTGTTGCAGGTTCAGGGGTGAATCCTAACAGTAACCATGTTGTGTTGTGTTGCAGGTTCAGGGATGAATCCTAACAGTAACCATGGTGTTGTGTTGCAGGTTCAGGGATGAATCCTAACAGTAACCATGTTGTGTTGCAGGTTCAGGGGTGAATCCTAACAGTAACCATGTTGTGTTGCAGGTTCAGGGGTGAATCCTAACAGTAACCATGTTGTGTTGCAGGTTCAGGGATGAATCCTAACAGTAACCATGTTGTGTTGCAGGTTCAGGGATGAATCCTAACAGTAACCATGTTGTGTTGCAGGTTCAGGGGTGAATCCTAACAGTAACCATGTTGTTGTGTTGCAGGTTCAGGGGTGAATCCTAACAGTAACCATGTTGTCTTGCAGGTTCAGGGGTGAATCCTAACAGTAACCATGTTGTGTTGTGTTGCAGGTTCAGGGGTGAATCCTAACAGTAACCATGTTGTGTTGCAGGTTCAGGGATGAATCCTAACAGTACCCAGGTTGTTGTGTTGCAGGTTCAGGGGTGAATCCTAACAGTAACCATGTTGTGTTGCAGGTTCAGGGGTGAATCCTAACAGTAACCATGTTGTGTTGCAGGTTCAGGGGTGAATCCTAACAGTAACCATGTTGTGTTGCAGGTTCAGGGGTGAATCCTAACAGTAACCATGTTGTGTTGCAGGTTCAGGGATGAATCCTAACAGTAACCATGTTGTGTTGCAGGTTCAGGGATGAATCCTAACAGTAACCATGTTGTTGTGTTGCAGGTTCAGGGGTGAATCCTAACAGTAACCATGGTGTTGTGTTGCAGGTTCAGGGATGAATCCTAACAGTAACCATGTTGTGTTGCAGGTTCAGGGGTGAATCCTAACAGTAACCATGTTGTGTTGCAGGTTCAGGGGTGAATCCTAACAGTAACCATGGTGTTGTGTTGCAGGTTCAGGGATGAATCCTAACAGTAACCATGTTGTGTTGCAGGTTCAGGGGTGAATCCAAACAGTAACCATGTTGTGTTGCAGGTTCAGGGGTGAATCCTAACAGTAACCATGTTGTGTTGCAGGTTTAGGGGTGAATCCTAACAGTAACCATGTTGTTGTGTTGCAGGTTCAGGGATGAATACTAACAGTAACCATGTTGTTGTGTTGCAGGTTCAGGGGTGAATCCTAACAGTAACCATGTTGTGTTGCAGGTTCAGGGGTGAATCCTAACAGTAACCATGTTGTTGTGTTGCAGGTTCAGGGATGAATCCTAACAGTAACCATGTTGTGTTGCAGGTTCAGGGGTGAATCCTAACAGTAACCATGTTGTTGTGTTGTAGGTTCAGGGGTGAATCCTAACAGTAACCATGTTGTTGTGTTGCAGGTTCAGGGGTGAATCCTAACAGTAACCATGTTGTGTTGCAGGTTCAGGGGTGAATCCTAACAGTAACCATGTTGTTGTGTTGCAGGTTCAGGGGTGAATCCTAACAGTAACCATGTTGTGTTGCAGGTTCAGGGGTGAATCCTAACAGTAACCATGTTGTGTTGCAGGTTCAGGGATGAATCCTAACAGTAACCATGTTGTGTTGCAGGTTCAGGGATGAATCCTAACAGTAACCATGTTGTGTTGCAGGTTCAGGGATGAATCCTAACAGTAACCATGTTGTTGTGTTGCAGGTTCAGGGATGAATCCTAACAGTAACCATGTTGTGTTGCAGGTTCAGGGGTGAATCCTAACAGTAACCATGTTGTGTTGTGTTGCAGGTTCAGGGATGAATCCTAACAGTAACCATGGTGTTGTGTTGCAGGTTCAGGGATGAATCCTAACAGTAACCATGTTGTGTTGCAGGTTCAGGGGTGAATCCTAACAGTAACCATGTTGTGTTGCAGGTTCAGGGGTGAATCCTAACAGTAACCATGTTGTGTTGCAGGTTCAGGGGTGAATCCTAACAGTAACCATGTTGTGTTGCAGGTTCAGGGATGAATCCTAACAGTAACCATGTTGTGTTGCAGGTTCAGGGGTGAATCCTAACAGTAACCATGTTGTTGTGTTGCAGGTTCAGGGGTGAATCCTAACAGTAACCATGTTGTCTTGCAGGTTCAGGGGTGAATCCTAACAGTAACCATGTTGTGTTGTGTTGCAGGTTCAGGGGTGAATCCTAACAGTAACCATGTTGTGTTGCAGGTTCAGGGATGAATCCTAACAGTACCCAGGTTGTTGTGTTGCAGGTTCAGGGGTGAATCCTAACAGTAACCATGTTGTGTTGCAGGTTCAGGGGTGAATCCTAACAGTAACCATGTTGTGTTGCAGGTTCAGGGGTGAATCCTAACAGTAAACATGTTGTGTTGCAGGTTCAGGGGTGAATCCTAACAGTAACCATGTTGTGTTGCAGGTTCAGGGATGAATCCTAACAGTAACCATGTTGTGTTGCAGGTTCAGGGATGAATCCTAACAGTAACCATGTTGTTGTGTTGCAGGTTCAGGGGTGAATCCTAACAGTAACCATGGTGTTGTGTTGCAGGTTCAGGGATGAATCCTAACAGTAACCATGTTGTGTTGCAGGTTCAGGGGTGAATCCTAACAGTAACCATGTTGTGTTGCAGGTTCAGGGGTGAATCCTAACAGTAACCATGTTGTGTTGCAGGTTTAGGGGTGAATCCTAACAGTAACCATGTTGTGTTGCAGGTTCAGGGATGAATCCTAACAGTAACCATGTTGTGTTGCAGGTTCAGGGATGAATCCTAACAGTAACCATGTTGTGTTGCAGGTTCAGGGGTGAATCCTAACAGTAACCATGTTGTTGTGTTGCAGGTTCAGGGGTGAATCCTAACAGTAACCATGGTGTTGTGTTGCAGGTTCAGGGATGAATCCTAACAGTAACCATGTTGTGTTGCAGGTTCAGGGATGAATCCTAACAGTAACCATGTTGTTGTGTTGCAGGTTCAGGGATGAATCCTAACAGTAACCATGTTGTTGTATTGCAGGTTTAGGGGTGAATCCTAACAGTAACCATGTTGTGTTGCAGGTTCAGGGGTGAATCCTAACAGTAACCATGTTGTTGTGTTGCAGGTTCAGGGATGAATCCTAACAGTAACCATGTTGTGTTGCAGGTTCAGGGGTGAATCCTAACAGTAACCATGTTGTTGTGTTGCAGGTTCAGGGGTGAATCCTAACAGTAACCATGTTGTGTTGCAGGTTCAGGGGTGAATCCTAACAGTAACCATGTTGTGTTGCAGGTTCAGGGATGAATCCTAACAGTAACCATGTTGTGTTGCAGGTTCAGGGGTGAATCCTAACAGTAACCATGTCGTGTTGCAGGTTCAGGGGTGAATCCTAACAGTAACCATGTTGTGTTGCAGGTTCAGGGGTGAGATAGAGACAGTGGGCTACACAGATGGAGAAGGAAGAGGTTACTGTGTCTCCCCCTTGCTGTTCCAGAGTGGATGGCTTCCCTTTGACGTTTCTACAGATGGACGGAACTTCAACAGTTCTGGAGAATACCTGTCAGGTAAGAGTTCCCGTTTGACAACACTACAGTTACAGTAAAGGTATACACAGCTTTTGTTTTATTTTTAGAACTCTCGTTAATGTTTAGTAAATGCTGTCTGAAAAGATGGACTCCGTATTGAGGATGAACTGTACACAGTAAATCAAAGTTCATTGCACTTGCTTGAAGTTTTATCAAGATAAGATTAAAGACAGGATAAGACATTAAGATGTAAATAACTCCAGAACTTTGAAACTCTGTTATTTCACATTATCTGCTACTCCCATGTGCAAGTTGTTAAGTTTTCAACCTTTCCAAAGATGAATATTTTTCTTGCAGCTACAGAGTTGCAACATAGTATAATTTCCTCTCACACAGTTGCAATTTAAGAATTTTCTCACACATTCTCTATTCTACTTTTTCTATCAGTCCACCCAAGTAAAATGGACGCTGCATTTAAAGTGACGCTGGTGAATTCAACACAGTGGCAATACTACGGCACCCCCAACACAGCTGGAACACTGAGGATGACATGGAACCCTTCTCTGATTGGAGACAAGGACAGCATCAACGTAGAACTATGGGGGTACAGAGAGGTCAATACCTCTACTACTGATACTAGATGGGAGGAAGAGTTGCCCCCCCTGAGGGCAGAATGGACCTACCTGTACTCTCTCGGTAAAGGCCTAGCCAACAACGGTAGTTTCAGCTTCACCCCCAAGCCTTCCGAGAAGCCCTACTCTGACTGGGAGGTGGGGAGTGTCAGAGTGAGCTCCAGTATCTACTCAGATGGAGCCAGGTATGGAATATGTACTGTACTGTACTGTACATGGAAGAGTACTTACAGAGGATAGCATCTTTTTTTTGCCCTGAGCCAGAGCAAGCACACCCGATTTAACTAATTATCCCATAATCCTTGATGAGTTAAAGCAGGGGTAGAGCAAAAACGTGCACTACTGGCACGCAGCTAGAGAGGACAAACATAGGTACATGGTAAACGTTTCATAATGTACATTTTGTTGAAATATTTACCATGGGCGAATCGATGTAGTCGAAGCTGATGAATTCCACAAAGCCTGGTCTCTGCTCCACTCTGTCGTTGGTGGAGTTGATCAGAAACCTCCACCATGGAGTTGAGTTTAGTCAGCTAACCAGCAGCCAGAGGCACTTGCTACACTGGTAGCCACTTCACAGGTGCTGTTTCAAAGCCAGACACTCAGATACTGTCAGATACTCCAGTGACTGTAATCATCTCCAATGAGTGCAATTTTGCTCAATATTAAGAGTTGATAAATGAACCTGACGTCATTAGAAAGAAGATATTCAACCATAGAAAAGAAGAGAATACCGCTGCTTTAGTGAAGTATCCCTTTAAACATAGTAACTATGCCTCTGAACCTGTCCAGAATCACAAGGGCTGTGTGGAGTGGGGCCCGGGCCCGGGCCCTGGCCTGGCACCGTACACAACCAGGGCCCAGACTACAGAGTCCTCTGTCACTAACTATATACCTGGAATTGTGCATAGATATACCGTCCCTGTGTATAAACCCTGTAATTGTCCAGGAACGTCAGGGCTGTGTGGAGTGGGGCCCATGCCCTGGCCTGGCACCTGGAGGAGGCCTTCAGGCAGGACTCAGCAGCCTGGGCCCTGGACAGGTGCCTGGCCTGGGACGTTCTGGAGAAGAGTCTCCCTAACTTCCTGGAGGAGGTGGTGGACTGTCCCTGTACCCTGGCCCAGGCCCGCGCAGACACCGGCAGGTTCCATGTAAGAACTCCTTGTTCATGAGGACCAATAACACCTCAACCAAAGAGCAGCTTCAGGCTACATTTTAGAGGCTCTGGTACTGTATCCTTCTAGCACTTTAAAAGTGAATGTCTCTGGTGTTTCAGACTGACTACGGCTGTGACATGGAGAAGGGGAGTGTCTGTACCTACCATCCTGGTTCTGTACACTGTGTCCGAGCCGTACAGGCAAGGTAGGCGACACGGCCACCTCATCTCTTAAGTTTGGGAGAATTCAGAAGAAGTATTGATTTGACACCTACTGACATCAAGTTATATTTTGTTATAAAAAAATATATATATATGTACAGGTCTTTCCTAAGTCAGCAATTTGTATACCAAACAATCAGTAGAAAACACCAACTGTATCAATAACAGCCACTTTCTCCCATTCCCAGCCCTGTGTACAGAGCAGGACAGCAGTGTTGCTATGACAGCACGGGGGCCCAGGTTCTGACAGGGGACTCGATTGGAGGCAGCACCCCAGATCGGGCCCACGACTGGGGCTCCCCTCCCTACAGAGACCCCCCTCGGATCCCCAGCCTCTCCCACTGGATGTACGACGTCCTGACATTCTACTACTGCTGTCTGTGGTCTGACCACTGCCAGGTGTACTTCACACACAGACCCTCCAGCGGCTGTAGACGCTACACACCACCTACAGCTGGTGAGGAACTAACTCATGGGTGTTTACAGTAGAATAAAATGCTGCCTGGTTGTTACAGAACCATCTACTGTATACTGAGTACTTATCGCAGTCTGGTCTCTCCCTAAGCCTCTCTTCTCTTGTTATGCTGTGTTGTCTCTTCAACACAAACAAGTAGCAAACTGCTATTTCTCCCCGCAATGATTATTCTCCTATTATTTTTCTCTTTCTCCACCTCCTAGGTGCAGTTCTAGGGGACCCTCATTTTCTAACGTTTGATGGTGTAAGGTACACCTTCAATGGGAAAGGAGAGTACTACCTGGTTCTCTCACCAGACAGAGGGCTCAGTGTTCAGGGCCGGACAGAGCAGGTGAAACTAGAGAACGGTGAGTTTGTTCTCCACTGGAAACGAGCCTGTCTGTTTGTAGTGTACTTCCTCTCTCTAGGCTGTCTCTCTAGCTCTCTGTCTCTCTAGGCTGTCTCTTTCTGTCTCTAGCTCTCTGTCTCAAGCTCTCTGCCTCTATCGCTCTCTCTCTCTCCCTCTACTGCTCTGTCTCTCTGTCTCAACCTCTCTCTCTCTGTCTCTACCTCTCTGTCTCTTCTGGTCTGTCTCTATCTCTCTGTCTCTACCTCTCTGTCTCTACCTCTCTGTCTCAACCTCTCTCTCTCTGTCTCTACCTCTCTGTCTCTTCCGGTCTGTCTCTACCTCTCTGTCTCTACCTCTGTCTCTACCTCTCTGTCTCTACCTCTCTGTTTCTACCTCTCTGTCTCTACCTCTCTGTTTCTACCTCTCTGTCTCTACCTCTCTGTCTCTTCCGGTCTGTCTCTGCCTCTCAACTTCTGTCTCTGCCTCTCTGCTTCTACCTCTGCCGGTCTGTCTCTGCTGGTCTCTCTCTGCCTGCCTCTCTCTCTCCCTGCCTGTCTGTCTTTCTCTGCCTCTACCCCTCTGCCTCTACCCCTCTCTCTCGCTGTCTCGGCCTCTCTGCCTCTCTGCCTCTCTCTCGCTGTCTCTCTGTCTCAGCTTCTATTTGTTTGGCTGCTCAGGGTTTCAGGCTCGTCTCGAAAGACAAAACATTCTGTAATAGTTAGGCGGTTTGATTGTATTGAATGAATACTTTTTTTTACTTCTTAACACATTTTTTTGTCCCCTTTTGAGAATGCTGGATTGCTATTCTTCCCAAGAGGCATCATCACAGCTCAGGTTCACACACACATGCACATACACACTGTTTTACACAACAACAGAGTGAAGGGGTCTGGTCTTGAGATACTTGTGGGAGTGAAAACATTTTGGAGCTGTGAAAAGACGTTATTTCCTCTAGTTTTCTCTTGTTCTTTCCCTGTCAATCTCTCTGGGTCAATCTGACTCTAGAACAGCTGTTATGAGGAGAACGGTGGTTAGGAGCTCCTCCAAACCCATTACTTTAGGAAACTGATCTGAAGCCAGATCAGTGGAGATTGCCAGATGTCAGTGGTAGGGCTCATACCGAAAACGTTTGTTTAGGCAATAAAAATATGTCAATGTCAGTTTTTTTACCGGAGTGCTGCCATGTCTGTTCTGTGGATTATATACGAGGACCCAGCACCTGATGTAAGTTTCTATACGTTGGGAGTCGACCACGTTGTTTATCTTTTCAGATGTCAGTGGTATTCAGCTAATAATAGAACGTCTGGATATGGGTTGATGTTGCCAAGAGCTTTCAATTTAAGATGATATTATACACTGAGTGTACACAACATTAGGAACAACTTCCTATTATTGAGTTGCACCCCTTTTGCCCTCAGAGCCTAAAATCTGTCAGGGCATGGTCTCTACAAGGTGTCAAAAGCGTTCTACAAAGATACTGGTCCATGTTGACTCCAATGCTTCCCACAGTTGTATCAAGTTGGCTGGATGTTCTTTGGGTGGTGGACCATTATTGATACACAGGAAACTGTTGAGCGTGAAAAACCCAGAAGCGTTGCAGTTCTTGACACTCAAACCATTGCGCCTGGCACCTACTACCATACCCCGTTCAAAGGCACTTCAATCTGTTGTCTTGTTCATTCACCCTCTGAATGCCACACACACACAATCCATGTCTGTTGTCTCAAGGCTTAAACATCCTTCTTTAACCTGTCTCCTCCCCTTAATCTACACTGATTGAAGTGGATATAACACGTGATCAATAAAGGATCATAGCTTTCACCTGGATTCACCTGGTCAGTCTAAGTCTTGGAAAGATCAGGTGTTCCTAATGATTTGTCTACTCAGTGTATATTTGAGGTTATGCTATGCGTATGAAATTGAATCCTCTACAGTAGCTTATGTTAAAGTATGTCCACACTTTAGGCCTACAGTAAATTCAATTAAGCATTCAAACAAGTGTCAAGTTGTCACTGATACCTTAACCCAGGGCTGTTCAACTAAATTCTTACTGGGACAGATCTAAAAACATTTTCCACATAGGATTATTCTTCAGAAAAACTGTAGACATATATATTTAAAAAAGCAACGCACACACACCAATAAAATACTTTTCCTAAAATAAAGTTGCTAAAACCAACGTGAGTTGAGGTGCAACCAAAAATGATCTCATCATTGAAAAGGAAAAAGCGCAACGCTCGCTCACCTTTTTTAATATATTAAAAGCTTCTTAAAAGTAATTAGGTAATTTTAAAATCATCTGAAAACGAAGTATCTCAGTAAATATGACAAAGATGTGTCAAATCAGGCCAAATTCCAGTCTGAAAGAATTATGATTTTAATTCATTTCCCTCAGTCATTAGGCGTGTTTGTTTTTTTGTCGCGCTCCCTTCTAACGAGTCCTTGTGAGCATCAGAGAGGGAAACGGAAGGTAACTAGGTGTTCCTGAGAGTCATAGCTTTCTGGAATGGGGTCAAACTATTTTTTGTAGCATTCAAACTCTACATAGGCACCATAGGGATCTGGCCCGCGGGCGGCCAGTTGAATAGCCCATCATAGCCAATCATTTTTTGAGAATCTGCTATTCATGTTAATCACTTTAGGTATCTTAACCTATATAGGTTTTACCTGAGAGGATGTTATTTGTATAATCCCTCAGGTACATTATCCAAGGCTACCAGGCTATCGGCGGTGGCTATGAGGGAGAGGAGCTCTGATGTCATAGAGGTGCGCCAGGCAGAGCAGCAGAACCAGCTGGAGGTGTTGAGGAACCAGCAGGTCCTCTCCTTCACAGAGCAGTCATGGATGGACCTACATGGTAAGAGAGAATATCAGGCATCAATATAATCTTGTTTGTGTGCCGTGCTTATATTCTTTAAAATATGAATTAAAGTGCATCTCAACTCGTCTCTTGTTACTGACCAGTGGGTACCAAGATTACATCTCAACAAAAAGATATCAAGTTCATTTGGAAACTAATCTTTACTTGAGGAATGAGCACATAGCCTAAAACTTCTACACAAATCTCCCACATTGAGTGATGTTATATGCATGTATCTCAAGTTAGGATTCAGCCTCTCCTTCTGAAGATGCTTTCTGCGTTTCTCCTCCCTCCAGGTGTGTTCCTGTACTCCCCAATACCCCAGAACGTGACCGTCATGTTCTCCTCTGGCGTGGGGGTGGAGGTACGGGGGCGAGAGGGGGGCACCATGGCCCTCACTGTGCTGCTCCCCACAGACTACACCAACCTCACCCAGGGCCTGCTAGGACAGATGAACTCTGACCCCTTAGATGACCTCCTGACCAGCCTGGGAGATGTCGTCTCCCCTGACAACACCAGTCCTGAGGAAATCTTCACCTTCGGAGCTAGCTGTGAGTGCCTGGGCTTCTGTCTTCATTGATACATAAAGTGCATCTTAGGATCCCAAAATGTTGATACATTTTGTTGAGTGATTATCTGAAATGTTGGTTATTTTTCATTTTTTAAATAAGTAATTGAACGACGTCGGTTCAATTATTTAAATTCCATTTCATTCAGATTTTTTTCTGTGATCTCAATGCACTTTTTCCAGACATAAATCGGATCAAGCACCAACTGTGTGATGTAGTAGGGAGTTGTAGTTTCGAACAGGCCAATATTTGACATAGCTTAGCGCAGAAAATGAGGTAAATAACTACAATGACCACAGGCAGACACAGAATAGAGAAGAGACAGAAGACACGCGATCGAGAGAGATAGAAAGCAGTTGCTTCGCGAGGTACCTACCTGAAAATACATGATCTAAGTGATTGATAGTTGGTATTCAGCAGTCATAAAAGTTTGCCTTATTTACTTTGAAGAACTACTAAAGTAGTGATTTTGGCAGACAGCATAGGCAGCAGAGAGGATGACTTTGAATTAAATAATATTCATCAAATAACAAAAACTTAATATACACAACAACTGAAATATTGTATTAAAATAATGTGAATAAATGAAAGTTAATAAGTGATAAGCAGTAATAGGTAAACACTACATTCATGGGACTTTTGTTAATTGTTTTATGTGTTACAGCCTTCAGTGTTACAGCATAAAATGTTCAAAAATCTAATTATACTTTTTTTTTTAACTGATTATTTTTTCATAATCGACCTGAAACCGAACCGACCTCAAAAAGCAATTTTTTTTCTGTCTTAAAATCGGTCCTCTCCTTGCTTCCTCCTTCATTGGACAGGCAGAATCGAAAAGGTGACATGAAGGTAACATGTAAATTCACTGAACAACAGGTGCTACATCTGGAAAAAACTAATAAACTATCTGTCTTTCTTCAGCTTCGGAGCTGTACATCCTTGAATCACCTGGTCTTCTGTATTGACACCAGGGGCTGAGGAGATAGATTTACTAAACACCTGGTCTTCTGTATTGACACCAGGGGCTGAGGAGATAGATTTACTAAACACCTGGTCTTCTGTATTGACACCAGGGGCTGAAGAGATAGATTTACTAAACACCTGGTCTTCTGTATTGACACCAGGGACTGAGGAGATAGATTTACTAAACACCTGGTCTTCTGTATTGACACCAGGGGCTGAGGAGATAGATTTACTAAACACCTGGTCTTCTGTATTGACACCAGGGGCTGAAGAGATAGATTTACTAAACACCTGGTCTTCTGTATTGACACCAGGGACTGAGGAGATAGATTTACTAAACACCTGGTCTTCTGTATTGACACCAGGGACTGAGGAGATAGATTTACTAAACACCTGGTCTTCTGTATTGACACCAGGGACTGAGGAGCTAGATTTACTAATCACCTGGTCTTCTGTATTGACACCAGGGACTGAGGAGCTAGATTTACTAAACACCTGGTCTTCTGTATTGACACCAGGGGCTGAGGAGCTAGATTTACTAAACACCTGGTCTTCTGTATTGACACCAGGGACTGAGGAGCTAGATTTACTAAACACCTGGTCTTCTGTATTGACACCAGGGGCTGAGGAGCTAGATTTACTAAACACCTGGTCTTCTGTATTGACACCAGGGACTGAGGAGATAGATTTACTAAACACCTGGTCTTCTGTATTGACACCAGGGGCTGAAGAGATAGATTTACTAAACACCTGGTCTTCTGTATTGACACCAGGGACTGAGGAGATAGATTTACTAATCACCTGGTCTTCTGTATTGACACCAGGAGCTGAGGAGCTAGATTTACGTAACACCTGGTCTTCTGTATTGACACCAGGGGCTGAGGAGATAGATTTACTAAACACCTGGTCTTCTGTATTGACACCAGGGGCTGAGGGACTAGATTTACTAAACACCTGGTCTTCTGTATTGACACCAGGGACTGAGGAGATAGATTTACTAAACACCTGGTCTTCTGTATTGACACCAGGGGCTGAGGAGATAGATTTACTAAACAGATGGTTTAAATGGTTTAAATGTTAATCCCCCCCCCCAAAACAATGAAACATATGCAGTGTTAGGAAAAGGAATATAACAGGTTTTATCTTTGTATTTGTGTGTTTCATACATACCATACTGAAAAAACAAAAACGCTGCACTTAACCTTTTGGTACATCTCGAATTGTAAACAACAATTCCTTAATTTGACCTTTCACTCTCTATGACTGAGATATTCTCAAGGAAGAGAAGAGTGTGTGTACTGTGTACTCACCCCTCCCTCCCTCCCTCCCTCAACCCAGCCATCCAACCACCTGTTTAGAGTTAAAGGGCATCTAAAGGGTTTTAATAGATGACAGGAATGAGTCCCAAGTGGCACCCTATTCCATATATAGTGCACTACTTTTGTCTAGAGCCTTACAGGGTTATTGGTAAAAGTAGTGCACTATGTAGGGAATAGGGTGCCATTTGAGACGCAAATGGAGAGAGAGAGATCTTAGCCGAGCCATGGTGTCAGACCAGAGAGCAGACCTAATGGCAGGAGACCAGTGGTGTCCTGGCCTGGCCAGGCTGAGCCACAGTCACACACCATGATAACATTCCACACAACCCACAGAGATGAAGAGAAATTAACTGATTTTTCCTCCCACTCTCAGCTGCTCAGATGCACTTCTCTTGTTTCAGAGTTCCTGATAACACTTTCAATGAGCCATCTGTGTTATAATACTATATTGATATCTAATATATATTGTATAATATAGTATTACCGTGCATGTTTGGCCTTTTATATACACTGTTATTAGAAACATGCATGTCCCGCCCACCGGAAGATCTGTCTTTTTTTCAGCCGTTTATTTCCTGTGTTCCAGGTGTACAACATCCACTTGTTGCCACTTAAATCTTACTGGATTGATGGCTTTCATTTTACTCCTGTGATAGTGGTGCGTGGGTCAGCTGTTTGTTCACCCACATGCAATTGCTTTTAACCCATCCGCAACTGCCTGACTATGTATGTGATGAAGTGAAAATCTGCGGCCTGCAACCAACCCACACCGCTAATATAGAAAATGCGCTGTGGATTAAATTGCTGAACAATTTTTTGAAATTTATTGACTTGGGTTGTAAAAACAACCCAACATGTTTCTGATCAGAGTTCAGTTCGTTAAACTATGATAGTTAAACTGT
Source organism: Salmo trutta (assembly GCF_901001165.1). Taxonomy (NCBI): domain Eukaryota; kingdom Metazoa; phylum Chordata; class Actinopteri; order Salmoniformes; family Salmonidae; genus Salmo; species Salmo trutta. The sequence continues at coordinate 39,015,193 of NC_042965.1, read as the reverse complement.
TAGCTTCACCGACATACTGTAGTTTACTATGTTACTGAATGAATGAGAGTACATGACCCTGCACCTGTGTACTATGTTGTTCAAAACAAAACTCCTCTGTAGTTAAAACCAAGTAAACACCAGGTGAATTTCCAAACTGGCCCACATACTGTATCATCATGGCCACCTAATCGTCTTCCAATTGGCTCATTCATTTCCTCTTCTCTCCCCTGTAACTATCCCCCAGGTCGTTGCTGTTAATGTGGTCTTAATCAAGTAACCTGGTCAAATAAAAAAAACATGTTCTGGGCCTGTATTCACAAAGAGTCTTAGAGTAGGAGTCCTCATCTAGGATCAGTTTGGCCTTTTAGATCATAATGAATTAGATTACATGGACAGGAGGCACCTGATCCTAGATCAGCACTCCTACACTGAGACACTTGATAAATATGGGCCCACGTCCCTCTTGTCTTAATCAGTATAATCTTCAAGTCAAAACTGATCCTGTATCAGCACTCTTTGTGAATATGGGCACAAGTGATGTTGTGTTGTCTTCTCCACAGGGAAAACCTCCAACCAGACGTCTCTGTTCACTTACGACAGTAAGTACCTGTTGGACACGTACTACTACGTGAAACACGACCCGGCCTTCGTCCCGGCCTTCTCTGTGTCCGAAGACCCAGCTGACCCTCTGGTGGGGGACATGCTGAAGATGTGTTTCGGTGAGGGGGCTCTCTATTTCTCTAAATGTATATTTTAGGAGTGTTTATGTGTTTTATTGATATAGGACCGTGAAGAGGAGACTTTACCGGTAGGAAAAAATGGTTTGGATTCAAACCCATACCGAAGCGGCACCTTTTTTTCTAAGAGTGCAATCTAGAACCTAAAATGGTTCTTCGGCTGGCCCCATAGGAGAACCTTTTGAAGAACCCTTTTGGTTCCAGGTAGAACCCTTTTGGTCCAGGTAGAACCCTTTTGGTTCCAGAGAGTTCTTATTTTTATTTTTTTTACTCATTTTTCTCCCCAATTTCGTGGTATCCAATTGGTAGTTACAGTCTTGTCTCATCACTGCAACTCCCATAAGGACTCGGTAGAGTCGAAGGTCGAGAGCCGTGCGTCCTCCGAAACACAACCCAACCAAGACGCACAGCTTCTTGACACAATGCCCGCTTAACCCGGAAGCCAGCCGCACCAATGTGTCGGAGGAAAACACCGTACACCTGGCGACCTGTTCAGCGTGCCTTACGCCCGGCCCGCCACAGGAGTCGCTAGTGCACGACGGGACAAGGACAAGGTGTGCAATGTGAAGGCGTCCCCGGTACTGACCGTTGGACAACACAGTCCACGGGAGCTCTTTCTTTAAAACATATCATACACGCTGCTTTCCAAATGGCAGCCTGTTGTCGTTATGATGTACTACTCTGCCCAGAGTCCTATATGTTGAAATGGCAGCCTGTTATATTTATGATGTACTACTCTGCCCAGAGTCCTATATGTTGAAATGGCAGCCTGTTGTCGTTATGATGTACTACTCTGCCCTGAGTCCTATATGTTGAAATGGCAGCCTGCTGTCTTTATGATGTACTACTCTGCCCTGAGTCCTATATGTTGAAATGGCAGCCTGTTATATTTATGATGTACTACTCTGCCCTGAGTCCTATATGTTGAAATGGCAGCCTGTTGTCGTTATGATGTACTACTCTGCCCTGAGTCCTATATGTTGAAATGGCAGCCTGTTGTCGTTATGATGTACTACTCTGCCCTGAGTCCTATATGTTGAAATGGCAGCCTGTTGTCGTTATGATGTACTACTCTGCCCTGAGTCCTATATGTTGAAATGGCAGCCTGTTATATTTATGATGTACTACTCTGCCCTGAGTCCTATATGTTGAAATGGCAGCCTGTTATATTTATGATGTAATACTCTGCCCTGAGTCCTATATGTTGAAATGGCAGCCTGTTATATTTATGATGTACTACTCTGCCCAGAGTCCTATATGTTGAAATGGCAGCCTGTTATATTTATGATGTACTACTCTGCCCTGAGTCCTATATGTTGAAATGGCAGCCTGTTATATTTATGATGTACTACTCTGCCCAGAGTCCTATATGTTGAAATGGCAGCCTGCTGTCTTTATGATGTACTACTCTGCCCTGAGTCCTATATGTTGAAATGGCAGCCTGTTATATTTATGATGTACTACTCTGCCCTGAGTCCTATATGTTGAAATGGCAGCCTGTTGTCGTTATGATGGACTACTCTGCCCTGAGTCCTATATGTTGAAATGGCAGCCTGTTGTCGTTATGATGTACTACTCTGCCCTGAGTCCTATATGTTGAAATGGCAGCCTGTTGTCGTTATGATGTACTACTCTGCCCTGAGTCCTATATGTTGAAATGGCAGCCTGTTATATTTATGATGTACTACTCTGCCCTGAGTCCTATATGTTGAAATGGCAGCCTGTTATATTTATGATGTACTACTCTGCCCTGAGTCCTATATGTTGAAATGGCAGCCTGTTATATTTATGATGTACTACTCTGCCCTGAGTCCTATATGTTGAAATGGCAGCCTGTTATATTTATGATGTACTACTCTGCCCAGAGTCCTATATGTTGAAATGGCAGCCTGTTGTCGTTATGATGTACTACTCTGCCCAGAGTCCTATATGTTGAAATGGCAGCCTGTTGTATTTATGATGTACTACTCTGCCCAGAGTCCTATATGTTGAAATGGCAGCCTGTTATATTTATGATGTACTACTCTGCCCAGAGTCCTATATGTTGAAATGGCAGCCTGTTATATTTATGATGTACTACTCTGCCCAGAGTCCTATATGTTGAAATGGCAGCCTGTTGTCGTTATGATGTACTACTCTGCCCAGAGTCCTATATGTTGAAATGGCAGCCTGTTATATTTATGATGTACTACTCTGCCCAGAGTCCTATATGTTGAAATGGCAGCCTGTTGTATTTATGATGTACTACTCTGCCCAGAGTCCTATATGTTGAAATGGCAGCCTGTTATATTTATGATGTACTACTCTGCCCTGAGTCCTATATGTTGAAATGGCAGCCTGTTATATTTATGATGTACTACTCTGCCCTGAGTCCTATATGTTGAAATGGCAGCCTGTTGTCGTTATGATGTACTACTCTGCCCAGAGTCCTATATGTTGAAATGGCAGCCTGTTATATTTATGATGTACTACTCTGCCCCTATATGTTGAAATGGCAGCCTGTTATATTTATGATGTACTACTCTGCCCCTATATGTTGAAATGGCAGCCTGTTATATTTATGATGTACTACTCTGCCCCTATATGTTGAAATGGCAGCCTGTTATATTTATGATGTACTACTCTGCCCCTATATGTTGACATGTGGGATGTAACCATACTTTTTATGATATGACATTCCACAACATTCAAACATAGAATAACAGAATTAAATGTGATTGTACATTTTTAACACAGTCTTTTATATAGGTGAGGGGGCCCAGTTCTGCAAGTACGACACCCTGAGCACCCGTAGTCTGGGTGTGGGTAACGCCACACTCCTGTCCTTCATGTGTCACCAGACACTCATGCAGGACCTGGAGTCTGGTATGTATACAGGAGTCACCTCTCTGACATTGACATGAGTTGTGAAATGGACGTTTATGGAGTTAATCAAGTCTACTCATTAACCCCAAGACCTTTAGACTACAGTGAGGTGAACATAACCAGTATGTTCTGAATTGTTAACCTACTTCTTGAATACCATGTGTAAGCAGGACTTTACTGTATATGTATGTGTGTTGACTAATGCAAGTTTACAACACATTTTTCCCAAAGCAAAGTGCTGAGTAAGTTACAGTAGCTTCTCACGATGTATAGAGTGTTGCTACAGCCCTGTACTTCACCACAGTGGATAGTATGGTTCTGTGTCATTACTTTGTACATAGGCTTATATTCCAGATCAGTGTTTCCTGACTCCAGTCCTTGAGTTGTCCACTAATCATCAAGCCCCTGACAAGTTGAATCAGGTGTTTTTGTCCCAGGTCACAACAAAAATATATTCTGTATATTCTGGGGTACTGGAGGATCGGAGCAGGGAAACACTGTTGAAGAAAATGATCCCGTATATATTAAGAAGTTATTTTGAATGGTTTGACATATACAAATGATTGATTTATCAACATAATCAATACTTTTATTAGTAGATAACATCCTTATATTCCTTAGTGGTGTCCTGTGGGTGGTTGGCCTCTCCGAGGTACGGTGAGAAGATAGGTACACTCTACCTAGAGGGCTCGACAGTGAGCTTCACCTGTAACAGTGGCTACGTTCTGTATGGATCACCAGAACGCACCTGTCTACCCAGCGGAGAGTGGACTGGAGAGGAAGCCTCCTGTATCTCTGGTAGGTCCCTATAGTCCAGTAGATACATTTTTGAAAATGTTTCATTTTCATTTAGAAGCATGAAAGTTGTCACTCTTCTAATATGTGGTACTGGTAGGTTTACAGTCATAGGTTATATCACTGTGTGGTCATGCTAGACAGCAGGATGGAAGTCCAACTCTTTCTAACCTCACACATGTTCTAACTACCAAGCCTAACGTTTAACCTTTAACTGTCACCCATCTGCCAGGGACTAAATGTGCCCTGCGGCCAGCCTAAAGAAGGGCAACATGACCTTTAACCTACCTCTCAATGGGCTATCTTAGTTGTCTGGCCTAACTTGGTTTTGTGCAGTGATTGTCCTCAAATCAGAAACAGAGCAACTTTGAAAATCACATTTAGCGTGACTCATTAGAAGCAGAGATTCCAGCAACCGTGGCTTGTGCTCTGAGCTAGTTGCCCAGACATACCAACAAAAAAAGATATTAGTCCATTAGAGCTGAAGCACTAAAGGCTTTGGCTTGGCCTCTCTCCCCTCTTCCCTCTCTCTCCCCCCTCTCTCTCTCTCCTCTTTTCCCCCTCTCTCTCCCCTCTCTCTCTCCTCTCTTCCCCCTCTCTCTCTCTCCCCTCTCTCTCTCCTCTCTTCCCCCTCTCTCTCTCCCCACTCTCTCTCCCCTTTTCCCCCTCTCTCTCTCTCCCCTCTTCCCCGTCTCTCTCTCCTCTCTCCTCTCTCCTCTCTCTCCTCTATGTTTGTGAATGGCAACCACCTGTGTTTCCAGAATGACTTGTTGCAGCCAGTAACAGAAAGCGAGCCTTGGCTGAGAGTAGTGCTTTATCATTGTCAGCAGATGGCAGTGTTTTCCTGGAGAAATCCCAGTCCCCGTCTGGTGGAGAAGCAAGTTGTCCACTTGTCTCAGTCTCACCCCCTGAAGGCTACAACAGCCCAGTCCCTCCATCGGCTCCATTCTCAGACTATCAGTCTTCTCTCATCCTCTTTTCATTAGTCTGCTAGCAGAGACTTCCTTCATGCTGGATGTTGACGGATTTCATATCAGATCTGGACGGGGAAACACACATATTGACTCCCTGACTGGGTCACAGCTGGATAGATATTAGATCTGGATGCGGAAACACACATATTGACTCCCTGACTGGGTCACAGCTGGATAAAATAGAAACCAACCTGACTTCACCCCTTTCCTTGTTCATGTGGCTGTAGTGTGTGTCTGAAATGGCACCCTATTCCCTATGTAGTGCACTACTTTGGCTCAGCGCATCACAGCTGGATAGAATAGAAGGAATAGAACCTGACGTCACCTCCTCCGGTCCAGGTGTTTCTATTAGTCTTACCATGACATTTCTGGGTATTGTATTATTACAGACATACTACAACAACAGGTGTCTTGTTGTCGTCCTCTAGTGAAGTATACAGTAACAGTATACGTTGGTGATGTTTTTACTAGGGCCAGTAGTTTTTCCTGAGTTGCAGTAACTGGGGCCTTGAGTTATTCCTGTTCAGGCCACGTAGTCAGGGAAGAACTCCAGGCCTTAGTTAGTGCATAACCATAAGTCAAGACAAACTTCACTGTGATCTAGCAGTACACAAGAAATGGGAGAGAATCTTGGTAATAAGTCATTTGGCTTATCGTTAGTACTTGTTGCTGACAGTGACACTGAAACACACTGGTTCCCAATACACTGCCTGGTGGTGAGAGAGGGGACCATTATAACAATAACACAGTGTTTCAGGGCCCGGTTCCCAATACACTGCCTGGTGCTGAGAGAGGGGTCCATTATAACATTAACACAGTGTTTCAGGGCCCGGTTCCCAATACACTGCCTGGTGCTGAGAGAGGGGTCCATTATAACATTAACACAGTGTTTCAGGGCCCGGTTCCCAATACACTGCCTGGTGCTGAGAGAGGGGTCCATTATAACAATAACACAGTGTTTCAGGGCCTGGTTCCCAATACACTGCCTGGTGGTGAGAGAGGGGACCATTATAACAATAACACAGTGTTTGAGCGGTTTGTCAAAGAATGCCTTTCCCACAAGGTTGTTCAAGTGTACAGATGTCCAAACACTTGCATTCTCTCTTTCTTTCTCTTTCTTTCTCTCAAAAAGTAATAACAGAAGAGAAGCGGGTCGGTTGAGGGCCTCAGACTTTCACTATCACATATAGCCGGGTGGTTTCTGATGGGTTATAAGCAATTGTGTGCGGGTGAACAAACAGCTGACCCGCGCATCACTAACACACACACACACACACACACACACACACACACACACACACACACACTCCAAACAACCTTCTGACATGTGTGCTACCCCACTTATTTAGGGAATAGGGTGCCATTTGGGACTCAACCAGTTACTTATGTCCCATCCTATCCATGTCCCATAAACACCAGAGGAAAATCTCATGTCATTTGGTCAGCTGCGTGATTAACTTCTGGGTTCATACGTGTTAGACATTGAGAGTTCCGGCAAAAACAAAGTCTCCACCCTCACAAAACGAAACGAGTGAGTTAACTGTAGTAAAGGTAATGACAGTGTGATACAGGAGAACACCAGCCTCCACTGGAGCAGATACTATTTCAAATCTTTCATATATATACGGCCTCCCAAGTGGCGCAGCGGTCTAAGGCACTGCATCGCAGTGTTGCGGTGTCACTACAGCCTGGGGTTCGATCCCAGGCTCTGTCACAACCGGCTGTGACTGGGAGTACCATAGAGGGGCGCACAGTTGGTCCAGCATCGTCTGGGTTAGGGGGGTTTAGCCAGGGGGGCATTACTTGGCTCATTGTGCTGTAGCGACTCCTTGTGGCGTGCCGGGCGCCTACAGGCTGACTTCAGTCATCAGTTGGTGCAGCAGACTTCCGGGTTAAGCAAGCGAGTGTTAAGAAGCGTGTCATGTTTCGGGGGACTCATGACTCGACGTTCGCCTCTCCCTAGCCTTTTGGGGAGTTGCAGCGACGAGACTAGATCGTAGTCATGAAAAAGGGAGAAAAAAATGTATATATATTCTTTAAAAAAACAAATATTTCATTTACTTTGAGTGCTAGATGGGCGGGGTTTGCCGTTTTGGGAATTCCATTAGTTTCATAGCGCCAGACAAACTCAATAAACCACAGATAAAGTATTTGATTGATTGGAAATAGTATTTGGACCCGGTTCTGTGTATGATAAATTACCTTTATCAGGGCGTAATTTATTCTGCTAATCCATTATAATGTTCTTCGGCGTGGGAGATGAGAGTCACGCAGCGGAAGGGTGAGAGAGAAAGTCCTTTTTGTAACTTCAAAAAGGACTCGGGAGAAAGAATCATCAAGTTGTAGAATTGGGCTGGGTCGAGTCACTCTCAGAGGAAGAGAGTAGGAGATGATTAAAGTGAAAATGACAGCAGCAGAGGACAGATGAATAGAGAGAGAGAGAAAGGTAGAGATGCTGACTGAAAAAGGCAAGGAAATAAAACAACAAAGAGAGCAAGACTTTTATTTATTTCCCCATGGCAACAAGGCACAGTGCAGAAAGTGCGAGAGACTAGTGGCAGGTAGCTTAGTGGTTAAGAGCGTTGGGCCAGTAAGCGAAAGGTTGCTGGTTCAAATCCTGAGCCGACTAGGTGAAAAATCTGTCTGTGCCCTTGAGCAAGGCACCTTAAACCTAATTGCTCCTGTAAGTCGCTCTGGGTAAGAATGTCTGCTAAATAATTCAAATGTCAATGTAGAGTGAGAGAGAAAGAGAGAGTGTGTGTCGGAATTGAAGAAGCAGGTTGTATATAGAGGAGGAACTTGAAATGCCATCACAGTGCAAGACATTTAAACCTGTCATGTCCCTGTGCACCACTGTCTCTGTAAGGGAGCCTTCCTGAATGAACAAGGTCCCTGTCTGGGACCTCAGAGTAAACAATCTATTGTGATTAAAGAGGCTCTCTATCTTCACTTCTTCTCTTTTTTCATGTTATTTCTCATCTGCATCTCTCTCTCTCTCTCGGTCACAAAGACCTGAGGGGGGGAGCTTGTGTGCTGGATCAAAGCAGAGCTGAGAAACACACACACACCATTTCCATATTACAGGGAGGTATTATTTATACTTGTTCATATTTATTTCCAGTATTTCTCCTCAGATTTTGACAGCCAAGTCCTCCTCCGAAATCTAAAGTGCTCTGAACTTATAATAAACCCATGATGGAGGATGCTGATGAACTCAGTCACCGCTACAGAAAGCAACTCCTATTTAGATATGCGCTTTAGATATAAGCACAATTTATTTCATACAGTGCATTCAGAATGTATTCAGACCCCTTCTCTTTTTCCACATTTTGTTACGTTTCAGCCTTATTCTAAAATGTATTAAATCATTTTTCCCCCTCATCAATCTACACACAATATCCAATAATGACAAAGCGAAAACAGGTTTTTCAATTTTTGTATTAATGTATTAAAACTGAAATTGAGCTCAGGTGCATCATGTTTCCATGGATCATCCTTGAGATGTTTCTACAACTTGATTGGAGCCCACTTGTGGTAAATTCAATTGATTGGATTTGGAAAGCCACACATCTGTCTATATAAGGTCCCACAGTTGACAGTGCATTACAGAGCAAAAACAAAGCCATGAGGTTGAATGAATTGTCCGTAAAGCTCTGAGACAGGATTGTGTCGAGGCACAGATCTGGGAAAGGGTACCAAAACATTTCTGCAGCATTGAAGGTCCCCAACAACACAGTGGCCTCCATCATTCTTAAATGGAAGAAGTTTGGAACCACCAAGACTCTTAGAGCTGGCCACCCAGCCAAACTGAGCAATCGCGGGAGAAGGGCCTTGGTCAGGGAGGTGACCAAGAACCCGATGCTCACTCTGACAGCGTTCCAGAGTTCCTCTGTGGAGATGGGAGAACCTTCCAGAAGGACAACCATCTCTGCAGCACTCCACCAATCAGGCCTCTATGGTAGAGGGGCCAGACGGAAGCCACTCCTCAGTAAAAGGCACATGACCGACCGCTTGGAGTTTGCCAAAAGGCACCTAAAGACTCTCAGACCATGAGAAACAAGATTCTCTGGTCTGATGAAACCAAGATTGAACTCTTTGACCTGAATGCCAAGCGTCACGTCTGGAGGAAACCTGGCACCATCCCTACGGTGAAGCATGGTGGTGGCAGCATCATGCTGTGGGGGTGTTTTTCAGTGGCAGGGATTGGGAGACTAGTCAGGATCAAGGGATAGATGAACGGAGGAAAGTACAGAGATCCTTGATAAAAACATGCTCCAGAGCACTCAGGACCTCAGACTGGGGAGAAGGTTCACCTTCCAACAGGACTTCGACCCTAAGCACACAGCCAAGACAATGCAGGAGTGGCTTGGGGACAAGTCTCAGAATGTCCTTGAGTGGCCCAGCCAGAGCCCGGACTTGAACCCGATCGAATATCTCTGGAGAGACCTGAAAATGGCTGCGCAGCGACACTCCCCATCCAACCTGACAGAGCTTGCAAGGATCTGCAGAGAAGAATGGGAGAAACTCCCCAAGTACAAGTGTGCCAAGCTTGTAGCATCATACTCAAGAAGACTCTAGGCTGTAATCGCTGCCAATGGTGCTTCAAGAAAGTACTGAGTAAAGAGCCTGAATACCTATGTTAATGTGATATTTCAGTTATTTTGCTTTGTCATTATGGGGTATTGTGTGTAGATTGAGGTGGGAAAAAACGATTTAATCATTTTTAGAATAAGGCTGTAACGTACATTTTTGGGGAAAAAGTCAAGGGGTCTGAATACTTTCCGAATGCACTGTATGCAGTATGAAACAGTGAATACTTGGTGTGCTTGTGATAGTGTGTAAACAACACATTCTGCATACACGTAAACTCTGTTTATCATCCTCGACACGTAAGCTCTGATCATTATCCTCGACACGTAACCTCTGTTCATTATCCTCGACACGTAACCTCTGATCATTATCCTCGACACGTAACCTCTGTTCATTATCCTCGACACGTAACCTCTGTTCATTATCCTCGACACGTAACCTCTGTTCATTATCCTCGACACGTAACCTCTGATCATTATCCTCGACACGTAACCTCTGTTCATTATCCTCGACACGTAACCTCTGTTCATTATCCTCGACACGTAACCTCTGTTCATTATCCTCGACACGTAACCTCTGATCATTATCCTCGACACGTAACCTCTGTTCATTATCCTCGACACGTAACCTCTGTTCATTATCCTCGACACGTAACCTCTGATCATTATCCTCGACACGTAACCTCTGATCATTATCCTCGACACGTAACCTCTGTTCATTATCCTCGACACGTAACCTCTGTTCATTATCCTCGACACGTAACCTCTGATCATTATCCTCGACACGTAACCTCTGTTCATTATCCTCGACACGTAACCTCTGTTCATTATCCTCGACACGTAACCTCTGATCATTATCCTCGACACGTAACCTCTGTTCATTATCCTCGACACGTAACCTCTGATCATTGTCAGACTATGAATGAGTTTGCATTCGTTTAGCCTTGTTTCTCAATACAGACCCTCATGACACCACAGCCCTGTTTCACCGTACAGTGGGCTGTGGGACAGTCTCCCCCCCTTTCTCCCTCCATCCATCTTTTTGGACAGACTCCAGTCCAGATGAGAAGGTTGTGGACTGGAGATCTGATATAGCAGGATGGACTGGGATGGCATCTGCAGACGTGTAATAACAGCAAAACACTGCCATAGGGTATGTGTCCATCAGGGGAATGAGTGAAAGATAGAATCACAGTGCTCCTTATCTCCTTGGGGGGAAGGGAAGACGTGGAGAAGGAGAGAGTGTCCTAAAAAGGATGGAGAATGTGTGGGTGGTACAGTGGTGATATTATAATTTTTTTATTTAACCTTTATTTAACTAGGCAAGTCAGTTAAGAACAAATTCTTATTTTCAATGACGGCCTACCCTGGCCAAACCCGGATGACGCTGGGCCATTTGTGCACCGCCCTATAGGACTCCCAATCACGACCGGTTGTGATTACAGCCTGGATTTGAACCAGGGTGTCTGTAGTGACGCCTCTAGCACAGAGATCCAGCGCCTTAGGCCGCTGCGCCACTCGGGAGGCCCGGTGGTAAAGTGGGAGTTATAGAGGTACTGCAGCATCCTTAAGAGACACCTTCTTAAATCCCCCTTACCTCCAGGTGATGGTGCTTTCCTTTCTCCTTATTGACACAAACTGTGTGGGAAACGGAGCGTGAAGAAAGACGCTGCACACTTGAAGGTTACTCTCCTTGACTTTAAAGCAGCGTAATGGAAAAATAGAATGGCTATGGATACGTCCCAAATGGCACCCTATTTCTTGTTTAATGCACTACTTTTAAGGAGGGGTCAATAGGGCTCTCGTCAAAAGTAGTGCACTATATAGGGAATAGGGTGCCATTTGGTATGTACACAGATTGTCTGTGACAAGGTTCTTTTGATCTCTGTTCCACTGATTCAGTTGACTGTAATGTTATGTGGGTTTAACTCACAGCCTCTCAGGCTTCCACCGTTATCAGCCTGTACTGGCCTTCTAAGAGCCCTCATACAGACTAGCTAGTTGTAAACAACGGCTTAATGGCACTCTCACTTTCTGTGTGTTTGGACTGTCCTGTACCCCAAACACACGCATGTGTTTCAAAGACAGCAAGTAAGAGAACGTGTAAAGTACCAAAGTCACAATTGAAAAAGTGATCAAATAGAGGATGGGTGACATGATATCTAATGGAGGATGGATGATATATCTAATGGAGGATGGGTGATATGATATCTAATAGAGGATGGGTGGTATGATATCTAATGGAGGATGGGTGGTATGATATCTAATGGAGGATGGGTGATATGATATCTAATAGAGGATGGGTGGTATGATATCTAATAGAGGATGGGTGGTATGATATCTAATGGAGGATGGGTGATATATCTAATGGAGGATGGGTGATATGATATCTAATAGAGGATGGGTGGTATGATATCTAATGGAGGATGGGTGATATGATATCTAATAGAGGATGGGTGGTATGATATCTAATGGAGGATGGGTGGTATGATATCTAATAGAGGATGGGTGATATGATATCTAATAGAGGATGGGTGATATATCTAATAGAGGATGGGTGATATGATATCTAATAGAGGATGGGTGATATGATATCTAATAGAGGATGGGTGATATATCTAATAGAGGATGGGTGATATATCTAATGGAGGATGGGTGGTATGATATCTAATAGAGGATGGGTGATATATCTAATGGAGGATGGGTGATATAGCTAATGGAGGATGGGTGGTATGCTATCTAATAGTGGATGGGTGATATATCTAATGGAGGATGGGTGGTATGATATCTAATAGAGGATGGGTGATATATCTAATGGAGGATGGGTGATATAGCTAATAGAGGATGGGTGGTATGATATCTAATAGAGGATGGGTGGTATGATATCTAATAGAGGATGGGTGGTATGATATCTAATAGAGGATGGGTGATATGATATCTAATGGAGGATGGGTGGTATGATAGCTAATAGAGGATGGGTGGTATGATATCTAATGGAGGATGGGTGGTATGATATCTAATAGAGGATGGGTGGTATGATATCTAACAGAGGATGGGTGGTATGATATCTATTGGAGGATGGGTGGTATGATATCTAATGGAGGATGGGTGAGATGATATCTAATGGAGGATGGGTGGTATGATATCTAATAGAGGATGGGTGGTATGATATCTAATGGAGGATGGGTGAGATGATATCTAATAGAGGATGGGTGATATGATATCTAATAGAGGATGGGTGATATATCTAATAGAGGATGGGTGATATGATATCTAATAGAGGATGGGTGATATGATATCTAATAGAGGATGGGTGATATATCTAATAGAGGATGGGTGATATATCTAATGGAGGATGGGTGGTATGATATCTAATAGAGGATGGGTGATATATCTAATGGAGGATGGGTGATATAGCTAATGGAGGATGGGTGGTATGCTATCTAATAGTGGATGGGTGATATATCTAATGGAGGATGGGTGGTATGATATCTAATAGAGGATGGGTGATATATCTAATGGAGGATGGGTGATATAGCTAATAGAGGATGGGTGGTATGATATCTAATAGAGGATGGGTGGTATGATATCTAATAGAGGATGGGTGGTATGATATCTAATAGAGGATGGGTGATATGATATCTAATGGAGGATGGGTGGTATGATAGCTAATAGAGGATGGGTGGTATGATATCTAATGGAGGATGGGTGGTATGATATCTAATAGAGGATGGGTGGTATGATATCTAACAGAGGATGGGTGGTATGATATCTATTGGAGGATGGGTGGTATGATATCTAATGGAGGATGGGTGAGATGATATCTAATGGAGGATGGGTGGTATGATATCTAATAGAGGATGGGTGGTATGATATCTAACAGAGGATGGGTGGTATGATATCTATTGGAGGATGGGTGGTATGATATCTAATGGAGGGTGGGTGAGATGATATCTAATGGAGGATGGGTGGTATGATATCTAATAGAGGATGGGTGGTATGATATCTAATGGAGGATGGGTGAGATGATATCTAATGGAGGATGGGTGGTATGATATCTAATGGAGGATGGGTGGTATGATATCTAATAGTGGATGGGTGGTATGATATCTAATGGAGGATGGGTGGTATGATATCTAATAGTGGATGGGTTGTGTGTTTGCATGTGTACAATAGGCTGTAAGAGAGTTACGTTTATTACTTCATATCCTTGCTTTTCTCCCCAGACTTTCACATGAAATACTGCAGCAGAACTTTTATTCATTCAGACAACTTGAAGTTGTAGTCTGGTTCTGTCAGATAGCTTTACTTGAATTCAGGATGGGATTTAAAGTGCAGTAATACTTTCTAATGGAAAAAGCTACTGGGCATCTAAAAATGTGTTCCTTGGATCAATGTGGTTTTCAACAGATAAACAAGATCAAATCAGTTTTCCACTTTTTTGTGTGACATCCACCTAACCATAAAGTAGGGTTACGTCTGTATGAAAGCCTATTTCTCATCTGCTATAACTTCTCAACCTCTTCCCTCCATTACCCTACATGTACATATGTTGTGTGGTGACCCTGTGACCCCCCCTCTGGGGTAATGTGATGGTCCAGTGTGATCACTGATGCATGCATCTATTGCTCCCTTGGGCCTTACTATGAGATTGGGTGGGGGTGGAGGGGTAGTGAAGTAATGATCTGCCTGAGGCTATTGAACCAGGATCAGAGGAATGTTAGAACTGACTTCCCAGTCTCCCTGTGCTCCTAGCCTCCAGGCCCACAGGCAGGTCTTTTACCAGGGCCGCCTGTCAACCCGTGCCCCAGGTTTTGGGCCTGGCCTGGTAGAGGGACTCAGGAGGCCTCTGCTCCAACATCTGAGGGCCAGTACATATGGTGGTTAGATGTGGAGCTAGCCACCATATGGAGAGATGAATTGGAAAACTTCAGGGAGCATGCTGTGTGTGTGTTTCTGTCGGTTTGTCTTCGTGTGTGTGTGTCCGTGCCTGTGTGTGTGTGTGTGTGTGTGTGTGTTTCTAGTCCTTTTCGAATCATATGATATAGTTCCTTGGTTTCCTTCTGCCTGTTCTGTATTGATAAGTAACACATTGATCAATTGTTCTACACTGAGAGATACATTAGTTTGTTGTCTTTGGTTTTGAGGAAAGCTCTATGTATTATTGTAGTTTGTGGTGTTTGTGTATTCCAGATAATGTCCTAGGAGTGGTGCTGGGTTCTGTGTTTTCCATAGCTACTCTGATAACCATGGGGGTGATGATCAATCTACACTTCAGGAAACAGAAAAGGTGGGTTCACTGTTTTTCTCTCTCTCACACACACTTGCACGGAAACACACTCACAGACACACACGCACTCGCACGGACACACACGCACTCGCACAGACACACACGCACTCGCACGGACACACGCACTCGCACAGACACACACGCACTCGCACGGACACACACGCACTCACACGGACACACACGCACTCGCACGGACACACACGCACTCACACGGACACACACGCACTCGCACGGACACACACGCACTCACACGGACACACACGCACTTGCACGGACACACACGCACTCACACGGACACACACGCACTCGCGCACACGGAAACACAGACACACAGACACACATTCACACTCACTCACTCACACACACACACACACACTCACTCACACACACACACACACACACACACAGCATGGACACACGTTTTAGCTAAGAAACCAAAGCAGTGATCTGCAGTAACAGATTGGGTCTCAAACCTGGGCCGTCTGTTCCTGGGATCCCGCCACTGAGCTAAAGCCTGTTAGCTTTACACACCAGTCTACTACTGCTGGTTGTTACTAAAAACAGTAGAAATGTCCAGGTCTCAAGACGATGCTACTCAATCAGATGTCGTTCTTCCACCTCCACTACATGTACAGTTACTCTGTCTCCCTCTTCACATGGTAACAGACAGTCACACAGAGTTGAACGTTTCACTAACGGACACTGAATCTCATGTTCAGCAGGATCTCATACAGGAACGTGGTATATGACGTAGACGTTATCAGCAGACGGCATGAAATAGATAAGATATTGATATGATAGCAGGCTTTTCCTGTCCATCTTAGCTGAGAGCTCATCCCTTTGAATGTCTTCTTCATTGAATTAAATGATAGGATTTCAATGGTGTTCAATTCAACCCACAAAGGGTATTATATAGACAATATACACTGAGTGTACAAAACATTAGGAACACCCTCCTGATATTGAGTCCTCAGAACAGCCTCAATTTGTCAGGGCATGGACTCTACAAGGTGTCGAAAGGGATTCTGGCCCATGTTTACTCCGATGCTTCTCGCAGTGGTGTTTTAAGTTGGCTGGATGTCCTTTGGGTGGTGGACCATTCTTGATACACACGGGAAACTGTTGAGCGTGAAAAACCCAGCAGCGTTGCAGTTCTTGACACACTCAAACCGGTGCGCCTGGGACCTCCCACCATACCCTGTTCAAAGGCACTTCAATCTTTTGGCACATACACGATCCATGTCTTAAGGCTTAAAACTCCTTATTTAACCTGTCTCCTCCCCTTCATCTACACTGATTTGAAGTGGATTTAACAAGTGACATCATCAATAAGGGATCATAGCGTTCACCTGGTCAGTCTATGTCATGGAAAGAGCAGGTGTACCTAATGTTTTGTCCACTCAGTGTATATTATACAGATGTTATAGAGACAGACATAGGGATAATTTTATTTTTTTTATTTTTTTTTACAATGAAGGTCCACTGGGGAGCAGTGGGTTAACTGCATTGTTCAGGGGCAGAACAACCTTTTTTTTTTACCTTGTCAGCTCGGGAATTCAATCTAGCAACTTTTCGGTTACTGGCCCAACGCTCTAACCACTGGGCTACCTGATAAGATATATGATAAAATAGATATCCCTCGATTGTCTAAATTCCCAATGAACAAAGAAAACGATGATTCGTGATTACCATTGATCCCACCTGCTAGCCTCTGAGCCCTCCTCATAAACCACAGACACACACACACGCTCATAAAACCCTTCTGATCTGATCAAACGATACAGTATATCTTCATATTCGGCTAGACCCAGGCTGTGTCCCAAATGGCACCCTCTTCCCTATGTAGTGCAATATTTTTGACTAGGGCCCATAGGGAAATAGGGTGCCATTTGTGATGTAGAATAAACCCTGTGGATAAACCTCTCCCTCAGTACACTACACTACTGGAACAGAAGCCAGCTACCGTAGCTCCTGGGCTCGCTACCTAACCAAATGACAGGCCTATTTTTATGGGCCTCATAGACGTCAAGAGGGCTTCCCCCCCGCCATAACTCTCCTATGGAAGAGAGAAAGGATGGTTTGTCTTGGCCCCCGCTCCCAGGTGCACTTGGAGCGTTCAGCCTGTGTTCTGCAGGTAGAGAAATTAACGACTATGGTTTACACCCTTAAGGGGGAGAGGGGAGCACACCTGCCCTGTTTTTAGAGGGTTGATGAGGGTTGTTGATCACCTTGCTTTCATCTGTAGAGGGAGGGAGGGAAGGTAAGAAGATAAGTGTCAAAGGTCATTACCTGTGTGGATAGGGAGCACCAGAGGGGGTCTCACACACTTACTTTAGCGGGACAAACATCTACATACATGTTACATGCTGAGGTAATAAGGACAAACATCTACATACATGTTACATGCTGAGGTAATAAGGACAAACATCTACATACATGTTACATGCTGAGGTAATAAGGACAAACATCTACATACATGTTACATGCTGAGGTAATAAGGACAAACATCTACATACATGTTACATGCTGAGGTAATAAGGACAAACATCTACATACATGTTACATGCTGAGGTAATAAGGACAAACATCTAATGTACATGCTGAGGTAATAAGGACAAACATCTACATACATGTTACATGCTGAGGTAATAAGGACAAACATCTACATACATGTTACATGCTGAGGTAATAAGGACAAACATCTACATACATGTTACATGCTGAGGTAATAAGGACAAACATCTACATACATGTTACATGCTGAGGTAATAAGGACAAACATCTACATACATGTTACATGCTGAGGTAATAAGACACACATCTACATACATGTTACATGCTGAGGTAATAAGGACACACATCTACATACATGTTACATGCTGAGGTAATAAGGACAAACATCTACATACATGTTACATGCTGAGGTAATAAGGACACACATCTACATACATGTTACATGCTGAGGTAATAAGGACAAACATCTACATACATGTTACATGCTGAGGTAATAAGGACAAACATCTACATACATGTTACATGCTGAGGTAATAAGGACAAACATCTACATACATGTTACATGCTGAGGTAATAAGGACAAACATCTACATACATGTTACATGCTGAGGTAATAAGACACACATCTACATACATGTTACATGCTGAGGTAATAAGGACACACATCTACATACATGTTACATGCTGAGGTAATAAGGACAAACATCTACATACATGTTACATGCTGAGGTAATAAGGACACACATCTACATACATGTTACATGCTGAGGTAATAAGGACACACATCTACATACATGTTACATGCTGAGGTAATAAGGACAAACATCTACATACATGTTACATGCTGAGGTAATAAGGACAAACATCTACATACATGTTACATGCTGAGGTAATAAGGACAAACATCTACATACATGTTACATGCTGAGGTAATAAGGACAAACATCTACATACATGTTACATGCTGAGGTAATAAGACAAACATCTACATACATGTTACATGCTGAGGTAATAAGACAAACATCTACATACATGTTACATGCTGTAGTAATAGGACAAACATCTACATACATGTTACATGCTGAGGTAATAAGACAAACATCTACATACATGTTACATGCTGAGGTAATAAGGACATATGGGAAAGCTCACCAAAGGCATTCCTGTGAACTCATACCATTAAACACACCATGACACCTTCCTTGGGTCAACACACACTTGTCATTGATGTCTGGAGACACACACACACACACACACCTGGCCTGGTCTGGCCTGGCCTGGTCTGGTCTGGTCTTGTTTGCGTGATACTCTGCTACTTCCTCTGATGCTGTGTGGAGATGGTATGGGCCACTCTGCCCTTGCTCCCCACCCAGTCCTCAGCCTCTTGCTCCCCACCCAGTCCTCAGCCTCTTGCTCCCCACCCAGTCCTCAGCCTCTTGCTCCCCACCCAGTCCTCAGCCCCTTGCTCCAGTCCTCAGCCCCTTGCTCCATCCTCAGCCCCTTGCTCCATCCTCAGCCCCTTGCTCCATCTTCAGCCCCTTGCTCCATCCTCAGCCCCTTGCTCCATCCTCAGCCCCTTGCTCCAGTCCTCAGCCCCTTGCTCCATCCTCAGCCCCTTGCTCCAGTCCTCAGCCCCTTGCTCCATCCTCAGCCCCTTGCTCCTTCTTCAACCCCTTGCTCCAGTCCTCAGCCCCTTGCTCCATCCTCAGCCCCTTGCTCCAGTCCTCAGCCCCTTGCTCCATCCTCAGCCCCTTGCTCCAGTCCTCAGCCCCTTGCTCCATCCTCAGCCCCTTGCTCCAGTCCTCAGCCCCTTGCTCCATCCTCAGCCCCTTGCTCCTTCTTCAACCCCTTGCTCCAGTCCTCAGCCCCTTGCTCCATCCTCAGCCCCTTGCTCCAGTCCTCAGCCCCTTGCTCCATCCTCAGCCCCTTGCTCCATCCTCAGCCCCTTGCTCCATCCTCAGCCCCTTGCTCAGTCCTCAGCCCCTTGCTGCAGACACATCTAGGGTTACCCTGCAGGCCCCAACAGGCCCTAGTCCTCCCCACTCTGCGCCACGGCAGGACACATCAAAGAAGGACAAGGGGCCTCGGTCAGAAACCACCCAGGGGTCGTAGATGGGTCGGTGGGGTTATGTGTGTGTCCGAGTAGCCTGTTATACACAGACAATCTTCCAGTATTACTGTTTCTGTAATCTATTGCTGGCAGCACCTTGTCACAAATTCTGGGTCTGTGTAGATTAATGGTGATTCTGATTCTTTCTGCTTTATTTCAGAGAAAGACAAGAGAGGCTGGATGGAAAGGTGATATTTGAACAGAGTTGATGTCCTCTAGTGTAACTCTCCCTGTCCAGGATATTTTTAAATGAACCTACAATTGCATCACCCTTAAGCTGGCCTCAACATGCACTAATGTACGTGCAAATGATGTTTTCTACACCATGTAGAATTTTTGTGGATCAGGGATAATGCATTGTCTTCGTGGTGTAGTACATGTGTACATTATACTGTAGATTACTTTAAATAACGGTCTGTAAGTGAAGGCTTACAGAGCAGACCTGCTTGGTTTGTTCACAGTCCTTGACATTTTCCTAGGACTAAATGTTATATTCCTTTGCCGGGGAACAATATTATGTGAATACTTTGAGTTCCCATCTATGTTATCACTCCATGTTCCTATTAACTTAAAATGGTCCCAGATGTACACTCTCTTAGGTGTTTAGAGTCAATCTCAGGATCGTTTTAAAAGGTTGAATGACTTTGACCAGTAATGTAGCTCATGTGTGGGCTCACTGCCTTTGTTCATTCCATTCGATGGTTGAGCGAAAGTCATTCGAAAGAACATACCACCAAATGGCTGCCAATTGCGCAAAAGCAAAGCTCATGCTTTTTCTATCTTCAAATGAAGTACAAGTATTGAAAAATGAATAGATACTGTGGTACAATAATATTTGATTGTAATTCAATGAAGGAAAATAAATGCAGTTGTGAAAGCATGTCTGTGAATTTGTTTTTCCTCTCTTCTTTTGAAAACGTTGTCTATGGCTGTGGCAATGCATTGTTGCAAAAATAATGGCTATTTTTGTGTTCTGTTGCATCCAGCTAATGGTCACTGTTACAGGTTAGTGTGTGTCTGTCACTAAATCAAATCAAATGTATTTATATAGTCCTTCTTACATCAGCTGATATCTCAAAGTGCTGTACAGAAACCCAGCCTAAAACCCCAAACAGCAAGCAATGCAGGTGTAGAAGCACGGTGGCTAGGAAAAACTCCCTAGGAAAAACTCCCTAGAAAGGCCAAAACCTAGGAAGAAACCGAGAGAGGAACCAGGCTATGAGGGGTGGCCAGTCCTCTTCTGGCTGTGCCAGGTGGAGATTATAACAGCACATGGCCAAGATGTTCAAATGTTCATAAATGACCAGCATGGTCAAATAATAATAATCATAGTAGTTGTCGAGGGTGCAACAAGTCAGTAACACAAGAGTAAGTGTCAGTTGGCTTTTTCATAGCCGATCTTTGAGAGTATCTCTACCGCTCCTGCTGTCTCTAGAGAGTTGAAAACAGCAGGTCTGGGACAGGTAGCACGTCCGGTGAACAGGTCAGGGTTCCATAGCCGCAGGCAGAACAGTTGGAACTGGAGCAGCAGCACGGCCAGGTGGATGGGGGACAGCAAGGAGTCATCAAGCCAGGTAGTCCTGAGGCATGGTCCTAGGGCTCAGGTCCTCCGAGAGAGAGAAAGAAAGAAAGAAAGAGAGAATTAGAGAGAGCATATTTAAATTCACACAGGACACCGGAAAAGACAAGAGAAATACTCCAGATGTGACAGACTGACCCTAGCCCCCTGACACATAAACTACTGCAGCATAAATACTGGAGGCTGAGACAGGAGGGGTCAGGAGACACTGTGGCCCCATCCGATGAAACCCCCGGACAGGGCCAAACAGGTAGGATATAACCCCACCCACTTTGCCAAAGCACAGCCCCCACACCACTGGAGGGAAATCTCCAACCACCAACATACCATCCCGAGACAAAGCCGAGTATAGCCCACAAAGATCTCCGCCACGGCACAACCCAAGGGGGGGCGCCAACCCAGACAGGAAAACCACGTCAGTGACTCAACCCACTCAAGTCACGCACCCCTCCCAGGGACGGCATGGAAGAACACCAGTAAGCCAGTGACTCAGCCCCTGTCACTGTGCTACAGGTTAGTGTCTGTCTGTGTCACTGTGCTACAGGTTACTGTGTCTATGTCACTGTGCTACAGGGTAGTGGGTGTCTATGTCACTGTGCTACAGGGTAGTGTGTGTCTATGTCACTGTGCTACAGGGTAGTGTGTGTCTATGTCACTGTGCTACAGGGTAGTGTGTGTCTATGTCACTGTGCTACAGGGTAGTGTGTGTCTATGTCACTGTGCTACAGGGTAGTGGGTGTCTATGTCACTGTGTTACAGGTTAGTGTGTGTCTATGTCACTGTGTTACAGGTTAGTGTGTGTCTATGTCACTGTGTTACAGGGTAGTGGGTGTCTATGTCACTGTGCTACAGGTTAGTGTGTGTCTCTGTCACTGTGCTACAGGTTACTGTGTCTATGTCACTGTGCTACAGGTTACTGTGTCTATGTCACTGTGCTACAGGGTAGTGTGTGTCTATGTCACTGTGCTACAGGGTAGTGTGTGTCTATGTCACTGTGCTACAGGGTAGTGGGTGTCTATGTCACTGTGTTACAGGTTAGTGTGTGTCTATGTCACTGTGTTACAGGTTAGTGTGTCTCTATGTCACTGTGCTGCCCAACACAACAACCCCACCTAACTGTGTCCCCTTCATGACTTTGAACCCAAGTAACTTTATTTCTCCAAAACAAACTCTGGGAGGGTACGAGGAAACGGAGGGACCCCTTCTGTCCAATACCAATGATCTCATAATAAGATACAGTACCTTCAGAAAGTATTCATACCCCTTGATTTTTTCCACGTTTTGTTGTGTTACAACCTGAATTCAAAATGAATTAAATATTGTTTTGTTCTCACCCATCTACACACAATACCCCATATTGACAAAGTGAAAACATGCTTTTAGAAGTTTTTGCAAATGTATTGAAATTGAAATACAGAAATATCTCACTTAAGTATTCACACCCCTGTGTCAATAAATGGTAGAAGCACCTTTGACAGAGATTTGAGCTTTGAGTCGTCTTGGGTATGTCTGTATCAGCTTTGAGTCATCTTGGGTATGTCTGTATCAGCTTTGCACATCTGGATTTGGGGATTTTCTCCCATTCTAACTTGCAGATTTTCTCAAGCTGTTTTAAGTTAAATGGGGAGTGGTGGTGAACAGCAATCTTCAAGTCTTTCCACTTATTTTCAAGGGGGTTCAAGTCTGGGCTTTGGCTGGGCCACTCTAGGACGTTCACGTTCTTGTTCTGAAGCCATTCCAGCGTTGATTTAGCTGTATGCTTAGGGTCCTTGTCCTGTTGGAACACAAATATTCACCCCTGTCTAATGTTTCTTGCACTCTGAAGCAGGTTCTCATCAAGGATTTGCCTGTATTTGGCTCCATTCATTGTTCCCTCTATCCTTACCAGTCTCTCAGTCCCTGCCGGTGAAAATCATCCCCATAGCATGATGCTTCCACCAGCAGACATAGTGTTTTGCATTCAGGCCAAAGACTTCAATCAGTCTTTCACATGCATTTTTCTCAGGAGTGGCTTTCTCTTTCACTCTCTCATGAAGCCCAGATTGGTAAAGGGCTCTAGAGGCTGAGGTCCTTCTGGCAGGTTCTCCCGTCTCAACTAAGGAACTCTGTAGTTCTGTCAGAGTGGTCATTTCTGGTTCTTGGTCACCTCCCTGACCAAGGTCCTTCTTGCCCGGTTGCTCAGTTTGGTCAGACAGCCAGGTAGTTCCATATTTTTCAAATGGCCCAATGATGGAGACCACTGTGCCGTTGGAAACTTTCAACACTCTAGAAAATGTTTTATACCCTTCCCCAGATATTTGCCGCATCACAATCTCTATCTCAGAGATTTACAGACCGTTCCTTTGACTTTATGGTATAGTTTCTGCTCTGACAAGTCAAGGGGGGTGTGTGTGGGTACTGCCGGCGATGGAGCAGGGTGTGTGTGTGTGTGTGTGTGTGTGTGTGTGTGTGTGTGTGTGTGTGTGTGTGTGTGTGTGTGTGTGTGTGTGTTTGCATTCGTGTGTGTATGTGTTAGGGGGAGGCTAATTGAGATAACCTGTCCCTGGTGGACTTTAGGTCTTTGATGTTGTGCGGTGGGCAGCCCGGCGAGCTGTGGTTGGTTCACGGCTACCAGCTGTGATCCATTACCAGGACCAGAGGAACCACATAGACCCTGTAGACAGAGGCTGGTTATTGGGGAATGGGTACTACAGGCCATACTACAGGCTACTGTAGAGAGACCCTGTAGACAGAGGCTGGTTGTTGGGGAATGGGTACTACAGGCCATACTACAGGCTACTGTAGAGAGACCCTGTAGACAGAGGCTGGTTGTTGGGGAATGGGTACTACAGGCCATACTACAGGCTACTGTAGAGAGACCCTGTAGACAGAGGCTGGTTGTTGGGGAATGGGTACTACAGGCCATACTACAGGCTACTGTAGAGAGACCCTGTAGACAGAGGCTGGTTGTTGGGGAATGGGTACTACAGGCCATACTACAGGCTACTGTAGAGAGACCCTGTAGACAGAGGCTGGTTGTTGGGGAATGGGTACTACAGGCCATACTACAGGCTACTGTAGAGAGACCCTGTAGACAAGAGGCTGGTTGTTGGGGAATGGGTACTACAGGCCATACTACAGGCTAACTGGGGATGCTAATAAAATCCTAAATACAGGAGCTGTCTGAATATCTTTTTGCAAAAACACCCCAGAAAAAGACAGAGAAAGACATAGATACACACAGCTACTGCCCTAGAAATAGACAGAGACTGACATAGACACACACAGCTCATGTCCTAGAAATGGACAGAGAGTGACGTAGACACACAGCTCCTGCCCTGACACCAACAACAACAATAAGAACACCCTGACTTACAGTACACTCCTGTCCACACAGACACACACACACTTACAGCTCCTAAGACACAAACAACAACGTTAAGAGAACACGCCTAGTGTGTACTAGCTCAGCTCTACAAGTCTCCTACATTGGAGGTCTATATACATGTATCACTGAGATTAGTTGACTGTGAAATTTCACTGCTTTCATGTGTCAATCGCTGGTTACAAGAAAGGCAATGGAGCAGATCGCTAAGGCCTGTACTGTTCAGAGAGTCACATGCTGATTAAGTTTGTGTGTGTGTGTGTGTGTGTGTGTGTGTGTGTGTGTGTGTGTGTGTGTGTGTGTGTGTGTGTGTGTGTGTGTGTGTGTGTGTGTGTGTGTGTGTGTGTGTGTGTTTCATCTCAGCGGGGGCCTGTTCTGTTCTGAAGCAGAGTATTTACGCATGTCTTATATCCCACTCCTCTTAATTAGCCAAATCACATTCAAACGCAAATAAATGCTTTCTGCTCTGTCCAAGCCTGTTTCTCTCACTGGGAGTTTTCCCCTGCTTTAAATCTTCTGTTTTATCCTCCTTTAAACTGAGGGATTAGGGAAAAGGCCCTGTGTAGTGGTTTTGGCCAAAGCTTCTGTTTTTAGTGAGCGTTTTGTTTCAAGTCTGGTGTTGCAGCTTTGCAGGTGCACATTGTTCTGGCTTCTCTTGATGATTTGACTCATGGAAACAGTAGGTTACGTTAGACTATACAGTAGTTTACAGTAGGTTACAGTAGGTTACGTTAGACTATACAGTATGTTACGTTAGACTATACAGTAGTTTACAGTAGGTTACAGTAGGTTACGTTAGACCATACAGTATGTTACGTTAGACTATACAGTAGTTTACAGTAGGTTACACTAGGTTACGTTAGACTATACACTAGGTTACGTTAGACTATACAGTAGGTTACGTTAGACTATACAGTAGGTTACAGTAGGTTACGTTAGACTATACAGTAGATTACAGTAGGTTACGTTAGACTATACAGTAGGTTACGTTAGACTATACAGTAGGTTACAGTAGTTTACAGTAGGTTACGTTAGACTATACAGTATGTTACGTTAGACTATACAGTAGGTTACAGTAGTTTACAGTAGGTTACGTTAGACTATACAGTAGGTTACGTTAGACTATACAGTAGGTTACAGTAGTTTACAGTAGGTTACGTTAGACTATACAGTAGGTTACGTTAGACTATACAGTAGGTTACAGTAGGTTACGTTAGACTATACAGTAGATTACAGTAGGTTACGTTAGACTATACAGTAGGTTACGTTAGACTATACAGTAGGTTACAGTAGTTTACAGTAGGTTACGTTAGACTATACAGTAGGTTACGTTAGACTATACAGTAGGTTACAGTAGTTTACAGTAGGTTACGTTAGACTATACAGTAGGTTACGTTAGACTATACAGTAGGTTACGTTAGACTATTCAGTAGGTTACAGTAGGTTACAGTAGGTTACAGTAGACTATACAGTAGGTTACAGTAGGATGCAGTAGGCTATATAGTAATTTCCAGTAGGCTATATAGTAATTTCCCGTAAGCTATACACAGTGATGGAAAAAGTACACAATTGTCATACTTGAGGAAAAGTAAAGATACCTTGATAGAAAATGACTCAAGTAAAAGTGAAAGTCACCTGGTAAAATACTACTTGAGTAAAAGTGTTTGGTTTTAAATATACTTAAGTTTCAAAAGTAAATGTAATTACAAAAATGTACTTCTGTATAAAAGTAAAAATTTATTATTTCTAATTACTTACATTAAACAAACCAGTAGGCACTATTTACGGATAGCCAGGGGCACACTCCAACACTCAGACATAATTTACAAACGAAGCATTTGTGTTTAGTTAGTCCGCCAGATCAGAGGCAGTGGAGATGACCAGGGATTTCCTCTTGATAAGTATGTGAATTGGACCATGTTCTGTCCTGCTAAGCATTCAAAATGTAACGAGTACTTTTGGGTGTCAGGGAAAATGTATGGAGTAAAAAGTACATTATTTTCTTTAGGAATGTAGTTAAGAAAAGTTGGCAAAAATATTAATAGTAAAGTACAGATACCCCAAAAAACGACCTAATTAGTACTTTAAGTAGTACTTTAAAGTACTTTACACCACTGGCTATACAGTAGGTTACAGTAAGCTATACAGTAGGTTACAGTAGGCTATACAGTAGGTTACAGTAGGCTATACAGTAGGTTACAGTAAGCTATACAGTAGGTTACAGTAAGCTATACAGTAGCTTACAGTAAGCTATACAGTAGGTTACAGTAGCCTATACAGTAGGTTACAGTAGGCTATACAGTAGGTTCTAGTAGGCTATACAGTAGGTTACAGTAGCCTATACAGTAGGTTCCAGTAAGCTATACAGTAGGTTACAGTAGCCTATACAGTAGGTTCTAGTAGCCTATACAGTAGGTTACAGTAAGCTATACAGTAGGTTCCAGTAGATTATACAGTAGGTTCTAGTAGCCTATACAGTAGCTTACAGTAAGCTATACAGTAGCTTACAGTAAGCTATACAGTAGGTTACAGTAAGCTATACAGTAGGTTCTAGTAAGCTATACAGTAGGTTCTAGTAGGCTATACAGTAGGTTCTAGTAGCCTATACAGTAGCTTACAGTAAGCTATACAGTAGCTTACAGTAAGCTATACAGTAGGTTACAGTAAGCTATACAGTAGGTTCTAGTAGGCTATACAGTAGGTTACAGTAAGCTATACAGTAGGTTCTAGTAAGCTTACAGTAGGTTCTAGTAAGCTATACAGTAGGTTACAGTAAGCTATACAGTAGGTTTCAGTAGCCTATACAGTAGGTTCCAGTAGCCTATACAGTAGGTTCCAGTAAGCTATACAGTAGGTTACAGTAAGCTATACAGTAGGTTACAGTAAGCTATACAGTAGGTTCTAGTAGCCTATACAGTAGGTTACAGTAAGCTATACAGTAGGTTACTGTAGCCTATACAGTAGGTTCTAGTAGCCTATACAGTAGGTTACAGTAAGCTATACAGTAGGTTACAGTAAGCTATACAGTAGGTTACAGTAAGCTATACAGTAGGCTACCATAGGCTGCTTCATCAATAGGATCCTCTTCTAATATAACCTCAGCTACTCTAGCCTAGTTCCAGATATGTTTGTGCTGTCTTGCCAACTCGTAATGTCATTGTCATACCAAACAATGTCAATGACCATTGGAGTTGGTATTACATCTCAAATTGATCAGGGACCAGGCTACATCTACTCTGTAGTATAAATGGCCTACTGGTCTTTATAGTCCTGTACTTACATTTGTTTGAGATACAAAAACAGACTCTAACACTAACTACACTTGACATTAACACTCTCTTTGTGTCACACCCTGATCTGTTTCACCTGTCTTGTGCTTGTCTTCACCCCCCACCACGTGTCTCACATTTGTTTCCATTATCCCCTGTGTATTTATACCGGTGGTTTCTGTTTGTCTGTTGCCAGTTCGTCTTGTCTCGTCAAGCTTACCAGCATGTTTTACCGTACTCCTGTTTTTCTAGTCCTCCCCAGTTCCGACCTTTTCTTCCTGCCCTGACCCTGAGCTCGCCTGCCATACCATTCTGCCTGCCCTGACCCTGAGCTCGCCTGCCATACCATTCTGCCTGCCCTGACCCTGAGCTCGCCTGCCATACCATTCTGCCTGCCCTGACCCTGAGCTCGCCTGCCATACCATTCTGCCTGCCCTGACCTCAAGCCTGCCTGCCGTCCAAAGCCTGCCTGCCGTCCCGTCCTATTCCCATCTGACTCTGACCTGGTTTACGAACTTCTGCCTGTCCTCGACTTGCCTTTTACCTGCCCCTTGTCTATTAATAAACATCAGAGACTCAAACCATCTGCCTCCTGTGTCTGCATTTGGGTCTCTTCCTGTGTTATAGAACGAACTGGCCATGATTGACCCAGCAGACTCGGACTAGCTCCGCAACACTGTCTCCATTGGAAGATATGAGGAGCTACTCCAGAACCTTATGGAAGGACTTCATACTCACCAGGGTTTCAAAGCACTACTGGAGCAATTCCGTGGACTATCAGGCAGCATGCCACAATGGAGACCTCCCGGACCCTCAGTAATCCCCATACCAGTGGTGATTTTGTCCAGCCTACCCCGGCTCCCCGAGAACCCCGCTTACCTCCTCCGGAGCGAATTGTTGGGGATCCTGGAACCTGCCGGGCGTTTCTTTCCCAGTGCTCCCTCATCTTTGAGCTGCAACCCTCGACGTTTCCTTCGGATCATTCGAAGATAGATTATCTCATAAAGCTGATGTCTGAGGGCGCTCACCTGGCCTACGGCGGTTTGGGAGCAACAATCTGCCATTTGCCTTCATCTGACGGATTTTGTGGCGGAGGTGAGGAAGGTGTCCGGGAGAGAGGTGGCCTGGAAGCTACTTCTTTCTCGCCTCTGAAGAACCCCCGGAAGTCCCCGACACCTACATTCCCGAGAGGATCTGAAGTTACCCGAGCCCCCTCGGGAATCATCGGTGACAGACGACTCGTTTACTCAAGAGCCTATGCAACTGGGCAGGGCCAGATTGTCGCCTAACAATTACGCAAGCTGAGCTCCAATGGTTGCCTATATTGTGGTGCTACAGGGCATTACATATCCACTTGTCCAGTAAAAGATCAGGCACAACAGTAGGTATGAGTACACTTGTGGGCCATACTGGGAATCTTCTAGCTTCTATTACTCGTACTCCTCTCCATGTTATCCTGCTGTGGGGTGATTGGTCTAAATCTCTCCGGGTGCTCATTGACTATGGGGCTGATGAGAGCTTCGTGGACGCTACTCTAGTATGTAAGATGGGTATCTCCACACAACTCCTCTCCGTTCCCATGGATGCCAGAGCACTAGACGGGTGCTCCATTGGCAGGGTCACTCACAGTACGGTTCCCATTAACCTGCGAGTGTCAGGCAATCACAATGAGTCCATACAGCTTCTACTTATTGAATCTCCCCATGTTCCTGTTTTGGGACTTTCATGGCTCCAGAGGCACAACCCCCTGATTGACTGGACCACTGGTTCTATCCTGGGTTGGAGCCTGTTCTACCACTGACATTGCCTCAAAGCGGCGCAGCCTGCCCCGAGATGTCCTCCTGCAGGCTCTGGAAAAGCCTTGGATTTCTCAGTCATTCCCGCGGAGTACCAGGACCTCCTGGAGGTTTTCAGCAAGGCTCGTGCCACCTCCCTTCCTCCGCATCGTCCCTGCGATTGCGCCTCCTCCCGGGCACCACACCGCCTTTTGGACGGATATATTCCCTATCTGGCACTGTGACCAAGGCAATGGAAGAGTACACTGAGGACTATGGCTGCTGAGGGCATTCGTCCTTCTGCTTCCCCTGCTGGCGCAGGACCCTGCGTCCATGTATCGACTACCGGGGCCTCAATGACATCACTGTAAAGAATCGTTACCCTCTGCCAGTCCTCTCCTTGGCTTTCGAACCTCTCCAGGGGGCTAACCGGATGTTTCGTCCCTGATTCGGCCCGCTCCCCGGTCCTGGAATGAGTCCATTCCTCGATGCTGACCTGTTTTTCGTGGCCCACTATGGTTTCTGACGTCTCCACATTCGTCGCCACCTGCACTGTGTGCCCTCAGAAAAAGACTCAGCGGCAAGCTCCGGCTGGCCTCCTTCAACATCTCCCTGATCCTCATCGCCCCTGGTCCCATATATCCCTGGACTTTGTCACTGGTCTCCCTCCGTCTGATGGAAACACCACCATCCTTACAGTGGTGGATAGGTTTTCTAAAGCCGGCCATTTCATTCCCCTCCCCAAGTTACCTTCAGTCAAGGAGACGGCCCAGCTCATGGTGCTGCATGTCTTCCGAATCCATGGACTTCCAGTTGACATGGTCTCCGATCGTGGTCCTCAGTTCTTGTCCCGATTCTGGAAGGCGTTCTGCACCCTCATTGGGCGTCGGCCAGACTGTCTTCCGAGTTTCATTCTCAGTCCAACGGCCAGTCTGAGCGTCCCAATCAAGACCTGGAGATGACTCTTCGGTGCCTCGTCTTGGCCAATCCCACCACCTGGAGCCAGCAACTTGTGTGGGTGGAGTACGCTCGGAACACCCTTCCCTACTCGGCCACTGGGCTCTTGCCTTTCGAGTGTTCCCTGGGTTACCAGCCTCCGCTCTTCCCAGAGAAAGAGGTCAGCATACCCTCAGCCCAGATGTTTGTCCGTCGCTGTCGGCGTACCTGGAGTAGAGCCCGGTCCGCTCTTCTTAACCTCTTACATCTAGATGTTCCGCTAGCGGAACACCTGCTCCAATATCCAATGATGGGCGTGGCGCGAAATACAAAGTCCTCGAAAATCCGAAAACTTCCATTTTTCAAACATATGACTATTTTACACCATTTTAAAGACAAGACTCTCCTTTATCTAACCACACTGTCCGATTTCAAAAAGGCTTTACAGCGAAAGCAAAACATTAGATTATGTCAGCAGAGTACCCAGCCAGAAATAATCAGACACCCATTTTTCAAGCTAGCATATAATGTCACAAAAAACAAAACCACAGCTAAATGCAGCACTAACCTTTGATGATCTTCATCAGATGACACTCCTAGGACATTATGTTATACAATACATGCATGTTTTGTTCAATCAAGTTCATATTTATATCAAAAACCAGCTTTTTACATTAGCATGTGACGTTCAGAACTAGTATTCCCACCGAACACTTCCGGTGAATTTACTAAATTACTCACGATAAACGTTCACAAAAAACATAACAATTATTTTAAGAATTATAGATACAGAACTCCTTTATGCAATCGCGGTGTCAGATTTTAAAATAGCTTTTCGGTGAAAGCAGTAGATAGCTCGCCATCACGGGCTAGCTATTTTGACACCCACCAAGTTTGGCACTCACCAAACTCAGATTTACTATAAGAAAAATTGGATTACCTTTGCTGTTCTTCGTCAGAATGCACTCCCAGGACTTCTACTTCAATAACAAATGTTGGTTTGGTTCCAAATAATCCATAGTTATCCAAATAGCGGCGTTTTGTTGTGCGTTCAAGACACTATCCGAAGGGTAACGAAGGGTGACGCGCCCGGCGCGTTTCGTGACAAAAAATGTCAAAATATTCCATTACCGTTCTTCGAAGCATGTCAAACGCTGTTTAAAATACATTTTTTATGCGATTTTTCTCGTAAAAAAGCGATAATATTCCGACCGGGAGTCGTTGTTTTCATTCAAAGACTGAAAATAAAAACATGGAGTCATCTCGTGCATGCGCGCCCCAGTCTCATTGTTCTCAGATCGACCACTTACCAAATGCGCTACTGTTTTTCAGCCATGGCCTGCAAAGTCATCATTCAATGTTCTGGCGCCTTCTGAGAGCCTATGGGAGCGTTAGAAAATGTCACGTTACAGCAGAGATCCCCTGTTTTGGATAGAGATGATCAAGAAGGCCAAGAAATAGTCAGAGAGGGCGCTTCCTGTTTGGAATCTTCTCAGGTTTTGGCCTGCCAAATGAGTTCTGTTATACTCACAGACACCATTCAAACAGTTTTAGAAACTTTGGAGTGTTTTCTATCCAAAGCTAATAATTATATGCATATTCTAGTTTCTGGGGAGGAGTAATAATCAGATTAAATCGGGTACGTTTTTTATCCGGCCGTGAAAATACTGCCCCCTATCCATAAAAAGTTAAGACCACCTCCAGGTATCGGCGACAGGCGGACCATCACCGGACCCCGGCTACCCGCTATCGTCTCTGGCAGAGGCTATGGCTCTCCACTCAGGATCTGGCCCTCAGGGTGGACTTTCCCCCCGCTTTATCGGCCCCTTTCCCATCTCTAAGATCCTTATTCCAACTGCTGTTCGTCTTCTGTTGCCCCACACCCTCCGTATTCATCCCATGTTTCATGGCCCTCATCACTGACTTTCACCGCTGGCATCCCGGTCAACCAGGTATGGCGCCCCTAGAGGGGGGGATACTGTCACACCCTGATCTGTTTCACCTGTCTTGTGCTTTCTACATTTACATTTACATTTTAGTCATTTAGCAGACGCTCTTATCCAGAGCGACTTACAGTAGTGAATGCATACATTTCATACAATTTCATACATTTCATAGATTTTTTTTCTGTGCTGGCCCCCTGTGGGAATCGAACCCACAACCCTGGCGTTTGTTCCCATTATTCCCTGTGTATTTATACCAGTGGTTTCTGTTTGTCTGTTGCCAGTTTGTCTTGTATCGTCAAGCCTACCAGCGTGTTTTTCCGTACTCCTGTTTTTCTAGTCCTCCCGGTTCTGACCTTTTCTGCCTGCCCTGACCCTGAGCTCGCCTGCCATACCATTCTGCCTGCCCTGACCTCAAGCCTGCCTGCCGTCCAGTACCCATCTGACTCAGACTTGTTTTACGAACTTCTGCCTGTCCTCAACCTGCCTCTTGCCTGCCCCTTGTCTATTAATAAATATCAGAGACTCGAACCATCTGCCTCCTGTGTCTGCATTTAGATCTCGTCCTGTGTCGTTATACTGTGTGACTTTATCACAGAGAAAACAGCATGGCTACTCACCAATCCTTCCCCCTAACATCAGAACTGAACCCTATTCCCCTTTGAGGCACCCTAACCCTAAATCTACACACCAGTACAAAGTAGAGGGCCGACTCTCATTTTTCATTTTGACTCAGTTGATTTAATAATGGAGCACGTCATCTTCCCAGGCCACAGAAAAGGCTGATACCTCTCTTTAACTGCACCACAGATGAGGGTAACAGAGAGGGAGAGAGAGAGAGAGCAGGCCCTGCCTGTGCGCCCGCCCGGTCCGCCCTTACAGATGTTATGCTAGTCCTCGTCTACATTCCAAATGGCACCCTATTCCCTATATAGTGCACTACTTTGGACTTTGGTCTATATAGGGAATAGGGTGCCATTTGGGATGCATCCTTCCAGTCTGCCCCACAGAGGAAGCCATTAAAGACTGAATCAATCAGCTAGCGCTATGGAAACGGGGCACTAACCTCCGTGGTAAGCCTGCGGAAGGGCACAAAGCCAGGGTAGTGAGACGTTCGCCCGCCTTACCCAAATATAAATTCATTGCAGACTACTTGGAAACTTTGTGTTTAAATAAACACAAGAGAAAAAACTGGGTGGAGGGAAGTGATTCCCCTGATTTTGAGATTATTCATATGCAAAACAGGGTGTGCAAGGACCTCAGAGAGAGACGAACGAGAGAGAGACAGACAGACAGAGAGGTAGTGGAAATAAATATTTTAGTCAGAGTATTGTTAGCCCAAGTCGTTTATCCTGTTTGGAGGATTATTCTGAGAACACTTTCTGATAAGCGTGAAATCACGTCAGTGGTGATAACCTTCACAGAACTGTAGAATGTCCTAACATTTTTCTGCATGAAATGTTGACAAACATTTTGTCTTTCTTCTCATTTAAAAAAAGTCTAATCTTTATTATTCCACTGGAGCGATGACATAAACATAACCACCTCTCCTCACAGTATATAAAGATCATAACCCTCTCCCCAGCTCCTCTCCTCACAGAATATAAAGATCATAACCCTCTCCCCAACTCCTCTCCTCACAGTATATAAAGATCATAACCCTCTCCCCAATTCCTCTCCTCACAGCATATAAAGATCATAACCCTCTCCCCAGCTCCCCTCCTCACAGTATATAAAGATCATAACCCTCTCCCCAGCTCCCCTCCTCACAGTATATAAAGATCATAACCCTCTCCCCAATTCCTCTCCTCACAGTATATAAAGATCATAACCCTCTCCCCAGCTCCTCTCCTCACAGTATATAAAGATCATAACCCTCTCCCCAGCTCCTCTCCTCACAGTATATAAAGATCATAACCCTCTCCCCAGCTCCTCTCCTCACAGAATATACAGATCATAACCCTCTCCCCAGCTCCTCTCCTCACAGTATATAAAGATCATAACCCTCTCCCCAGCTCCTCTCCTCACAGTATATAAAGATCATAACCCTCTCCCCAGCTCCCCTCCTCTCCTCTCCTCACAGTATATAAAGATCATAACCCTCTCTCCAGCTCCTCTCCTCACAGAATATACAGATCATAACCCTCTCCCCAGCTCCTCTCCTCACAGAATATACAGATCATAACCCTCTCCCCAGCTCCCCTCCTCACAGTATATAAAGATCATAACCCTCTCCCCAGCTCCTCTCCTCACAGTATATAAAGATCATAACCCTCTCCCCAGCTCCTCTCCTCACAGTATATAAAGATCATAACCCTCTCCCCAGCTACCCTCCTCACAGTATATAAAGATCATAACCCTCTCCCCAGCTCCCCTCCTCTCCTTACTTAATAATGTTGTTTATCCCAGTTGTTTGTTTGTAAATGTTTTGAAGACCCAGGCTTCAGAACACACACACACACACACACACACACACACACACACATATCACAGTCTTGTACAGCTCAACTTTTGTGGACACAAAATTCAGTCCCATTCAAAATCATTTTTTTCCTAACTCTAACCCTTACCCTAACCTTAAACACTAACACTAACCTTAACCCTAACCCTTAAACTAACCCTAGCTTCTAAACCTAATTCTAACTCTAACACCAACTCTAACCTTAACCCTAAACCCCATAGAAATAGCATTTGACCTTGTGGGGACTAACAAAAGGTCAAAATGTTTGTTAGTTTACTAGTGTAGTTAGTTAAACAAGTACACACACACACACACACACACACACACACACACACACACACACACAGCTTCAGGACACAACCCTGTTCCCCCAACGACCTGCAACACTGCTCTTTATTTCCCATATCTGACTGCTAACCGAGCGTGAAGTCAACATGGAACCGTGGAAACTTAATTAAATTAAATCCTATCAGATTCCCACTAGATCCTCCATACCCTTCCCCCATACCCACATTTGTTTCACACAGAAGTGAGAAACCAACATGCCAAGTATAGGCCATATATTATGTTCCCTACGGGTTGTAGAAAAGAGCAGAAACTCTGAACTATCCGTTCACAGCTCAGTCATACCTACCTACAGGTTATGGAAAATGTGCTTTTTGAGCATTGTGTCCAATAGGTTTCCTCAAGGAGAAAACCCACACTGTTATTCCAAAGATAATAAAACTAAAGCATTATAGTAAATACTACAGTATACTACAGTCAGCAAAAACACTACAGTTTTTGTTTACTACAGTATTTATAAAATAGTAAACTGTAAATACTACATTATACTAAAGTCATGTCTGCAACACTACAGTAAATAGTAGTGTTTTTACAGACTTGACTTACAGTATTTATGCCTGTCTGATCTGTGGTGTGTGTGTGTTTGTCTCTGCCTGATCTCTCCGCTCTGTGTTTTGCCACCCAGCCAAGACAAACAAACCTTATTTTTTTTGCAATCGCCCTCAACTGTTGCATTTCACTGAAGCTCGACAGGTTGCACTTTTGAACGCTACTTTTATATTGAATGCTTAGGTTAGCACTTTTCAAGTTGATGGTTTTTCAGAGATACTTTTAGAGGGATGCTTTGATCCTTGATTTCCTCAGAATGAATGTAGTGTACGTCATCCCTGAAATGAAATGTTCTTAAATATGATCTTTGCTTTAGCATTTCAGGGAACACTACAGTGTTGTTTTAATCCACGTGGCCAACACCTGCTACTTCCGGTTACTGATAAGCATTCGCCATCAAGAAACTGACTGTTAGAACTGCTAAATCCCCATAGATAAATGATGATTTGAAAACCTGTATAGCTGAAAGGGATGAGGCAAAGGTTAAGGTAAATAAGTCTGACAACACAGCAGACTGGTAAACATACTGTATGGTAAATTAAAAACAAAAATAAGAAACTATATTATGGAACAAAGATAAATTATTTAAAGAATGATTGTAAAAAGCACTGGAGTACTTTAAATGAAATTCTAGGCAAAAAATCGAAACCAGCCTCCATCCTTCATTGAGGCAGATGGCTTGTTCATAACTAAACCCTTTGATATTGCCAACTACTTTAATAACTTTTTTGTTGACAAGATTAACAAACGTAGGCCTGACATGCATAAAAACAAATGCCGAGCCTTCATATTCATGCATAATGGACCAACTAATGAAAGACAAGCACTGTAGTTTTGAGTTCCACAAAATGGGTGTGGAAGAGGTGAAACAATTGTGCAATCTATAAATAAGTCCTTTGTACCGACAACCTGTATGGTAAATTGCTGAGGTTGGTAGCGTCTGCCAGCTGTGTGGTTTATCGATGGTAACCGCCATCGATAAAAGATTTTACTGTGCAGCCGTCTTCATCGACCTGGCCAAGGCATTCGACTCTGTCAATCACCGTATTCTTATCGGCAAACTCAATAGCCTTGGTTTCTCAAATGACTGCCTCGCCTGGTTCACCAACTACTTCTCAAACAGAGTTCAGTGTGTCAAATCGGAGGGCCTGTTGTCCGGATCTCTGGCAGTCTCGATGGGGGTACCACAGGGTTCAATTCTTGGGCTGACTCTTTTTTCTGTACGATGTCGCTCTTGCTGCGGGTGATTCCCTGATCCACCTCTACGCAGACGACACCATTCTGTACACATCTGGCCCTTCTTTGGACACTGTGTTAACAAACCTCCAAACGAGCTTCCTTGCCATACAACACTCCTTCCGTGGCCTCCAACTGCTCTTAAATGCTAGTAAAACTAAATGCATGCTTTTCAACTGTTCGCTGCCGGCACCCGCCTGCCCTACTAGCATCACTATTCTGGACGGTTCTGACTTAGAATATGTGGACAACTACAAATACCTAGGTGTCTGACTAGACTGTAAACTCTCCTTCCAGACTCATATTAAACATCTCCAAACCAAAATGAAATCTAGAATCGGATTTCTATTCCGCAACAAAGCCTCCTTCACTCAAGCCGCCAAACATACCCTCGTAAAACTGACTATCCTACCGATCCTCGACTTCGGCGATGTCATTTACAAAATAGCCTCCAACACTCTACTCAGCAAACTGGATGCAGTCTATCACAGTGCCATCCGCTTTGTCACCAAAGCCCCATATACCACCCACCACTGCGACCTGTATGCTCTAATCGGCTGGCCCTCGCTACATATTCGTTGCCAGACCCACTGGCTCCAGGTCATCTATAAGTCTTTGCTAGGTAAAGCTCCGCCTTATCTCAGCTCACTGGTCATGATAACAACACCCACCCGTAGCACGCGCTCCAGCAGGTATATCTCACTGGTCATCCCCAAAGCCAACACCCCCTTTGGCCGCCTTTCCTTCCAGTTCTCTGCTGCCAATGACTGGAACGAATTGCAAAAATCGCTGAAGCTGGAGACTTCTATTTCCCTCACTAACTTTAAACATCAGCTATCCGAGCAGCTAACCGATCGCGGCGGCTGTACGTTGCCCATCTTTAAATAGCCCATCCAACTACCTCATCCCCACACTGTTATTTTTTTTTTGCTCCTTTGCACCCCAGTATCTCTACTTGCACATTCATCTTCTGCACATCTATCACTCCAGTGTTTAATTGCTATATTGTAATTATTTCGTCACTATGGTCTATTTATTGCCTTACCTCCCTTATCCTTCCTCATTTGCACACACTGTATATAGACTTCTTCTATTGTATTATTGACTGTATGTTTGTTTATTCCATGTGTAACTCTGTTGTTGTTTGTGTCGCACTGCTTTGCTTTATCTTGGCCAGGTCGCAGTTGTAAATGAGAACTTGTTCTCAACTAGCCTACCTGGTTAAATAAAGGTGAAATAAAATAAAATAAATAAAAAATGTGCGGCAAAGAAGTACATACTGTAGGTAAATTGCTGTTGGTCCAGAACAATGCAGCACGTATCGCACTTAGATGTACATGGAGGGAAAGTGTCAGTAACATTCATGTCAGTCTCTCCTGGCTGAAAGTTGAGGAGAGATTGACTGCATCACTATTGGTCTTTGTGTGATGTATTGATGTGTTGAAGGTACTGAACTGTCTGTTCAACCAGTTGGCACACAGTTTGGACACTCATCGGTACAAGGAATTCAACCAGAGGTCTCTTCACAGTCCCCAGGTCCAGAACAGAGGCAGGGAAACGCACAGTATTAAATAGAGCCATGACAACATGTAACTCTCTGCCACCCCAGGTAACTTAAGCTAGCAATAAAACCAGTTTAAAAAAACAGATAAAAGAACAGGGGACTGTGAAGAGACACAGCCTTTTCATATATCTTGTATTGTAATTTGCCCTGTACTATGTATTAGACCTAGATATTGTGTGCATGTACTGATATTTAGGCTATGTGTGACGTTTTACATGTATATATTTCAGTCCTTGACTAATAATGTTCTGTGCTATGTATTATGTCATGTTTCATTTGGACCCCAGGAAGAGTAGCTGATGCTTTTGCAGCGGCTAATGGGGATCCTAATAAATACTAAATACCATAGGTTGATTGAAACAGCTGATGAAGCATCAATTTGCGTATTAAAACCAACCGTGTCTGTGTGATTTAAAGTACTTTCATACTAAAGTATATACACTATTGTAGTACATAGAGATATACCACCTGTGTTAGGCTTTAGTCAGACTAGTATCTCCCTTGATTTATGCTTCATGACACACCTGCCCTCCTCTCCTCTCTTCTCATGAAAATAATTTTCTGAGGCACTGTTACACTGGGTAGGGGAACTCCCCCCTCAAATCCACCTCAGAATAGTCTCGGAATAGTCTCAGAAGGCCTGAATAGTCTCAGAATAGTCTCAGACGGCCCAGAATAGTCTCAGAATAGTCTCAGAAGGCCCGAATAGTCTCAGAATAGTCTCAGAATAGTCTCAGAAGGCCCGAATAGTCTCAGAATAGTCTCAGAAGGCCCGAATAGTCTCAGAATAGTCTCAGAATAGTCTCAGAAGGCCCGAATAGTCTCAGAATAGTCTCAGAAGGCTCGGAATAGTCTCGGAATAGTCTCAGAATAGTCTCACAATCTCCCAAATCTGCCAGGACTATGTTCCTACTATTGGAGATGAAGGGCTTGAATCCGCCTCTTGGCCTCTGGGCATTCTATTAACCTTAATGGTCTTTTTAACCATCCTATGCTATGCCACATAGTCACATCACAGAATAAAACTTCAGACAACACATTTAGAGGAGTGTAGATGCTTGGTTAGGTTTGTGTTTCCCCCTCTCTCTTTGTAGTCTAACACGCAAAGTGGTATTCATAAGATGCACAGATAAACTTGTACACCTGGAGTTTCATCGGAGGGTTTTTGGCACTGACACATACGTGCTTGTGAATAGTCACACACAGTGTAGCAGAGATGTGCTGATGAGACTGTGTGCCAGTCCAGACTTGATTGTCTCTGTCTCACTGTCTAGTTTATAATTGTATTTTATTGAACCTTTATTTATCCAGGCAAGTCAGTTAAGAATAAGTTCTTATTTACAATGACGGCCTACACCGGCAACGCTTGGCCATTTGTGCGCTGCCCTATGGGACAGCCGGTGGTGATACAGCCTGGAATCGAACCAGGGTGTCTGTAGTGACACCTCAAACACTGAGATGCAGTGCCTTAGATCGCTGCCCCACTCAGGAGCCCAAACTCACAGTAACTCCTCTCCTTCAGACTAATGGTTTACTAAACAATACCTCCGGGTTGTGTTACCTACTGTACACTCTTAGAACCAAGGGTTCAGAAAGGCTTCTTCATTGGGGGAGGAAAGGGTTCTGCCTGGAACCAAAAAAGGGTTCTTCTACCTACAAGGACAGCCGAAGAACTCTTCATTTTAGCTAGTCCTGTTCTGTATACAGTGGACCTCTACAACAAGGCTGTTTCTAGAATGTTAGATGGAATGCCCAGCATACCTTCTATGAAGCATTCCGGTATCAAAACTACAAACCACATTTTCATCCACTGTGAATTACGCTTCAGAAAAAACCTTCTGCAAAAGTTTGTCAGATCAGACTGCTCAACATTTCATAAAATCTTTTGATTTGAAATACCAAACCTCATTATTCCCCCAACATTTAGGTGTACACTCATAACATGTACACTGCAATGATTGATTGACTACATTACTCATTAGCCCACGACCTGTCTCAATCAGTATTACTTGTTATTTTATGATATCCATTATGTGAGCTGACTCCTTTGTGAAGTCACTGGGGAAATTTCCCTTCAGTAGTTGTGGTTTGAACACCATAGAAGAGAGGTGGGGGTTCCCAGGCGTAGCGCCCTATGGTATCTGGTTGTGGTTAGCACACACACACACACACACACACACACACACACACACACACACACACACACACACACACACACACACACACACAGGCACAGGCACACACACACACACACACACACACACACACACACACACACACACACACACACACACACACACAGGCACAGGCACACACAAACACACAGGCCTGGGAGACAACTACTGTTACTGTCTAATGTCTGGAGCACTCCTTTCTCTCTCTCTCTCTCTCTCTCTCTCTCTCTCTCTCTCTCTCTCTCTCTCTCTCTCTCTCTGTGTGTCTGTGTGTCTGTGTGTCTGTGTGTCTGTGTGCCTGTGTGCCTGTGTGCCTGTGTGTCTGTGTGTCTGTGTGTCTGTGTGCCTGTGTGCCTGTGTGTCTGTGTGCCTGTGTGCCTGTGTGCCTGTGTGTCTGTGTGTCTGTGTGTCTGTGTGTCTGTGTGCCTGTGTGCCTGTGTGCCTGTGTGCCTGTGTCTCTGTCTGTGTTTCTGTGCGTGTGTTGGGTTGCGTTCATATGCTCTTCTCTCTCCCTCTGTCTTATTATACATGTTATGAGTCAGAGTGTTTTCTCTCCTCCATTACTTGGTGTGGCAGGTCCACTGAGGTTAAGCACTCATAGTTATTCATCCTGTCATCTCTTCTGCTCTGCGCTCAACTCCAACTTAATGGACCAGACATTGACACAGACACAGACTTTGGCAGACACCACCCAGACTCGCTACATCATCAGATGAATTGTTATGTTATTCAAATCATACTTATTTAGAAGGTGTGATCCAGAATGATATGAAGGTCAGTAGCAGTGTGATAAAGTAGCCTACTAAAATGACCAGTCTCAAAATGGTCAGCCTGTGTGGGGATACAAGAGTTATGTGGTAGAAACGGCCAGCGTCTTGCTATCCTCTGATCCATCATTCCCAGTCCACAGTTAAGTGCTGGAGTTGAACTCCTAACTAGTTTAACTCCTAACTAGTTTAACTCCTAACTAGTTTAACTCCTAAATAGTTGAACTCCTACAGTACCTAGGGCCCAGAATTATCCTGGCCAGGTCTCATGGTCAAGAAAAACTCCTGGTCTAGATGTAAGTAACTGACTTACTATGAAGTACGTAACCTCCTACTGTACCTTTTAGGAAGTAAAGAAGTACTGTCACACCAATACTGTGGTACTATGTTAAGTACTGATACACCAATACTGTGGTACTATGTTAAGTACTGTGGTACCAATACTGTGGTACTATGTTAAGTACTGTGGTACCAATACTGTGGTACTATGTTAAGTACTGTGGTACCAATACTGTGGTACTATGTTAAGTACTGATACACCAATACTGTGGTACTATGTTAAGTACTGTGGTACCAATACTGTGGTACTATGTTAAGTACTGTGGTACCAATACTGTGGTACTATGTTAAGTACTGATACACCAATACTGTGGTACTATGTTAAGTACTGTGGTACCAATACTGTGGTACTATGTTAAGTACTGATACACCAATACTGTGGTACTATGTTAAGTACTGTGGTACCAATAGTGTGGTACTATGTTAAGTGCTGATACACCAATACTGTGGTACTATGGTAAGTACTGTGGTACTATAGTTAGTACTGTGGTACTATGTCAAGTACTGATACACCAATACTGTGGTACTATTTTAAGTACTGTGGGACCAATACGGTGGTACTATGTTAAGTATTGTGGTACCGATACTGTGGTACTATGTTAAGTGCTCTGGTACCAATACTGTGAGTCTATGTTAAGTACTTTGGGACCAATATTTTGGTACTATGTTAAGTACTGTGGTACCAATACTGTGATACTATTTTAAGTACTTTGGGACCAATACTGTGGTACTATGTTAAGTACTGACACACCAATATTGTGGTACTATGTTAAGTACTGATACACCAATACTGTGGTACTATGTTAAGTACTGACACACCAATATTGTGGTACTATGTTAAGTACTGTGGTACCAATACTGTGGTACTATGTTAAGTACTGTGGGACCAATACTGTGGTACTATGTTAAGTACTGTGGTACCAGTACTGTGGTACTATGGTACTGTGGTACCAGTACTGTGGTACTATGGTACTGTGGTACCAATACTGTGGTACTATGTTAAGTACTGTGGTACCAATACTGTGGTACTATGTTAAGTACTGTGGTACCAGTACTGTGGTACTATGTTAAGTACTGTGGTACCAATACTGTGGTACTATGTTAAGTACTGTGGTACCAATACTGCGGTACTATGTTAAGTACTGTGGTACAAATACTGTGGTACTATGTTAAGTACTGTGGTACCAATACTGTGGTACTATGTTAAGTACTGACACACCAATACTGTGGTACTATGTTAAGTACTGTGGGACCAATACTGTGGTACTATGTTAAGTACTGACACACCAATACTGTGGTACTATGTTAAGTACTGTGGTACCAATAGTGTGGTACCATGTTAAGTACTGATACACCAATACTGTGGTACTATGGTAAGTACTGTGGTACTATGGTAAGTACTGTGGTACTATGTCAAGTACTGATACACCAATACTGTGGTACTATGTTAAGTACTGTGGGACCAATACGGTGGTACTATGTTAAGTATTGTGGTACCGATACTGTGGTACTATGTTAAGTACTTTGGGACCAATACTGTGGTACTATGTTAAGTACTGACACACCAATATTGTGGTACTATGTTAAGTACTGACACACCAATACTGTGGTACTATGTTAAGTACTGACACACCAATATTGTGGTACTATGTTAAGTACTGACACACCAATACTGTGGTACTATGTTAAGTACTGTGGTACCAATACTGTGGTACTATGTTAAGTACTGTGGGACCAATACTGTGGTACTATGTTAAGTACTGTGGTACCAGTACTGTGGTACTATGTTAAGTACTGTGGTACCAATACTGTGGTACTATGTTAAGTACTGTGGTACCAATACTGTGGTACTATGTTAAGTACTGTGGTACCAATACTGTGGTACTATGTTAAGTCCTGTGGTACAAATACTGTGGTACTATGTTAAGTACTGTGGTACCAATACTGTGGTACTATGTTAAGTACTGACACACCAATACTGTGGTACTATGTTAAGTACTGTGGGACCAATACTGTGGTACTATGTTAAGTACTGACACACCAATACTGTGGTACTATGTTAAGTACTGTGGTACCAATACTGTGGTACTATGTTAAGTACTGACACACCAATACTGTGGTACTATGTTAAGTACTGTGGTACCAATACTGTG
Source organism: Salmo trutta (assembly GCF_901001165.1). Lineage (NCBI taxonomy): Eukaryota > Metazoa > Chordata > Actinopteri > Salmoniformes > Salmonidae > Salmo > Salmo trutta. The sequence continues at coordinate 38,970,883 of NC_042965.1, read as the reverse complement.
GTACTATGTTAAGTACTGACACACCAATACTGTGGTACTACGTTAAGTACTGATACACCAATACTGTGGTACTATGTTAAGTACTGACACACCAATACTGTGGTACTATGTTAAGTACTGTGGTACCAATACTGTGGTACTATGTTAAGTACTGTGGGACCAATACTGTGGTACTATGTTAAGTACTGATACACCAATACTGTGGTACTATGTTACATACTGACACACCAATACTGTGGTACTATGTTAAGTACTGTGGGACCAATACTGTGGTACTATGTTAAGTACTGACACACCAATACTGTGGTACTATGTTAAGTACTGTGGTACCAATACTGTGGTACTATGTTAAGTACTGACACACCAATACTGTGGTACTATGTTAAGTACTGACACACCAATACTGTGGTACTATGTTAAGTACTGACACACCAATACTGTGGTACTATGTTAAGTACTGTGGTACCAATACTGTGGTACTATGTTAAGTACTGTGGGACCAATACTGTGGTACTATGTTAAGTACTGATACACCAATACTGTGGTACTATGTTACGTTCTGACACACCAATACTGCGGTACTATGTTAAGTACTGATACACCAATACTGTGGTACTATGTTAAGTACTGTGGTACCAATGCTGTGGTACTATGTTAAGTACTGTGGTACCAATACTGTGGTACTATGTTAAGTACTGACACACCAATACTGTGGTACTATGTTAAGTACTGTGGTACCAATACTGTGGTACTATGTTAAGTACTGACACACCAATACTGTGGTACTATGTTAAGTACTGTGGTACCAATACTGTGGTACTATGTTAAGTACTGACACACCAATACTGTGGTACTATGTTAAGTACTGTGGTACCAATACTGTGGTACTATGTTAAGTACTGACACACCAATACTGTGGTACTACGTTAAGTACTGATACACCAATACTGTGGTACTATGTTAAGTACTGTGGGACCAATACTGTGGTGCTATGTTAAGTACTGACACACCAATACTGTGGTACTATGTTAAGTGCTGACACACCAATACTGTGGTACTATGTTAAGTACTGACACACCAATACTGTGGTACTATGTTAAGTACTGTGGTACCAATACTGTGGTACTATGTTAAGTACTGACACACCAATACTGTGGTACTATGTTAAGTACTGACACACCAATACTGTGGTACTATGTTAAGTACTGTGGTACCAATACTGTGGTACTATGTTAAGTACTGTGGGACCAATACTGTGGTACTATGTTAAGTACTGACACACCAATACTGTGGTACTATGTTAAGTACTGTGGGACAAATACTGTGGTACTATGTTAAGTACTGTGGGACCAATACTGTGGTACTATGTTAAGTACTGTGGGACCAATACTATGGTACTATGTTAAGTACTGTGGTACCAATACTGTGGTACTATGTTAAGTACTGTGGTACCAATACTGTGGTACTATGTTAAGTACTGACACACCAATACTGTGGTACTATGTTAAGTACTGACACACCAATACTGTGGTACTATGTTAAGTACTGTGGTACCAATACTGTGGTACTATGTTAAGTACTGACACACCAATACTGTGGTACTATGTTAAGTACTGTGGGACCATTACTGTGGTACTATGTTAAGTACTGACACACCAATACTGTGTGTCTTCTATCATTCATCCTCTTTTAAAGTCCTGAGTCTGCAGCCTGGTCTCATAAACTAGACGTATATAGTACATGTAAATCCTGGACACTGATATTGGTATGATATGTTATATTTGGTATTATACGAAATAGATGATTGGCATCCACAAATTAATATATACCATACAAAACGTAACATATCTTACTAAATGGAGTGTCCTATGTTTAAGTACAGAATAATATGAAATGCCCTGAGAGTAGGTAAGAGTCTGACACAAACTAGAGTTGCACAATTGCTCTGCGGCGGGAAATAACATTTCTGCCTTTGAATGTGATTTCTGGCTAACCGCCATGCTCTGTGAATCAGTTGTCAGGAGAGGGCATAGCAGACATACTTCCCCCTGACTAGATTCATCTGGTAATTGGGAGTGAGTTGTGCTGTTGGTTTGAGCAGTGCCAAACATCGGAGGCACATTACCACGGTTCAGTAATAAGAAACATTCAGGGGGGGTAGAAGGCCTAGGCCAGGGTTCCCCAATAGGCCGCCCCCAAGTTTTCTGTACAAAATAAATGATATTTAATTTTTTTATTATTTTAAAGGGAAAGGTAAAGGGGGATATCAAATCAGTTGTTCAACTGAAAGGAAAGGGGGATACCTAGTCAGTTATACAACTGAAAGGAAAGGGGGATACCTAGTCAGTTATACAACTGAAAGGGGGATACCTAGTCAGTTATACAACTGAAAGGAAAGGGGGATACCTAGTCAGTTATACAACTGAAAGGAAAGGGGGATACCTAGTCAGTTGTACAACTGAAAGGAAAGGGGGATACCTAGTCAGTTATACAACTGAAAGGAAAGGGGGATACCTAGTCAGTTGTACAACTGAAAGGAAAGGGGGATACCTAGTCAGTTATACAACTGAAAGGGGGATACCTAGTCAGTTATACAACTGAAAGGAAAGGGGGATACCTAGTCAGTTATACAACTGAAAGGAAAGGGGGGATACCTAGTCAGTTATACAACTGAAAGGGGGATACCTAGTCAGTTGTACAACTGAAAGGGGGATACCTAGTCAGTTATACAACAGAAAGGGGGATACCTAGTCATTTGTACAACTGAAAGGGGGATACCTAGTCAGTTATACAACAGAAAGGGGGATACCTAGTCAGTTGTACAACTGAAAGGGGGATACCTAGTCAGTTATACAACAGAAAGGGGGATACCTAGTCAGTTGTACAACTGAAAGGGGATACCTAGTCAGTTGTACAACTGAAAGGGAAAGGGGGATACCTAGTCAGTTGTACAACTGAAAGGAAAGGGGGATACCTAGTCAGTTATACAACTGAAAGGAAAGGGGGATACCTAGTCAGTTATACAACAGAAAGGAAAGGGGGATACCTAGTCAGTTATACAACTGAAAGGAAAGGGGGATACCTAGTCAGTTATACAACTGAAAGGAAAGGGGGATACCTAGTCAGTTATACAACTGAAAGGGGGATACCTAGTCAGTTGTACAACTGAAAGGGGATACCTAGTCAGTTGTACAACTGAAAGGGAAAGGGGGATACCTAGTCAGTTGTACAACTGAAAGGGAAAGGGGGATACCTAGTCAGTTATACAACTGAAAGGAAAGGGGGATACCTAGTCAGTTATACAACTGAAAGGAAAGGGGGATACCTAGTCAGTTATACAACTGAAAGGAAAGGGGGATACCTAGTCAGTTATACAACTGAAAGGGGGATACCTAGTCAGTTGTACAACTGAAAGGAAAGGGGGATACCTAGTCAGTTATACAACAGAAAGGGGGATACCTAGTCAGTTGTACAACTGAAAGGGGGATACCTAGTCAGTTATACAACTGAAAGGAAAGGGGGATACCTAGTCAGTTATACAACTGAAAGGAAAGGGGGATACCTAGTCAGTTGTACAACTGAAAGGAAAGGGGGATACCTAGTCAGTTGTACAACTGAAAGGGAAAGAGGGATACCTAGTCAGTTGTACAACTGAAAGGAAAGGGGGATACCTAGTCAGTTATACAACAGAAAGGGGGATACCTAGTCAGTTGTACAACAGAAAGGAAAGGGGGATACCTAGTCAGTTATACAACTGAAAGGAAAGGGGGATACCTAGTCAGTTGTACAACTGAAAGGAAAGGGGGATACCTAGTCAGTTGTACAACTGAAAGGAAAGGGGGATACCTAGTCAGTTATACAACTGAAAGGGAAAGGGGGATACCTAGTCAGTTATACAACAGAAAGGAAAGGGGGATACCTAGTCAGTTGTACAACTGAAAGGGGGATACCTAGTCAGTTATACAACTGAAAGGGAAAGAGGGATACCTAGTCAGTTATACAACTGAAAGGAAAGGGGGATACCTAGTCAGTTATACAACTGAAAGGAAAGGGGGATACCTAGTCAGTTATACAACAGAAAGGAAAGGGGGATACCTAGTCAGTTATACAACTGAAAGGAAAGGGGGATACCTAGTCAGTTATACAACTGAAAGGAAAGGGGGATACCTAGTCAGTTATACAACTGAAAGGGGGATACCTAGTCAGTTATACAACTGAAAGGGGGATATCTAGTCAGTTATACAACTGAAAGGGGGATACCTAGTCAGTTATACAACAGAAAGGGGGATACCTAGTCAGTTATACAACTGAAAGGGGGATACCTAGTCAGTTATACAACTGAAAGGAAAGGGGGATACCTAGTCAGTTATACAACTGAAAGGGGGATACCTAGTCAGTTATACAACTGAAAGGAAAGGGGGATACCTAGTCAGTTATACAACTGAAAGGGGGATACCTAGTCAGTTATACAACAGAAAGGAAAGGGGGATACCTAGTCAGTTATACAACTGAATGCCTTCAACTGAAATGTGTCTTCCAGATTTAACCCAAACCCTCTGAATCAGAGAGGTGCGGAGGGTTGCCTTAATCAACATCTACGTCTTCGGCTCCCGCGGAACAGTTGGTTAACTGCCTTGCTCAGGGGCAGAACGACCGATTTTTACCTTGTCAGCTCGGGGACTCGATCCAGTAACCGAAACGCTCCTACCCGCCAGGCTACGGTATAATCACCAGGAAATTAGCTCAAAGTGATTTGAATTTAGGAAATCTGTTCCCAAGTATTCCCACACATAAATAGAGAGGTATATGTGATCGTATCCCAATACAATCAATGTTTGATATGATTCCATTTTTGTCAAATACTACATCTCTTTAGGCTTCAGTGTACACCCCCCCGACCCCCCCCCCCCCCCCCCACCGACCATCCGCTCAAGGAAAAATCCTCCCATGGCTGAATATAGTTGGGGACCCTGGCCTAGGCCCTGTTCAAAAGTAGTGCACTACGTAGGGAATAGTGTGCAATTTGTGACACATCCACAGTGGTTTCTGGAGCTGTTGAAATGAAATCTGCATCAATGTGAAGCGTTTCATCTGTTCTTTCTGCTGCTGTAAACATTGTGTCCACACCGAGAAGAGCATCCTATTGCCTATGTAGTTCACTACTTTTGACTAGCGGCCACGCTCAAAAGTAGTGCACTACATAGGGAATAGAGTGCCATTTGGGACTCAAAATAAGTATGTTTCTCATCAGGAGCTATTTACTCTGGTCATATGGTTCACTGCGGTGGAGACGCTGCATTCTCTGGAGGGACCAAATGAAAGAAACGACACTCATCTGAAAATGTTTGCGGTGTTGTCGGAAAAAGGTTAGAAAAAGGAGGTGTAGTGTCGGAATCAGGGTTTGTCCTCGATGTACCCCACACACACACACACACACACACACACACACACACACACACACACACACACACACACACACACACACACACACACACACACACACACACACACACACACACACACACACACACACACACACACACACACACACACACACACACACACACACACACACACACACACACACACACACACACACACACACACACACACACACACACACACACACACACACACACACACACACACACACACACACACACACACACACACACACACACACACACACACACACACACACACACACACACCACACACCCACACACACACACACACACACACACACACCACACACACACACACACACACACACACACACACACACACACACACACACACACACACACACACCACACACACACCACACACACCCACACACACCACACACACACACACACACACACACACACACACACACACACACACACCTACACACACACACACACACCACACACACACACACACACACACACACACACACACACACACACACACTACACACACACACACACACACACACTACACACACACACACACACACACACACACACACACAGCTGAAACCTCTTATCGTGTTCACGCTTGAGAAGAAATGGCATTTGGAATGAACTCCGGATGGTAGAAGGGAGCCATTTTCTACAACCATTGAAGGGCATAAAGACTATCAAAGCTTTCTGAGGAAAACATATTTTTTGAGCTTCAGTAATACATGCCAGCCTGCACTTCACTGATTGTTCCATTTTATTCAGTGAACATTCTTAGAAAGTCCAACAGAACAACATAACTGGACAGTGATAGGCTACCTACCATAGAACAGGAGGGTTCCATTCCAGCCCAGTGGTTCTGGGTCAAAGTTCGTGTTGTTGTTTGGGAGCCAGTTCAGTTCAGGAACCTTAGACACTGTCACTATCCAGCCTCCACCCAGTACCCTGTCCTGAACTTTAGACACTGTCACTAGCCGGCCTCTGCCCAGTACCCTGTCCTGAACTTTAGACACTGTCACTATCCGGCCTCTGCCCAGTACCCTGTCCTGAACTTTAGACACTGTCACTATCCGGCCTCTGCCCAGTACCCTGTCCTGAACTTTAGACACTGTCACTATCCAGCCTCTGCCCAGTACCCTGTCCTGAACTTTAGACACTGTCACTATCCAGCCTCTGCCCAGTACCCTGTCCTGAACTTTAGACACTGTCACTATCCGGCCTCTGCCCAGTACCCTGTCCTGAGCTTTAGACACTGTCACTATCCAGCCTCTGCCCAGTACCCTGTCCTGAACTTTAGACACTGTCACTAGCCTCTGCCCAGTACCCTGTCCTGAACCTTAGACACTGTCACTAGCCGGCTACCACCTGCTACTCTACCCTGCACTTTAGAGACTGCTGCCCCATGTACATAGTCATTGAACTCTGGTCACTTTGGTTTTACCCACTTCATATGTATATACTGTATTCTAGTCAAGGCTCTTCTTATATAACTACTGCTGTACACACCCTTTCTATTCACAGACTGTCCATACTGTCTATACAAACCATCATATACATGTATATATTTTTATTCCGGACTCTGGTCGAGAAGCTAATTTCCTACAATTCTATCAATTTAGCCATGGGGTTTATACTGTGAATTTATATACTGGATTCTCTGCATTCTGATATTTCTACTACTTTACATTGGATTTTAGTTACACTGTTTATACACACTGCATATTTATTTATATACTGGATTCTTGACATAGCTCACTCTAATATATCTACTGCTGTACATACAGTATCATTCTTAGTATATCTGGTGTAAATTCATCTGGTTTAGATACGTATACATTGCATTTGGATTATTGTTACAGTGCTATTTGGGGTAATATTTGATTCTCTTCGACATTTCTTAATTTCTTAATTTTTTTACTTTTTGGATTATGTGTGTATTGTTTTTGTACTGCTAGGTATTATTGTACTGTCAGAGCTAGAAATTGAAGCATTTCGCTGCACCTGCGGTAGCATCTGCAAATCTGTGTACGCCACCAATAAACTTCGATTTGATAATAGTGTACTTCTTTTTGACCAGAACCCTATGTGGTCAAAAGAAGTCCACTATACAATGGATAGGGTGCCATTTGGGATTCACACCAGAGCTACAGGGCTCTCTCTTCTTTTCTGCCCTGGTTGATTCTGACAGGATTATAGGAGGGAAAAGTGTTGAGTCATACCACTCATCTCTATCTGTATCTATATCTCTCTGTATCTATATCTCTCTGTCTCTCTCTTTTTCTTTCTCTGTCTCTCTAGGCCCCAATCTCTCTTTATCCCTTTCTCTCCCTTTTTCTATTCCTCAGTCACTCATTCTTCTCTCTCTCTCTCAATTCAATCTCTCTTTCCCGCCATTTGGGATAAGAAGTTTCCTGTTTTACCAGTCTGATGTGCTGCCACTGAGAGCCCTCTGGGGACATCCATCTCTGTGTGGTTCCCACAGACTGGAACAGGAACAGGGCGTGGCCATCTTCTTTTGGCATCCCTGTAACAAGTATCATGTAATGACTTGAAAATAGTATGATGATGGTGGTAGTGGTGATGATGATGAGGATGGTGATGATGGTAGTGGTGATGATAATGAGCATGGTGATGATGATGGTGGTAGTGGAGATGATGATGGTGGTGGTAGTGGTGATGATGGGGTAGTGGTGGTGATGATGATGGTAGTGGTGATGATGGTGATGGGGTAGTGGAGATGATGATGGTGGTGGTAGTGGTGATGATGGGGTAGTGGTGATGATGATGGTGGTAGTGGTGATGATGGTGGTAGTGGTGATGATGATGGCGTAGTGGTGAATATGGTGGTAGTGGTGGTGGTGAAGATGGTGGTGGTGGTGATGGTGGTGGTAGTGGTGATGATGGTGGTAGTGGTGATGATGATGGGGTAGTGGTGATGATGGTGGTAGTGGTGATGATGATGGGGTAGTGGTGATGATGATGGTGGTAGTGGTGATGATGATGGTAGTGGTGATGATTGTGGTAGTGGTGATGATGGTGGTAGTGGTGATGATGATGGTAGTGGTGATGATTGTGGTAGTGGTGATGATGGTGGTAGTGGTGATGATGATGATGGGGTAGTGGTGATGATGATGGTAGTGGTGATGATGGGGTAGTGGTGATGATGATGGTAGTGGTGATAATGATGGTAGTGGTGATGATGATGGTAGTGGTGATGATGATGGGGTAGTGGTGATGATGATGATGGGGTAGTGGTGATGATGATGGTAGTGGTGATGATGGGGTAGTGGTGATGATGATGGTAGTGGTGATGATGATGGTAGTGGTGATGATGGTGGTAGTGGTGATGATGATGGTAGTGGTGATGATGGTGGTAGTGGTGATGATGATGATGGGGTAGTGGTGATGATGATGGTAGTGGTGTTGATGGGGTAGTGATGATGATGATGGTAGTGGTGATGATAATGGTAGTGGTGATGATGATGGTAGTGATGATGATGATGGTAGTGGTGTTGATGATGGTAGTGGTGATGATGATGGTAGTGTTGATGATGGGGTAGTGATGATGATGATGGTAGTGGTGATGATGATGGTAGTGGTGATGATGATGGTAGTGGTGATGATGATGGTAGTGATGATGATGATGGTAGTGGTGATGATGGGGTAGTGGTGATGATGATGGTAGTGGTGATGATGATGATGATGATGGTAGTGGTGATGATGATGATAGTGGTGATGATGATGATGATGATGGTAGTGGTGATGATGGTGGTAGTGGTGATGATGGGGTAGTGGTGATGATGGGGTAGTGGTGATGATGATGGTAGTGGTGATGATGATGGTAGTGATGATGATGATGGTAGTGGTGATGATGGGGTAGTGGTGATGATGATGGTAATGGTGATGATGGGGAGGTGGTGATGATGATGGTATTAGTGATGATGATGGTAGTGGTGATGATGATGGTAGTGGTGATGATGGGGTAGTGGTGACGATGATGGTAGTGGTGATGATGGTGGTAGTGGTGATGATGATGGGGTAGTGGTGATCAAATCAAATCAAATCAAATTTATTTATATAGCCCTTCGTACATCAGCTGATATCTCAAAGTGCTGTAAAACCCCAAACAGCAAGCAATGCATGTGAAAGAAGCACGGTGGCTAGGAAAAACTTCCTAGGAAAAACTCCCTAGAAAGGCCAAGAACCTAGGAAGAAACCTAGAGAGGAACCAGGCTATGAGGGGTGGCCAGTCCTCTTCTGGCTGTGCCGGGTGGATATTATAACAGAACATGGTCAAGATGTTAAAATGTTCATAAATGACCAGCATGGTCAAATAATAATAATAATAGTAGTTGTCGAGGGTGCAACAAGCACGTCCGGTGAACAGGTCAGGGTTCCATAGTCGCAGGCAGAACAGTTGAAACTGGAGCAGCATGGCCAGGTGTACTGGGGACAGCAAGGAGTCATCGTGCCAGGTAGTCCTGAGGCATGGTCCTAGGGCTCAGGTCCTCCGAGAGAAAGAAAGAAAGAAAGAGAGAAAGAGAGAATTAGAGAGAGCATATTTAAATTCACACAGGACACCGGATAAGACAAGAGAAATACTCCAGATGTAACAGACTGACCCTAGCCTTCTGATCCCTCCTGTCTCAGCCTCCAGTATTTATGCTGCAGTAGTTTATGTGTCGGGGGGCTAGGGTCAGTCTGTTACATCTGGAGTATTCTCTTGTCTTATCCGGTGTCCTGTGTGAATGTAAATATGCTCTCTCTAATTCTCTCTTTCTTTCTTTCTTTCTTTCTTTCTCTCGGAGGACCTGAGCCCTAGGACTACCTGGCATGATGACTCCTTGCTGTCCCCAGTCCACCTGGCCATGCTGCTGCTCCAGTTTCAACTGTTCTGCCTGCGGCTACGGAACCCTGACCTGTTCACCGGACGTGCTTGTTGCACCCTCGACAATTACTATGATTATTATTATTTGACCATGCTGGTCATTTACGAACATTTTAACATCTTGACTATGTTCTGTTATAATATCCACCCGGCACAGCCAGAAGAGGACTGGCCACCCCTCATAGCCTGGTTCCTCTCTAGGTTTCTTCCTAGGTTTTTGGCCTTTCTCAGGAGTTTTTCCTAGGGAGTTTTTCCCAGCCACCGTGCTTCTTTCACATGCATTGCTTGCTGTTTGGGGTTTTAGGCTGGGTTTCTGTACAGCACTTTGAGATTTCAGCTGATGTACGAAGGGCTATATAAATAAATTTGATTTGATTTGATTTGATTTAGCCCCCCGACACATAAACTACTGCAGCATAAATACTGGAGGCTGAGACAGGAGGGATCAGAAGACACTGTGGCCCCATCCGATGATACCCCCGGACAGGGCCAAACAGGCAGGATATAACCCCACCCACTTTGCCAAAGCACAGCCCCCACACCACTAGAGGGATGTCTCCAACCACCAACTTACCGTCCTAAGACAAGGCCGAGTATAGCCCACAAAGATCTCCGCCACGGCACAACCCAAGGGGGGGGCGCCAACCCAGACAGGAAGACCACGTCAGTGACTCAACCCACTCAAGTGACGCACCCCTCCCATGGACGGCATGGAGGAACACCATTAAGCCAGTGACTCAGCCCCTGTAATAGGGTTAGAGGCAGAGAATCCCAGTGGAGAGAGGGGAACCGGCAAGGCAGAGACAGCAAGGGCGGTTCGTTGCTCCAGCCTTTCCGTTCACCTTCACACTCCTGGGCCAGACTATACTTAATCATAGGACCTACTGAAGAGATAAGTCTTCAGTAAAGACTTAAAGGTTGAGACTGAGTCTGCGTCTCTGACATGGGTAGGCAGACCCTTCCATAAAAATGGAGCTCTATAGGAGAAAGCCCTACCTCCAGCCGTTTGCTTAGAAATTGTAGGGACAATTAGGAGGCCTGCGTCTTGTGACCGTAGCGTACGTGTAGGTATGTACGGCAGGACCAAATCGGAAAGATAGGTAGGAGCAAGCCCATGTGATGCTTTGTAGGTAAGCAGTAAAACCTTGAAATCAGCCCTTGCCTTAACAGGAAGCCAGTGTAGGGAGGCTAGCACTGGAGTAATATGATCACATTTTTTTGGTTCTAGTCAGGATTCTAGCAGCCGTATTTAGCACTAACTGAAGTTTGTTTAGTGCTTTATCCGGGTAGCCGGAAAGTAGAGCATTGCAGTAGTCCAGCCTAGAAGTAACAAAAGCATGGATTAATTTTTCTGCATCATTTTTGGACAGAAAGTTTCTGATTTTTGCAATGTTACGTCGATGGAAAAAAGCTGTCCTTGAAACAGTCTTGATATGTTCTTCAAAAGAGAGATCAGGGTCCAGAGTAACGCCGAGGTCCTTCACAGTTTTATTTGAGACGACTGTACAACCACCCAGATGAATTGTCAGATTCAACAGAAGATCTCTTTGTTTCTTGGGACCTAGAACAAGCATCTCTGTTTTGTCCGAGTTTAGTGGTGATGATGATGATGGTGGTAGTGGTGATGATGATGGTATTAGTGATGATGATGGTGGTAGTGGTGATGATGATGGTGGTAGTGGTGATGATGGTGGTAGTGGTGATGATGATGATGGTGGTAGTGGTGATGATGATGGTAGTGGTGGTGATGATGGTGGTAGTGGTGATGACGATGATGGTGGTAGTGGTGATGATGGTGGTAGTGGTGATGTTGATGATGATGATGGTAGTGGTGATGATGATGGTAGTGGTGGTGATGATGGTGGTAGTGGTGATGACGATGATGGTGGTAGTGGTGATGATGGTGGTAGTGGTGATGATGATGGTAGTGGTGGTGATGATGGTGGTAGTGGTGATGATGGTGGTAGTGGTGATGATGATGGTAGTGGTGGTGATGATGGTGGTAGTGGTGATGACGATGATGGTGGTAGTGGTGATGATGGTGGTAGTGGTGATGTTGATGATGATGATGGTAGTGGTGCTAGCGTGACTATATATGAAATAGTTTGTGTTGCAATTCCCAATCCTTATCATTATGGGGCTGTGCTACTTTTTGTCTGTGCACTTTTGAAACCAAATATAGAGGTTCGAGGCAAGCCACTGAGGGAGCTCTCTTGGTCTTCTCCAATGGCACATGATTCATATCAACTCACAGCCAATTAGATTTGACACTGAAGCTTACCCTCTCCAATGAGAACACATTTCTGTGCAGGTCAAGGAGACTAAAAAGACTGGGCTTACTTAATGGTGAAAAATGACTTTGGAACTTTCTTCATTTAAACTGTTACTGTTTACTCTTCCATTTGGGTACAGTCGATATATCGCCATTGCATTTACAATGTTCCAAGGGAGTTTATTCCCTTCACCAGCATTGGCTCTTTGAAATCAGAGAGTAGAGAGCGTTGATTTTGGCAAGCAGAGCTACAAGGAATAGCAAATGTAGCCAAATATGTCCTAGTCTCTGTGTTCATGTCTTGTCAAACATCCTATGTTCTTGTCTAATCATACCTCCTGTGTTCTTGTCTATTCAAATATCCTGTGTTCTTTTCTAGTCAATCATCCTGTGTTCTTGTCTTGTCAAACATCCTGTGTTCTTGTCTAGTCAAACATCCTGTGTTCTTGTCTAGTCAAACATCCCGTGTTCTTGTCTAGTCAAACATCCTTTGTTCTTGTCTAGTCAAACATCCTTTGTTCTTGTCTAATCAAACATCCTGTGTTCTTGCCTTGTCAAACATCCTGTGTTTTGATTTTTGATTTGATTTGATTTGATTTGGATCTTTTTTAAGTCCCCATTTGGACTAATCTTCCAAGAATCCTTAAACATTAAAATACAATTTATAATACGTTCCAACACATTTTCACATATAACACACTATTACAAACATACATAATATACTAACATAATGACCCAATAAATACTCAATCTAAAAAATATTGATTCTTCATCTACTATAGTCCCACAACATTCTATGTATTATATTTAAATAGTTTTAAAATAATGTTTACATTTATTTATTGAAAGGTTTCTGGTTTGCTCAGTTAATTTATTCCATTTCTTTATTGCTCTAAATCGAAATGTTATTTTGCCTATTTCTCTTTTCTGTCTGGATAACACATAGATGGTGAACAATCTATTCCTAGTATTTACAGAATGTCTGTCTCTTACCAACTGAATACCATTGTGAATAGAACTTCGCCGTTTTGAATTATGTATATTATGAAATAAAATAAGCAATTATCTTGTCGATTGATGACCAACCAAGAACATTGCGCATGACTGCAACAGAAGAACCATTTCTCCACCTTAAAACAATCCTCGCTGCTTTGTTCTGTGCAATCTGCAGCCTCCTAACTTCACTTGATGATGCATTTCCCCAGACCACAGAACAGTAGTTCACCTGACTCTCAATTAAAGCTTGTGTTATTTGCTGAATACTTTTTTCTGGTAAATATTTAGCTAACGTTCTGATTATGCATGCTGTTTTAATATTTTTTTTTACATAGATTAGTTATTTGAGACGACCATGATAAGCAGTTGTCTAGCTGCACTCCTAATAGTTTGGTTTCTGCCACTTCTTCAATTAGTACTCCTCCCATACTTAATTGTATCCCATGCTGTTTTGGCCTTTTCCTAGTGGAACAGACCAACATAACTTTGGTTTTCTTGGTGTTTAAAACAAGTTTGTTTTGGCAAACCCACTCCCTGATATTCTCCAAATCTCCTTGTAAAGCTTGCTGTACCCGTTGAACCGACTATCTTGCTGCATAAATTGTAGTATCATCTGCAAATATAGTAGCTTGAGTTTCAGCTAAGGCATAGGGAAGGTCGTTGGTATATATTAAATAAAGAAGTGACCCAAAGCAGCTGCCCTGCGGTATTCCACAGTTTAACACATGAGGAGAAGAAAATGAATCATTGATATAGGTGGACTGTTTCTTGTCAGTTAGATATGTACCCAATTCAATGCTACCTCCTTAAAACCACAATGCATTAATTTTGTCAAAATTATTTCATGATCCACTAAATCAAATGCTGCACTGAAATCTAAAAATAGTACACCCACAAACTTGCCATTATCCATAGCATTGAGCCACTGGTCAGTCATGTCAACCAATGCAATGGTTTTTGCGATAAGCATGCTGATTGGCTGTAATCAGATCATTCTTTTCCATGTACTCCCATATTTGTCTGCTCACAATACCCTCCAATATCTTACTGAGTGTAGGGAGTAGACTAATTGGTCGACTATTGGCAGGAGTAATGGGTTCTTTGCAGTCTTTCGGAATAGGACACAGTTTCGCATGCTTCCATACATTTGCAACATCCCCTTGTTCTTGCCTTGTCAAACATCCTGCCTTGTCAAACATCCTGTGTTCTTGTCTAGTCAAGCATCCTGTGTCCTTGCATTGTCAAACCTCCTGTGTTCTTGCCTTGTCAAACCTCCTGTGTTCTTGCCTTGTCAAACTTCTTGTGTTCTTGCCTTGTCAAACCTCGTGTGTTCTTGCCTTGTCAAACCTCCTGTGTTCTTGTCTAGTCAAACCTCCTGTGTTCTTGTCTAGTCAAACCTCCTGTTTAATAACTTGAAGATTTGAGCTGATGTCAGCAGTCCAGGTCAGGTTAAGTGATATGATGTGAGATTAACCCCAAACAGTCCTGTAAGTGTCCTGCCTCTCATCTCTCTCTCTCTCTCTCTCTCTCTCTCCCTCCCTCCCTCTCTCTAATAACCAGGCATTCCAGAGGGTGTCACCCGAATGCTAATTAGAGACTTCGGAGGTAGGGAGGGAGATGGATGGCTACCCTGCGTCTGTGTGTGTGTGAGTGTGCTTGTGTGTGAGTGAGTGCGTGCATATGTGCTTGAAGGTGTGTGTGAAATACAGAGCTTAAGTGTGTGTGAGTGTGTGCGTGCGTGTGTGTGTTTGTGCTTGCGTGTGTGTAAGGAGGAAAGGGGGCATGCTGGTTATGAGCAGGTGGCTAAGGTGTGTAAACTGTACCTTTTATCTCTTAGCTTTGAACGAGGGCAGGCTCAGGGGCCTATGGGGAGGGAGGGAGAGGGGGAGAGCTATGAGGGATAGGTGGTAAGGAGATAGGGCTGGAGGGTATCACTTGTCAGTTAAAACCCCTCTTCAAATACTGCATTTCACCGGGGTACAGACTGACACATGACACAGCAGTGTGTCTTCCCACTAATGACTGGAATCCTATAGGCAGTGTATAAACTATAAGAGTTACTATAGTAGTCATAATGGGTCTGGATGCACTATGGACATGTCCTCTCTCTCTCTCTCTCTCTTTCTCTCACACACACACACACACACACACACACACACACACACACACACACACACACACACACACACACACACACACACACACACACACACACACACACCATGTATTACGCGCTACAGACAACAACCAGATGGCCTTGTGGTGTTGGGTAATTATGTTGACTCACAGTGAGGGACCCCAGAGAGAAGAGTTGAACAGACACACACACACCCACACACCCACCCACCCACCCACACACACACACACACACACACACACACACACACACACACACACACTGGGGGAATGGGACTCTGTGTGTTGTTGTTTTAATGAATGTAGTAACTCAGTGTCATAATTCCAACTAATTTTGGCGATAAGTTGGAATTGTGCTGACAGCAAAACAGTGACTCAAACATGTAGTCAAATGGAGGGTGGAGTTGGGACAACTTGAGCACATGTTGCATTAGCCAAACTGTATATGATTGATGATTGAGTTTGTAATTATTTAGAATTCTGTGCTATTGCTAAAACTTCCTGGAAAACACAGTTTAATCAAATGAAGATTTTTATGTTGGAACGTGTATAGGCTTTTTGTTCTTTTGAAGAAACCACATACTTCTTCCTGATTTTTGTCCTCTCGCTCTCTCACTCTCTCTTTTGGTTTCTCTCCTCACTCCTCTCTCTCCCTCTTTCGTCCCCCCTATCTGTTGGATAATAAAATGTCTCAACAAACTAGACATTTCTCATGTTTAGCAAACAGTAAATAAGAACATTACATATGTATGCCTTTGCATTTACGAATGCCCGTTACACATTTTGGTATTCATGTCATGTATATTGCTCCTTCACAACGTTATTCCCAACTCCTAAGGCACATTTTAGATTTTAAAAACCAATGAGAGTCCGCTATCTTAGACGTTTCACCTCAGAAACATAATATCATTTCAAAAATATACAGTAGTGAAATATTCTTGCAATGATCTCTATACTCCTCTCCAGATGGTGTGTAGATATGACTAGTCTACACCCACAGCGCTGAACACTAACGTGTACATTTCATGGATGCATGGAAGAAGTGGATGCAGTGTTTCCTCAGGAGAGTGCAGGATGAAAGACAAAGAGCAGAACTTCAGTAGATTACAAGGAATGGAACCAGGCAGCGTGTACAGACAGGACAGAGAGGAACAACATGATCCCACACACAGAGGAGGTGAGAGGAGAGGGGGGAGGAGATGAGAGGAGGGGAGGGGAGAGGGGGAGGAGAGGAGAGGAGGGGAGGGGAGAGGGGGGAGGAGAGGAGATGAGAGGAGAGGAGAGGAAATGAAAGGAAAGGAAAGGAGAGGAGAGGAGGGGGAGGAAAGGAGAAGAGGAGAAGAGAGGGAAGGGGAGGGGAGGGCGAGAGGGAAGGGGAGAGGTGAGGAGAAGAAGAGAGACAGGCTGCACCCTGTATAGTGCTTATCATCAGTCTCCTCTATTAGAGGTCTGGAGGAGTATAAGTAATGTATGTAGATGAAGAGTAGGAAAATGGCACACAGAGAATGTTCAAATAACTTAAAGGAACTCAATATACAATGCTATTGTCCTTTCTATGTCTTTTAATATTACTGGTTGAAAAAAATATTCTGTTTCCCTTATGCATAATAGTCAATATGCACTATGCAGAAATCGCTCTGCCATTTCAGGGTTGCGTTCTAATAGTTCTCCTAATTTCAGTTTATGTGACAAAACAAGCAAGTTGTGTAGATAATCATTGTACCATATCATTGTACCATATAAATAAATATATTTTCCATCACCAAAAATATTGTATTTTCAGCTGTTTGAAGCTGGTGGACAAAACCCAAAGTAAAAGATGCAAAAAACAGGAAGCATAAAAATAGCACACATAGAACAGATCTACCGTTTCTTAGACCCGCTTTCAGTGAGAACGACAGATCTATAACACACATTTATAAACTCAGCAAAAAAAGAAATGTCCCTTTTTCAGGACCCTGTCTTTCATAGATAATTCGTAAAAATCCAAATAACTTCACAGATCTTCATTGGAAAGGGTTTAAACACTGTTTCCCATGCTTGTTCAATGAACCATAAACAATTAATGAACATGCACCTGTGGAACGGTCGTTAAGACACTAACAGCTTACAGACGGTAGGCAATTAAGGTCACAGTTATGAAAACTTAGGACACTAAAGAGGCCTTTCTTCTGACTCTGAAAAACACCAAAAGAAAGAAGCCCAGGGACCCTGCTCATCTGCGTGATCGTGCCTTAGGCATGCTGCAAGGAGGCACGAGGACTGCAGATGTGGCCAGGTCAATAAATTGCAATGTCCGTACTGTGAGACGCCTAAGACAGCGCTACAGGGAGACAGGATGGATAGCTGATTGTCCTCGCAGGGGCAGACCATGTGTGACAACACCTGCACAGGATCGGTACATCCGAACATCCCACCTGTGGGACAGGTACAAGATGGCAACAACAACTGCCTGAGTTACACCAGGAACACACATCAGTGCTCAGACTGTCCGCAATAGATTGAGAGAGGCTGGACTGAGGGCTTGTAGGCCAGTTGTAAGGCAGGTCCTCACCAGACATCACCGTCACGTCTCACCAGGGGTGATGGTCGGATTCGCGTTTATCATCAAAGGAATGAGTGTTACACCGAGGCCTGTACTCTGGAGCGGGATCGATTTGGAGGTGGAAGGTCCGTCATGGTCTGGGGCGGTGTGTCACAGCATCATCAGACTGAGCTTGTTGTCATTGCAGACAATCGCAACGCTGTGCGTTACAGGGAAGACATCCTCCTCCCTCATGTGGTACCCTTCCTGCAGGCTCATCCTGACATGACCCTCCAGCATGACAATGCCACCAGCCATATTGCTCGTTCTGTGCGTGATTTCCTGCAAGACAGGAATGTCAGTGTTCTGCCATGGCCTGCGAAGAGCCTGGATCTCAATCCCATTGAGCACGTCTGGGACCTGTTGGATCGGAGGGTGAGGGCTAGGGCCATTCCCACCAGAAATGTCCGGGAACTTGCAGGGGTCTTGGTGGAAGAGTGGGTTAACATCTCACAGCAAGAACTGGTAAATCTGGTGTAATCGAACCCACAAATGCTGATGCTCCAGATACTCAACTAGTCTAAAGAAGGTCAGTTTAATTGCTTCTTTAATCAGAACAGTTTTCAGCTGTGCTAACATAATTGCAAAAGGGTTTTCTAATGATCAATTAGCCTTTTAAAATGATCAACTTGGATTAGCTAACACAACGTGCCATTGGAACACAGGAGTGATGGTTGCTGATAATGGGCCTCTGTACATCTATGTAGAGATTCCATTAAAAATCAGCCGTTTCCAGCTACAATAGTCATTTACAACATTAACAATGTCTACACTGTATTTCTGATCAATTTTATGTTATTTTAATGGACAAAAAAATAGCTATTCTTTCAAAAACAAGAACATTTGTAAGCGACCCCAAACTGTTGAACTGTAGTGTATTTCTGAAACATGCAGGTAGGTATATGCAGCGATCCACACAGTCAACACTGTCGTGTATCCTGGTAGGCAGTGTGGCTTGATGGTGGCCATGAAGCAGCTTGAGGCTACTTTGTTAGCTACATGTCTCCTAAGGACACGTGTCACCATGGATTATTACTTTCCCAGAGCACGGTACTGTACCCTCCCAAGCCACCCAACCAACCAATCTACCAACCAGCCAGCCCTGTGGGTTATGGCAATTATGTCATATTTCTGTTGGTGAGGTTGGGTTGGTGAGATCATAATGGATATTCTATTTTAGGGTCCTCTATTTTAGGGTCCTGTGTGTGTGTGTGTGTGTGTGTGTGTGTGTGTGTGTGTGTGTGTGTGTGTGTGTGTGTGTGTGTGTGTGTGTGTGCGTGTGTGTGTGTGTGTGTGTGTGTGTGTGTCCGTTAGAGCAGACAGCTAATACTTCCTAATGGTGATATTATGTGGAACACATGAGGGTGCTGTTCTGCACATACAGTTTCTGAAGAAGTGAGGAAGGCCAAGGGGGCGGAGTTATTACAACTACTAGAGCTTACTAACTGATTACTAACGGATTACTAACTGATTACTAAAGGCTAGCTACTAGATAAACATATACATTTACTAACATATAAATGGTGAAACGGGTTGAATAAAAGTTAAAGACTGTTTTATGTTTTAACTCAATTATAAGCATTTTATTTGCTTGTGATTTTTTTAAATGTTTATTTAGTATAAGCTACTTTGTTTTTCAATACCACAAATAATATGGAGACTACTGAATGATGTCCTACTGTGTCTCAAAATGGATTGATCCTGGCCAGGATCATTGACTGTCATGGTTTCATCCTGGCCAGGATCATTGACTGTCATGGTTTCATCCTGGCCAGGATCATTGACTGTCACTGTTTCATCCTGGCCAGGATCATTGACTGTCATGGTTTCATCCTGGCCAGGATCATTGACTGTCATGGTTTCATCCTGGCCAGGATCATTGACTGTCATGGTTTCATCCTGGCCAGGATCATTGACTGTCATGGTTTCATCCTGGGCAGGATCATTGACTGTCATGGTTTCATCCTGGCCAGGATCATTGACTGTTATGGTTTCATCCTGGCCAGGATCATTGACTGTCATGGTTTCATCCTGGCCAGGATCATTGACTGTCATGGTTTCATCCTGGCCAGGATCATTGACTGTCATGGTTTCATCCGGGCCAGGATCATTGACTGTCATGGTTTCATCCTGGGCAGGATCATTGACTGTCATGGTTTCATCCTGGCCAGGATCATTGACTGTCATGGTTTCATCCTGGTCAGGATCATTGACTGTCATGGTTTCATCCTGGCCAGGATCATTGACTGTCATGGTTTCATCCTGGCCAGGATCATTGACTGTTATGGTTTCATCCTGGCCAGGATCATTGACTGTCATGGTTTCATCCTGGCCAGGATCATTGACTGTCATGGTTTCATCCTGGCCAGGATCATTGACTGTCACTGTTTCATCCTGGCCAGGATCATTGACTGTCACGGTTTCATCCTGGCCAGGATCATTGACTGTCATGGTTTCATCCTGGCCAGGATCATTGACTGTTATGGTTTCATCCTGGCCAGGATCATTGACTGTCATGGTTTCATCCTGGCCAGGATCATTGACTGTCATGGTTTCATCCTGGCCAGGATCATTGACTGTCACTGTTTCATCCTGGCCAGGATCATTGACTGTCATGGTTTCATCCTGGCCAGGATCATTGACTGTCATGTTTTCATCCTGGCCAGGATCATTGACTGTCTTGGTCTCATCCTGGCCAGGATCATTGACTGTCATGGTCTCATCCTGGCCAGGATCATTGACTGTTATGGTTTCATCCTGGCCAGGATCATTGACTGTCATGGTTTCATCCTGGCCAGGATCATTGACTGTTATGGTCTCATCCTGGCCAGGATCATTGACTGTCATGGTTTCATCCTGGCCAGGATCATTGACTGTCATGGTCTCATCCTGGCCAGGATCATTGACTGTCATGGTTTCATCCTGGCCAGGATCATTGACTGTCATGGTCTCATCCTGGCCAGGATCATTGACTGTCATGGTTTCATCCTGGCCAGGATCATTGACTGTCATGGTTTCATCCTGGCCAGGATCATTGACTGTCATGGTCTCATCCTGGCCAGGATCATTGACTGTCATGGTCTCATCCTGGCCAGGATCATTGACTGTCATGGTTTCATCCTGGCCAGGATCATTGACTGTCATGGTTTCATCCTGGCCAGGATCATTGACTGTCATGGTCTCATCCTGGCCAGGATCATTGACTGTCATGGTTTCATCCTGGCCAGGATCATTGACTGTCATGGTCTCATCCTGGCCAGGATCATTGACTGTCATGGTTTCATCCTGGCCAGGATCATTGACTGTCATGGTCTCATCCTGGCCAGGATCATTGACTGTCATGGTCTCATCCTGGCCAGGATCATTGACTGTCATGGTTTCATCCTGGCCAGGATCATTGACTGTCATGGTCTCATCCTGGCCTACCCCGAGGGTAACTGACAGGAACAAAGCTATAGCATGGTCAGTATTGTGAGAGAAGAAACTCTTTGAAATTAGAATAAGTGTCTGCTCTCTCTATCCATTCATCCTCTCACAGATTCTCTCATTTCAGACCACAGACTGGCTGAAGTAATCCGTTTCTCACGGTCAAAGTCGTAGTAGCTGTGTCATGAAGAGAGAGTTTCACGGAGTTTCAGTGTATACAGATTTTCTGGTTTCTATGAGTTTCTGAGTCCGGACGATAACGATAAACCAAGGTCCGGAGTATCACTGGTCACTGAAGAGCCCAAGGAATGTATCGCAGTAGGGGTGTAAAACTCCATTCCCCTGGCTGGGTTCCAATCTGGCCCCTCATACCTAACCATTCCCAGCTTCCATGCATTTAGGTCATTGTTGTTGTAACTGAGAATGTGATCTCATAACTTCTCAATCATCTTCCTAACCTGTTCAAATAAAGGTAGGCCTATTTGAACCAATGTTATTACACGGTTTGGTTTATGGTTTATAAGACGTTTGTAGACTTTAATAATGTGTCACTATTGCACTAAGGCGCTCAATACCACGCTGACATGCAAACCCGTCCCTCAATGACTCCCACTCAGCTCTCTCTTTCTCTCTCTTTCTCTCTTTTCTCTCTCTCTTGCTCTCTCTCTTTCTCTCTCTTTCTCTCTTTTCTCTCTCGCTCTCTCTCCCTCCCTCTCCCTCCCTCTCTCCCTAGGTATGCTCTATCTCTCCCCATCTCTCTCTCTCTCCCTCTCCCCCTCTCCCCCTCTCTCTCTCCCTCCTCTCTCTCATCTATCTCTCGCTCTGCTCTTTCTCTATTTGCTCTCTCTCTCCCTCTCTCTCTCTCTCTCTCTCTCTGTCTCTCTCTCTCTCTGTCTATCTCCGTGCCCAATGCTGCAGGTTGAATCCATTGCTCCGATTTCCTGTCACATGATTGGAAATAGGATCCCTTGTTGCTCTCTTGTGTTTCTATGTGTGTGTGTGTGTGTGTGTGTGTGTGTGTGTGTGTGTGTGTGTGTGGTTAGACCTGCCTGCCTTGGAGTTCACTTCAGACTTCTATCGCGGACTTGGAACGACACCTCCACACAAAACGATTCGCCGCATCAGTCCGCATCAGGCAGCGTTCAGAACAACAGTTCACCTGCGTCCGAAGTTCCCGAACACTTTCCAGTCTCAGCACTCCTCGCACAGAACACGACCGTAACCTACCCAAGACAAGTCCCGCTCTCGTTGTCTCTCTCGCTCTCTCTTTCAAGACTTGAGCGATGGATTCATTTTTGACAATCACGGCTGCCCTTCTGCTAGTTGGTTCTTTATCTTCGACTGCTTCGAGACAATTCGACACTGGTAAGTTGATCTGGAACGTTTTTATGCTGTTGTTTCTTTTCCTTGTGTGTTTATTTATCCAACTCATCGGCTAGAAGCCTTTGAAAGTTAGGCTACTACAATGCGTACTTTGTTTGAGCCGCCAGAGAATTTCCTCGCAAGGCGCTCAATGGAAATATTGGGCTATTGGTGGTGAAATTCTTTTAAAATGAAATGTATAACTGAATTTACGATGCACATAGTATACTGTTCCACAGAACAGAATACAGACATGTTTCTTTGCCTCTCTCGACCTGTCATTACTGCCATGTTTCGTAACCTACTGTAAATCGTAGCAGATGCAGAATGGCTGCTATCTGTCACTGGTTTCATTTTTAAATGATCAATTGGTCTAAGTCCATTTTCTTATGAATAAAGGCTATTGTTGATCGATGCCGCTTTCTTATTGCCTACCACAGAAGTGTTTGTTCTTTGACATTAGTATGTAAAGGCTATACCTCAATTAAATGCAATCATTATAATACAGTGGGCTAATAATGCAATATTGTCCAAGGCTGTGGGTTGACAGACAGTGGCAGGAGTCAGTCTGTCGTTTGTTTGATTCCTTATGAATTCATTCAGTTTGCTACATTGTAATACAATGTGGACAACCCACAGAGAAACCCGGATTCCCCCCTTTCAGAACATGAACTTGAAGACTTCCTTATAATACATAGTCAGATATCCAACATGCCAATTTCAATTTTCCATTCAGGCTGAAACATCGAACATAACACTGCAGGGAAGCTCTCTTCCCAGGTTACACACACCATGGAACTATTCCGTTTAAAAAGCATTTTTTACGAGTATAATTATTTGAATAATTTAATAATGACGACCACATAAACCAAACTTCTCTCATGTTGTAATTTGTGTTGTGTTTAAACAGCAAATCCTCATGCTTTCCTTTAAAAAAACATATTTCTTAATTCTACTCTTTTATTCCAATGAGAGGTTTGGCCATCTGAGCTAAGTACGTAAGTGCTCCCATGTGTACCAACAGTATGCATTAACAATGTATTTACAGCTATGGTATTCCCCCTTGTTAAGCTGTGATGGAGAGAAAACCCCTATCCACAGTACCTTCAGTATATGTAAACTGTAGGTTATCTATATACCCTCTGTATATACTGTAGATAATGGGTATCTAGATAATGGGTATCTAGGTAATGGGTATATAGATAATGGGTATCTAGATAATGGGTATCTAGATAATGGGTATCTAGATAATGGGTATCTAGATAATGAGTATATAGATAATGGGTATCTAGATAATGGGTATCTAGATAATGGGTATCTAGGGAATGAGTATATAGATAATGGGTATCTAGATAATGAGTATATAGATAATGGGTATCTAGATAATGGGTATCTAGATAATGAGTATATAGATAATGGGTATCTAGATAATGAGTATATAGATCATGGGTATCTAGATAATGAGTATATAGATAATGGGTATCTAGATAATGGGTATCTAGATAATGGGTATCTAGGGAATGAGTATATAGATAATGGGTATCTAGGTAATGAGTATATAGATAATGGGTATATAGATAATGGGTATCTAGGTAATGAGTATATAGATAATGGGTATCTAGATAATGGGTATCTAGATAATGGGTATCTAGGGAATGAGTATATAGATAATGGGTATCTAGATAATGAGTATATAGATAATGGGTATCTAGATAATGGGTATCTAGATAATGAGTATATAGATAATGGGTATCTAGATAATGGGTATCTAGGTAATGAGTATATAGATAATGGGTATCTAGATAATGGGTATCTAGATAATGGGTATCTAGGGAATGAGTATATAGATAATGGGTATCTAGATAATGAGTATATAGATAATGGGTATCTAGATAATGGGTATCTAGATAATTAGTATATAGAAAATGGGTATCTAGATAATGGGTATCTAGGTAATGAGTATATAGATAATGGGTATCTAGATAATGAGTATATAGATAATGGGTATCTAGATAATGGGTATATAGATAATGGGTATCTAGATAATGGGTATCTAGATAATGGGTATCTAGATAATGAGTATATAGATAATGGGTATCTAGATAATGGGTATCTAGATAATGGGTATCTAGATAATGGGTATCTAGGGAATGAGTATCTAGATATTGGGTATCTAGATAATGAGTATATAGATAATGGGTATCTAGATAATGGGTATCTAGGTAATGAGTATATAGATAATGGGTATCTAGGGAATGAGTATATAGATAATGGGTATCTAGGGAATGAGTATATAGATAATGGGTATCTAGATAATGAGTATATAGATAATGGGTATCTAGATAATGGGTATCTAGATAATGAGTATATAGATAATGGGTATCTAGATAATGGGTATCTA
This sequence comes from Salmo trutta, assembly GCF_901001165.1. Taxonomy (NCBI): domain Eukaryota; kingdom Metazoa; phylum Chordata; class Actinopteri; order Salmoniformes; family Salmonidae; genus Salmo; species Salmo trutta. The sequence continues at coordinate 38,945,374 of NC_042965.1, read as the reverse complement.
GGTAATGAGTATATAGATAATGGGTATCTAGATAATGGGTATCTAGATAATGGGTATCTAGGGAATGAGTATATAGATAATGGGTATCTAGATAATGAGTATATAGATAATGGGTATCTAGATAATGGGTATCTAGATAATTAGTATATAGAA
>NC_042965.1:38870221-38940221 GCF_901001165.1 Salmo trutta | reverse complement strand
GTCCAGACCTCATCATAACTACACCAGTCCAGACCTCATCATAACTACACCAGTCCAGTCCTCATCATAACTATACCAGTCCAGTCCTCATCATAACTACACCAGGAGTGTTTGGTGTGTTCTCGTCTTCTCAGAGAGAGCATTGAGGTTTCATGTTAACTGATCTGATGTGCTGCATATGAAGCACTAGCATGATCCTCTGACATAAGCTGAATTTAGATAAAAAGCACATCAAATAGTGGAATTTGGACTAGTGTCAGTAAGTATGGGGTGTGTGCAGTGTATGTGCTTGTGCTCCTTTGTATATGCATGCAATGTGTGTGTGTGTTCATGAATGTGTATCCTTTTCTATCTGTGCTTTTTGAAGGCTATCCAGAAATAACTGTATAGGCAGCTACCAACCGGTAGATTCTTTCTTCCCCATAATGACTTTGGGCCGGCGCAGTGGTGAAGAGAAGGAGGAGAGTGTTTAGAAATGGATTCCCTTGCCAGTCCAGACTGACTCTGCTGGGTCCAGGTTTCATTGACTGAAAGCTCCTGTATCTGGCTACCTCACTGCTCTCTCCTGCTCTGATTCTACCATATCTGGCTTCTGTTTCCCATGTGTATAAAGAATGGTCCACCACCCAGAGAACATCCAGACAACCTGACACACCTGTGGGAAGTATTGGAGTGGGGGGGGGGGGTTTGAACACTCAGTGTATGTTTTGATTTCTAACACATTTCTAAGGCTGCATGAGGATTTGAAAAAAGTCTCATGAAAGGTAAGCGCTCTGCTCTCTATCCAGCAACTTCACACAGCCATTGAAGAGGAGTGGAACAACATTCCACAAGCCAAATCAACAGCCTGATCAACTCTATGTGAAGGAGATGTGTCACGCTGCATGAGGTAAAGGTGGTCACACCAGATACTGACTGGTTTTAGGATCCATGCCCATACCTTTTTTTTAAGGTATCTGTGATCAACAGATGCATATCTGTATTCCCAGTCATGTGAAATCCATAGATTAGGACCTAAACAGACCTCTGCTCTGTTTCTTGCGCAGACTGCACACACTTCATCAATCTCTCATTCACTATTTGACAAGCGCTTGATAATATTCTCACCCATCAGACTATTCTCCATTTAATCTGCTGTTTACATATAGACTACTAATATTATTTTTGATTGAGAATGGCCCACAAATAAAAAAACATAGAATCCGTAGCCTGGACGTCAACAGAGGTTATGTACAGTTCTGTTTTTAATATGCCAGTTAGGCTGTACCATGTGTAAAGCAGATTAATGTGCTTCATTTTAAGACTTTCGTCAAAACTCTGTTTTCACACGCGATTGATTGTGCAATTACTGGGCTTATAAGAGTACTTATGGGCTCCCGAGTGGCGCAGCCGTCTATGGCACCGTATCTCAGTGCTAGAGGTGTCACTACATACCCTGGTTTGATCCCAGGCTGTATCACAACTGCCGTGATTGGGAGTCCCACATGGCGGTGCACAATTGTCTGGGGTAGGCTGTCATTGTAATATAAGAAGCCAGGCCATCAAGCCCTCCCTTCAACAAGCATCCCGTTTTACTATGTTTGGAACCCCCCAGCCCCTCACATATCCCTGGGTCTGTCTGTCGTTAAGCATCTCTCTCCTCACCTGGTAACTCCTACTCATGCATCATAGGTTCTGACTGAGTCTTTGTACGACTGACTGACTGTTTGAGGAGAATGTGGATGGAGATGAGACTGGATGCATCCCAAATTAGATGTATTACTCCCTATTCCCTAGTAGTACACTACTTTTGACTATAGCCCATAGGAAATAGGGTGCCATTTGGGACACAATGTTAAAGGGGTTAGAGGGGCTGGGTCCTCTTTGAGGATAATGACAGACCGCAGGAGGATGGAGGGATGGAGGGATGAAAGGATGGAGATGGAGTGGGAGATGGAAACAGGCGTGGGGGTTCAGGGTAAACTTCAGTGTTGGTGGAATGTGTGTGTGTGTGTGTGTGTGTATCCCATCTCTCCCAGCACAGGGAGTGTCAGGGGGTTCTGGGCGGTGGCCCTTGTGGTCCTTTTTTCCGGTCCTCCCCCTCTAAACTCTTCCCCAGACAGGCTTCTGTTCAGCACACACTGGCGAACCACTGAATGTATGGGTAGTGGTGTGTTTTAGTGTGTGTGTGTGTGTGCAGCTGTCTCTCTCTCTCTCTCTCTCTTTCTCTCTCTCTCTCTCTCTCTCTCTCTCTCTCTCTCTGTCTCTCTGTCTCTCTCTCTCTCTGTCTCTCTCTCTCTCTCTGTCTCTCTCTCTCTGTCTCTCTGTCTCTCTCTCTCTCTCTCTCTCTCTCTCTCTTTCTCTGTCTCTCTGTCTCTCTCTCTGTCTCTCCCCTCTCCTCCCCTCTCCTCCCTTCCCCTCCTCTCTCTTTCCTCTCCTTGCTTCCTCTGATCTCCTCCCATCTCCTCCCTTCCTCTCCCTTCCTCTCCTCCCTTCCTCTCCTCTCCTCCCCTCTCCTTCCTTCCCCTCCTTCCCCTCCCCTCTCCTCCCTTCCCCTCCCCTCTCTCTCCTCTCCTCCCTTCCCCTCCTCTCTCTCCTACTTCCCCTCCTCTCTTTTTCCTCTCCTCTCCTCTTTTCCCCTCCTCCCTTCCTCTCCTCCCTTCCCCTCCTTTCTTTCTCTTCTCCTCTAATCCCCTCCTCTCTCTCTCCTCCCTCCCTCCCTTCCTCTCCTCTCCTCTGATCTGCCATGTTTAATCAGTCCAGTACCTCAACAGGGAAACACAACTAACACCCATATGGTTCCAGGGCAGTCTTCCCTTGCTGGCACCCCACAGTGAGAGAGTGTGCTGGGCATTAGCGCTTTATTTATGGGTTGTGTCCCAAATGGCACCCTAGTCCCTATGGGCTCTGTTCAAAAGTAGGGCACTATATAGGGGATAGGGTGCCACTTGAGAAGTAGCCCTGGGGTCTGTTAGGGTCTGCTAGCTATGTTAGCCTTTTGTCTTCTGCGTTACAGAAAGGGGAACCTGGCCTGCAGTGCTGTTAGCAATGCTAACAATGTGTTTGCATGAATAGAAACAGAAGGATTGGGGCTTGGAGAGGTTTTGTTAGGACTTATGAGAATGTAAAAGGGGGGAAGAGAAAAGAGAGAAAGAGAGACAGGGGAGATGGAGAGACACAGAAACAGAGAGAAAGAGCGAGAGACATGAGGAGAAAGCGAGATGAGTAGAGAGAGCAGGGAGAGTGAGAGACAGACAGAGATGGAGAGAGAGTGAGAGACAGACAGAGAGTGTTTCCCTACTTAGCCTACACCCCCAGTCCTCTGCAGCATGCCCCTGACTTGCAACGGCTGCCCAGAGCTCAGACAGAATCCTCATATTTACTTGGCTGAAAGTGAGTTGAGTTTGCTTGGAAGTGGGAAACAGAAGAAAACTTTGGTCTGTGTTATGTGGCTTTGTGTCCGGCCGCTGACCTAGCAGCTACTTCCTGTTGACTCCTGGATGGTGCTCTGCAGAGGTCAAGTTACGGCCAACGCCCTGGGACAGGCTGCCATGGCAACCGCAGAGCAAGAGATGGAGTGACAGATGGAGCCCATTATTACCGAGCCTGAAAAGCCAATTTATGCTTACTGCTGCTAGACAATAGTCTATCTGTAGCTGAAGCTGAAGCTGTGATTGACCAAGCAGAGCCTTTGAGCCTAGCCTACTGTAGTCTAGCTGGTACTGAAGCTGAAGCTGTGATTGACCAAGCAGAGCCTAGCCTACTGTAGTCTAGCTGGTACTGAAGCTGAAGCTGTGATTGACCATGCAGGGCCTTTGAGCCTAGCCTACTGTAGTCTAGCTGGTACTGAAGCTGAAGCTGTGATTGACCAAGCAGAGCCTAGCCTACTGTAGTCTAGCTGGTACTGAAGCTGAAGCTGTGATTGACCATGCAGGGCCTTTGAGCCTAGCCTACTGTAGTCTATGTGGTACTGAAGCTGAAGCTGTGATTGACCTTGCAGGGCCTTTGAGCCAAGCCTACTGTAGTCTATGTGGTACTGAAGCTGAAGCTGTGATTGTTTTTGGGGCTGTCACGTTCCTGATAAGGAGCTCTCTTTCTGTCTCATCTCCTTTCCCTTTCTCAGTTTCTCTCTTTCCCAATTAATGTTACCCTCCCTCCCTCCCTCCCTCCCTCCCTCCCTCCCTCCCTCCCTCCCTCCTTGCATCTCCTTGTGCAAATCACCACCAGGCTCACTTCACCCTAGGATGCAAAGCAGCTTTGTCCTCTTGTCGCCCTGTCCTCTTGTCTTCCTTCCCTCTTGTCTTCCTGTCCTCTTGTCTTCCTTTCCTCTTGTCCCCCTGTCCTCTTGTCTTCCTTTCCTCTTGTCCCCCTGTCCTCTTGTCGCCCTGTCCTCTTGTCCCCCTGTCCTCTTGTCTTCCTGTCCTCTTGTCCCCCTGTCCTCTTGTCCCCCTGTCCTCTTGTCCCCTGTCCTCTTGTCTTCCTGTCCTCTTGTCCCCCTGTCCTCTTGTCTTCCTGTCCTCTTGTCTTCCTTTCCTCTTGTCCCCCTGTCCTCTTGTCCCCCTGTCCTCTTGTCTTCCTGTCCTCTTGTCTTCCTGTCCTCTTGTCTTCCTTTCCTCTTGTCCCCCTGTCCTCTTTTCTTCCTGTCCTCTTGTCCCCCTGTCCTCTTGTCCCCCTGTCCTCTTGTCTTCCTGTCCTCTTGTCTTCCTGTCCTCTTGTCCCCCTGTCCTCTTGTCCTCCTGTCCTCTTGTCTTCCTGTCCTCTTGTCCCCCTGTCCTCTTGTCCCCCTGTCCTCTTGTCCCCCTGTCCTCTTGTCTTCCTGTCCTCTTGTCCCCCTGTCCTCTTGTCTTCCTGTCCTCTTGTCCCCCTGTCCTCTTGTCTTCCTGTCCTCTTGTCCCCCTGTCCTCTTGTCCCCCTGTCCTCTTGTCTTCCTGTCCTCTTGTTCCCCTGTCCTCTTGTCTTCCTGTCCTCTTGTCTTCCTGTCCTCTTGTCTTCCTTTCCTCTTGTCCCCCTGTCCTCTTGTCCCCCTGTCCTCTTGTCTTCCTGTCCTCTTGTCTTCCTGTCCTCTTGTCTTCCTGTCCTCTTGTCTTCGTTTCCTCTTGTCCCCCTGTCCTCTTGTCTTCCTGTCCTCTTGTCTTCCTGTCCTCTTGTCTTCCTTTCCTCTTGTCCCCCTGTCCTCTTGTCTTCCTGTCCTCTTGTCCCCCTGTCCTCTTGTCCCCCTGTCCTCTTGTCCCCCTGTCCTCTTGTCCCCCTGTCCTCTTGTCTTCCTGTCCTCTTGTCCCCCTGTCCTCTTGTCCCCCTGTCCTCTTGTCTTCCTTTCCTCTTGTCCCCCTGTCCTCTTGTCCCCCTGTCCTCTTGTCCCCCTGTCCTCTTGTCTTCCTGTCCTCTTGTCTTCCTTTCCTCTTGTCCCCTGTCCTCTTGTCTTCCTGTCCTCTTGTCTTCCTGTCCTCTTGTCTTCCTGTCCTCTTGTCCCCCTGTCCTCTTGTCTTCCTGTCCTCTTGTCTTCCTTTTCTCTTGTCCCCCTGTCCTCTTGTTGCTCTTTGTCCCTCTCCCTACCTCTTTCTTTCCCTCCCTCCCTCCCTCCCTCCCTCCCTCCCTCCCTCCCTCCCTCCCTCGTTCTCTCTCCCTCCCTCCCTCTTTCTCTCTCTTCCTCCCTATTTCTCTCTCTCTCCCTCTCTCTCTTTCCCTCCCGGTTTTTCTCTCCCTCTCTCCCTCTGTTCCTCTTTCTCTCTCTCTCCCCCTAGCTCTTTCTCTCTCTCTCTCTCTCTCCCTTCCTCTTTCTCTCTCTTTCTCTCCCTCCCTACCTCTTTCTCTCTACACCTCTCCCTAGCTCTTTCTCTCTCTCTCTCTCCCTCTGTTCCTCTTTCTCTCTCTCTCCCCCTAGCTCTTTCTCTCTCTCTCTCTCCCTCCCTTCCTCTTTCTCTCTCTTTCTCTCCCTCCCTACCTCTTTCTCTCTACACCTCTCCCTAGCTCTTTCTCTCTCTCTCTCTCCCTCCCTTCCTCTTTCTCTCTCTTTCTCTCCCTCCCTACCTCTTTCTCTCTACACCTCTCCCTAGCTCTTTCTCTCTCTCTCTCTCCCTCCCTACCTCTTTCTCTCTACACCTCTCCCTAGCTCTTTCTCTCTCTCTCTCCCTCCCTACCTCTTTCTCTCTACACCTCTCCCTAGCTCTTTCTCTCTCTCTCTCCCTCCCTAGCTCTGTCTTTCCTGTCTGGTCTCAGAGCGTTACATTCACAGACTGTAGGAAGATGCAAAGTGAGCAGCTCCTCTCTCTCTCTCTCTCTCTCTCTCTCTCTGCCACAGGATAGTGTAGTGATTGGACATGACAGATGTGATAGTTATGTAAAGCGTGTTGTGAGAAGAGAGAATAGAAAAGGTGGTGTCAGGTTTACTGTGTCAGTCAGTTAGTCCGGCCTGATCCGACAAGGCAGCTCTCATCTCCTCTTCTCTTCTCCTCTGGTAGACAACATAGAATTAAGCTGTCAAGCATCTGCCTGTTTCAACACTGTTTGTGTGTGTGTGTCCAAGACTGGAGAACATAAACAATGTTTAGATAGCGATGGTGGAGGGCTGTGGCGGTCATGAAATGTTGTCAGCCGATGATGGTCAAGCAAATAACAGACAATTTCGGTAATTGACGTTAATTAACATAAACACATTCAGCATCTCCTGGCTTCAACACATTTTTTTCATTTTTATTTTATTTTAATTGAACCTTTATTTAACTAGGCAAGTCAATAAAGAACAAATTCTTATTTTACAATGACGGCCAACCACGGCCAAAGTCGGATGACGCTGGGCCAATTGTGCGCCGGATGTGATACATAGCCTACAAGCCACATTTAAAACGTTTAAAAAGTCTAATAAATCCATGTAATAAGGCCTACACCATCACAATAAATCCATTATTTATTTTAGACAGGTCTAAAGAAACATGAAATGAAGAAAATGTAGTATTTTTCAGAAGAACAGAATAGCATACTCTGAGTTGTCCTTATGTTAGGTCCTGATCTGGTTATGTCATATGGCTGTGGGCTACACTAGTTCATTTAGCAGGTCCTGATCTGGCTATGCCATATGGCTGTGGGCTACACTAGTTCATTTAGCAGGTCCTGATCTGGCTATGCCATATGGCTGTGGGCTACACTAGTTCATTTCGCAGGTCCTGATCTGGCTATGCCATATGGCTGTGGGCTACACTAGTTCATTTAGCAGGTCCTGATCTGGCTGTGCCATATGGCTGTGGGCTACACTAGTTCATTTAGCAGGTCCTGATCTGGCTGTGCCATATGGCTGTGGACTACACTAGTTCATTTAGCAGGTCCTGATCTGGCTATGCCATATGGCTGTGGGCTACACTAGTTCATTTAGCAGGTCCTGATCTGGCTATGCCATATGGCTGTGGGCTACACTAGTTCATTTAGCAGGTCCTGATCTGGTTATGTCATATGGCTGTGGGATACACTAGTTCATTTAGCAGGTCTTGATCTGGCTATGCCATATGGCTGTGGGCTACACTAGTTCATTTAGCAGGTCCTGATCTGGCTATGCCATATGGCTGTGGGCTACACTAGTTCATTTAGCAGGTCCTGATCTGGCTATGCCATATGGCTGTGGGCTACACTAGTTCATTTAGCAGGTCCTGATCTGGCTATGCCATATGGCTGTGGGCTACACTAGTTCATTTCGCAGGTCCTGATCTGGCTATGTCATATGGCTGTGGGCTACACTAGTTCATTTAGCAGGTCCTGATCTGGCTATGCCATATGGCTGTGGGCTACACTAGTTCATTTAGCAGGTCCTGATCTGGCTGTGCCATATGGCTGTGGGCTACACTAGTTCATTTAGCAGGTCCTGATCTGGCTATGCCATATGGCTGTGGGCTACACTAGTTCATTTAGCAGGTCCTGATCTGGCTGTGCCATATGGCTGTGGGCTACACTAGTTCATTTAGCAGGTCCTGATCTGGTTGTGTCATATGGCTGTGGGCTACACTAGTTCATTTAGCAGGTCCTGATCTGGCTATGCCATATGGCTGTGGGCTACACTAGTTCATTTAGCAGGTCCTGATCTGGCTGTGCCATATGGCTGTGGACTACACTAGTTCATTTAGCAGGTCCTGATCTGGCTATGTCATATGGCTGCGGACTACACTAGTTCATTTAGCAGGTCCTGATCTGGCTATGCCATATGGCTGTGAGCTACACTAGTTCATTTAGCAGGCCCTGATCTGGCTGTGCCATATGGCTGTGGACTACACTAGTTCATTTAGCAGGTCCTGATCTGGCTATGTCATATGGCTGTGGACTACACTAGTTCATTTAGCAGGTCCTGATCTGGCTATGCCATATGGCTGTGGGCTACACTAGTTCATTTAGCAGGTCCTGATCTGGTTATGCCATATGGCTGTGGACTACACTAGTTCATTTAGCAGGTCCTGATCTGTCTGTGCCATATGGCTGTGGGCTACACTAGTTCATTTAGCAGGTCTTGATCTGGCTGTGTCATATGGCTGTGGGCTACACTAGTTCATTTAGCAGGTCCTGATCTGGTTATGCCATATGGCTGTGGGCTACACTAGTTCATTTAGCAGGTCCTGATCTGGCTATGCCATATGGCTGTGGGCTACACTAGTTCATTTAGCAGGTCCTGATCTGGCTATGTCATATGGCTGTGAGCTACACTAGTTCATTTAGCAGGTCCTGATCTGGCTATGTCATATGGCTGTGGACTACACTAGTTCATTTAGCAGGTCCTGATCTGGCTATGTCATATGGCTGTGGACTACACTAGTTCATTTAGCAGGTCCTGATCTGGCTATGTCATATGGCTGTGGGCTACACTAGTTCATTTAGCAGGTCCTGATCTGGCTGTGCCATATGGCTGTGGGCTACACTAGTTCATTTCGCAGGTCCTGATCTGGCTATGCCATATGGCTGTGGGCTACACTAGTTCATTTAGCAGGTCCTGATCTGGCTGTGCCATATGGCTGTGAGCTACACTAGTTCATTTAGCAGGTCCTGATCTGGCTGTGCCATATGGCTGTGGGCTACACTAGTTCATTTAGCAGGTCCTGATCTGGCTATGCCATATGGCTGTGGGCTACACTAGTTCATTTAGCAGGTCCTGATCTGGCTATGCCATATGGCTGTGGGCTACACTAGTTCATTTAGCAGGTCCTGATCTGGCTATGTCATATGGCTGTGGGCTACACTAGTTCATTTCGCAGGTCCTGATCTGGCTATGTCATATGGCTGTGGGCTACACTAGTTCATTTAGCAGGTCCTGATCTGGCTATGCCATATGGCTGTGGGCTACACTAGTTCATTTAGCAGGTCCTGATCTGGCTATGCCATATGGCTGTGGGCTACACTAGTTCATTTAGCAGGTCCTGATCTGGCTGTGCCATATGGCTGTGGGCTACACTAGTTCATTTAGCAGGTCCTGATCTGGTTATGTCATATGGCTGTGGGATACACTAGTTCATTTAGCAGGTCCTGATCTGGCTATGCCATATGGCTGTGGGCTACACTAGTTCATTAAGCAGGTCCTGATCTGGTTGTGTCATATGGCTGTGGGCTACACTAGTTCATTTAGCAGGTCCTGATCTGGCTATGCCATATGGCTGTGGGCTACACTAGTTCATTTAGCAGGTCCTGATCTGGCTATGCCATATGGCTGTGGGCTACACTAGTTCATTTAGCAGGTCCTGATCTGGCTGTGCCATATGGCTGTGGACTACACTAGTTAATTTAGCAGGTCCTGATCTGGCTATGTCATATGGCTGCGGACTACACTAGTTCATTTAGCAGGTCCTGATCTGGCTATGCCATATGGCTGTGAGCTACACTAGTTCATTTAGCAGGCCCTGATCTGGCTGTGCCATATGGCTGTGGACTACACTAGTTCATTTAGCAGGTCCTGATCTGGCTATGTCATATGGCTGTGGACTACACTAGTTCATTTAGCAGGTCCTGATCTGGCTATGCCATATGACTGTGGGCTACACTAGTTCATTTAGCAGGTCCTGATCTGGCTGTGCCATATGGCTGTGGGCTACACTAGTTCATTTAGCAGGTCCTGATCTGGCTATGCCATATGGCTGTGGGCTACACTAGTTCATTTAGCAGGTCCTTATCTGGCTATGTCATATGGCTGTGGGCTACACTAGTTCATTTAGCAGGTCCTGATCTGGCTATGCCATATGGCTGTGGGCTACACTAGTTCATTTAGCAGGTCCTGATCTGGCTATGCCATATGGCTGTGGGCTACACTAGTTCATTTAGCAGGTCCTGATCTGGCTATGCCATATGGCTGTGGGCTACACTAGTTCATTTAGCAGGTCCTGATCTGGCTATGTCATATGGCTGTGGGCTACACTAGTTCATTTAGCAGGTCCTGATCTGGCTATGCCATATGGCTGTGGGCTACACTAGTTCATTTAGCAGGTCCTGATCTGGCTATGTCATATGGCTGTGGGCTACACTAGTTCATTTAGCAGGTCCTGATCTGGCTATGCCATATGGCTGTGGGCTACACTAGTTCATTTAGCAGGTCCTGATCTGGCTATGCCATATGGCTGTGGGCTACACTAGTTCATTTAGCAGGTCTTGATCTGGCTATGCCATATGGCTGTGGGCTACACTAGTTCATTTAGCAGGTCCTGATCTGGCTATGTCATATGGCTGTGGGCTACACTAGTTCATTTAGCAGGTCCTGATCTGGCTATGCCATATGGCTGTGGGCTACACTAGTTCATTTAGCAGGTCCTGATCTGGCTATGCCATATGGCTGTGGGCTACACTAGTTCATTTAGCAGGTCCTGATCTGGCTATGTCATATGGCTGTGGGCTACACTAGTTCATTTAGCAGGTCCTGATCTGGCTATGTCATATGGCTGTGGGCTACACTAGTTCATTTAGCAGGTCCTGATCTGGCTATGTCATATGGCTGTGGGCTACACTAGTTCATTTAGCAGACAAGATTTACTTAGAATTCCCTGGCATTATTTTATATTATTTTATACTATGAAGAATTCAATTGAACGAAGCTGAATAAAATAAAAACAATATTCTCTTCAAATGATTTGAGGGAGTGTGCACATGAGGCACTGTGTGCATTATGTTGAGCGCTCCTATATGCTTAATTTAGTGTTATTAATGTAACTTTAGTTGTTCTACAAACGTTGGGCTGTATGTTTAGATGTTTAATACATTGTAAGGCTGCATGATGAGACTCTAATGATGATTTGAAAAAATCTGCATAAAAGGCATGAGCTCTGATTTGTTATGCATGTTGTACGTACCTCATTAGTCTCTCGTTCACAATATGCCTGGAATTTCCCGTCGGCATCCCCTTTGTGTGGCCGTAATGCCCCCTAAAAAAAATCCATGCCTTTTGCAGCCAGTGGCCGCTGTTGCCTTGGGCTGTAATATAATAATTATAATTCCCTTCTCCCGGCTGCTTGCTCCGAAGCACCTCTCACTCACGTGGCTCTCTCAGATAGCTCGATTCTTATTCGCTAATGCCCATCATGTGATCGGGGTCTTTCTCACAGGCTACAAGTGAACACATCGGGGACACAACTGCGTGGGTCTTTATTCAATTCCGAGGAGCATATTGAAGTTATTGGAAGAACTGTTCACATTTACTTTTCATCAGCCAACAAGATGAGTAGGCCAACAAGATGAGTAGGCCAACAAGATGAATAGGCCAACAAGATGAATAGGCCAACAAGATGAGTAGGCCAACAAGATGAGTAGGCCAACAAGATGAGTAGGCCAACAAGATGAGACGGCCAACAAGATGAGTAGGCCAACAAGATGAGTAGGCCAACAAGATGAGTAGGCCAACAAAATGAGTAGGCCAACAAGATGAATAGGCCAACAAGATGAGTAGGCCAACAAGATGAGTAGGCCAACAAGATGAGTAGGCCAACAAGATGAGAAGGCCAACAAGATGAATAGGCCAACAAGATGAGTAGGCCAACAAGATGAGAAGGCCAACAAGATGAGTAGGCCAACAAGATGAGAAGGCCAACAAGATGAATAGGCCAACAAGATGAGTAGGCCAACAAGATGAGAAGGCCAACAAGATGAGTAGGCCAACAAGATGAATAGGCCAACAAGATGAATAGGCCAACAAGATGAGTAGGCCAACAAGATGAGAAGGCCAACAAGATGAATAGGCCAACAAGATGAGAAGGCCAACAAGATGAGTAGGCCAACAAGATGAGAAGGCCAACAAGATGAGAAGGCCAACAAGATGAGTAGGCCAACAAGATGAATAGGCCAACAAGATGAATAGGCCAACAAGATGAGTAGGCCAACAAGATGAGAAGGCCAACAAGATGAATAGGCCAACAAGATGAGTAGGCCAACAAGATGAGTAGGCCAACAAGATGAGTAGGCCAACAAGATGAGAAGGCCAACAAGATGAATAGGCCAACAAGATGAGTAGGCCAACAAGATGAGAAGGCCAACAAGATGAATAGGCCAACAAGATGAGAAGGCCAACAAGATGAGTAGGCCAACAAGATGAGAAGGCCAACAAGATGAGAAGGCCAACAAGATGAATAGGCCAACAAGATGAGAAGGCCAACAAGATGAATAGGCCAACAAGATGAGTAGGCCAACAAGATGAGAAGGCCAACAAGATGAATAGGCCAACAAGATGAGTAGGCCAACAAGATGAGAAGGCCAACAAGATGAATAGGCCAACAAGATGAGAAGGCCAACAAGATGAATAGGCCAACAAGATGAATAGGCCAACAAGATGAATAGGCCAACAAGATGAGTAGGCCAACAAGATGAGAAGGCCAACAAGATGAATAGGCCAACAAGATGAGTAGGCCAACAAGATGAGAAAGCCAACAAGATGAATAGGCCAACAAGATGAGAAGGCCAACAAGATGAGTAGGCCAACAAGATGAGAAGGCCAACAAGATGAATAGGCCAACAAGATGAATAGGCCAACACGATGAATAGGCCAACACGATGAATAGGCCAACAAGATGAGAAGGCCAACAAGATGAATAGGCCAACAAGATGAGAAGGCCAACAAGATGAATAGGCCAACAAGATGAGTAGGCCAACAAGATGAATAGGCCAACAAGACGAGTAGGCCAACAAGAATAGAAGGCCAACAAGATGAATAGGCCAACAAGATGAATAGGCCAACAAGATGAATAGGCCAACAAGATGAATAGGCCAACAAGATGAATAGGCCAACAAGATGAGTAGGCCAACAAGATGAGAAGGCCAACAAGATGAGTAAGCCAACAAGATGAATAGGCCAACACGATGAATAGGCCAACAAGATGAGAAGGCCAACAAGATGAGAAGGCCAACAAGATGAGTAGGCCAACAAGATGAATAGGCCAACACGATGAATAGGCCAACAAGATGAATAGGCCAACACGATGAATAGGCCAACAAGATGAGAAGGCCAACAAGATGAGAAGGCCAACAAGATGAATAGGCCAACAAGATGAATAGGCCAACAAGACGAGTAGGCCAACAAGATGAGAAGGCCAACAAGACGAGTAGGCCAGCAAGACGAGTAGGCCAACAAGACGAGAAGGCCAACAAGACGAGTAGGCCAACAAGACGAGAAGGCCAACAAGACGAGTAGGCCAACAAGACGAGTAGGCCATGGGATCCCATAGAGCCACCCCGTGTTTTCGGACAATTCTATCAACTCCTACAACAAACAATTGTTTTTGATTATCGGAATGCAATTTCATTTATCAGAAGGGAAATGTGTTTGATGTGCCTAACACGGAACCCAAACCGGCTGCGTGCGTGCGCCATCGTGCGCAATCATGCGCCATCGTGCATAAATGTATTTTGTCCCCCTACACCAAACGCAATCACGACACGCAGTTAAATTATCATAACAAACTCTGAACCAATGTAACGGCTTGTCTGTTGTGTGGCGGAAAGAAGCGCAGGAAGCAGCGAACACTGTGTGGTAATTTTAATAAACCACAAGCACAAAATAAAAGGTTTCCCAACAACAGGGAAAATACACTCGACAAGAACAGTCGACCAAAACGCAGTCGACACACAGAAGGACAATCCCGCACAATAGGGAGCGGGCCAGCTGAACTAAATAGCCCTCCTAATGACTAACTCAGGGCAGGTGAGAAAACATAAAAAAAGGGAAAAACAAAAAGGGAATCGGTGGCAGCTAATAGGCCGGTGACGACGAGCGCCGAGCGCCACCCGAGCAGGAGGGGGCGCCACCGTCGGTAGGAATCGTGACAACCAATGACATTAATTTGGGGACAGGTCGAAATGCATTAAACATTTATGGCAATTTAGCTAGTTAGCTTGCACTTGCTAGCTAATTTGTCCTATTTAGCTAGCTTGCTGTCGCTAATTTGTCCTGAGATATAAACATTAGGTTGTTATTTGACCTGAAATGCACAAGGTCCTCTACTCCAACAATTAATACACACATAAAAACGGTCAACCAAATCATTTCTAGTCATCATTTATGTAACCTTTATTTAACTAGGCAAGTCAGTTAAGAACAAATTGTTATTTTCAATGACGGCCTAGGAACAGTGGGTTAACTGCCTTGTTCAGGGGCAGAATGACAGATTTGTACCTTGTCAGCTCGGGGATTCGATCTTGCAACCTTTCGGTTACTAGTCCTACGCTCTAACAACTAGGCTCGCTGCCGCCCCGCCATATGGTGATTGGCATCTAAACTTTCATAGTATTACCACGACAACCGGCAACAGTTCGTCTTTCAGTCACCCACGTGGGTATAACCAATGAGGAGATGCTTCTATAAACCAATGAGGAGATGGGAGAGGCAGGACTTGCAGCGCGATCTGCGTCAGAAATAGGAATGACCTCTATTTTAGCCCTTGGCAACGCAGACGCTCGTTGGCGTGCGCGAGCGGTGTGGTCAGCCTATAAGCTTTTAGATTCATGTAATGAGTTGAAATCAAAATGGATTGTTATCTGCTGTTGATATGAAGAGAACACACACTGATCTTCTAATAGTGTTCTGTTAGTATGTATAGTGGGGTACTCAATTACTATTTGAGAATGTGAGGTCACATGTGTGTGTGGGGTCCGGGTGGATATCGTCATTAATCGGCGTAGTAATAAATCCTCACCTCACAACCCATGCGACCCCAAACTGTTCACACTGTTCACAACCCTTTTGTTGGCAGAGAGAAAATGTTGCCGTTTTAAAGGTAATTCTACACATTTTACCATGTCTCATGTGCGTTCATATGATACCAGGAGTGGATGCCCGACTGAGTTTAGATTTGATCGGTCCGTATTGACCCCCGTTCTGGGTCTGTTCCGCTTGCTGAATATTGTATTCTAATTGTTCCTAGTGAGTATTTTGTTTTTTACACGGTAGAAAGTTAAAGTTATGTCAGACACTGGTTTTATATCCCGGTAAAACCCCAAAACCAATTGTTTGTTTTGCTTGCTTCCCCTTTTAGGAAATGATTACTAAAGATTTCATGTAGTTGTTATTAAGGTCAAATGACCTGTTTTCTTTTCTCTCTGGTGTAAACATATGACATGGTTCAAACATCATAAACCACTAGAGATTTGGAGGGGATTCAAAATAATCACCAGACCACTAGCGAATCCCCAACCATGTGTTTTAGCTGCATCACATATAGCTCCAGGTTGGAGCCCTGTAACCAATAACATCATGTCAGGATATAGAATTCTTAATGTGTGTGGGACTGGACATCACCTTTCCTGTGAACCCTTTTAAACAAGGGTTGTGTTTGGTCCTCAGCCACCGGCCACTGAGGTCTCTTGATTGCGTCCCAAATGGCACCCTATTCTCTATATAGTGCACTACTTTTGACCAGGGCTCATAGCACATTGGTCGTGCTATTTGGGATGTAGATCAGCTCTCTGTTCCAGCCTTGCTCCAGAGGAATGACAGGCTCAGCCTCTCTAAATACACATCGTACACACACACACACACACACACACACACACACACACACACACACACACACACACACACACACACACACACACACACACACACACACACACACACACACACACACCCCCCAAAGGAAGTCACCGGACCTCTAAATAAATGGAGAATTATTTCCCTGCAGCAGCAGCAGGGGCTTGGCTTGATAGAGGCCCAGCAGGCATTTTGTGGTCGAAAAAGCCAATTGTCGCCTTTCCTCTCCTGCAGTTGCAGGGAACACCCACTGACAGACAGGACAAGTGGACAGCAGTGATAAGTCGTGGACTGGACCGGACTTGGGAGTTAACAAGACAAGGAGTGGACAGCTAGACAGCATAGGGAGTGACATAAATGACTGGGCAGGACTCGGGAGTGTACAAGGCAAGTAGAGTACAGGAGAGTACAGGACAGGGAGTGGACATACAGGGAGTTGACAAGGCCAGGAGTGGACAGTATAGGGAGTAAGAGGGCAGGACTGGGGAGTGTACCTGGCAAGGAGGAATGGACAGTACAAGTTAGACAGTATAGAGCATGGACATAGCTAAGTGGGCAGGACTGGGGTGTTACTGTTAACAAGGCAAGGTGTGGAGAGGACAGAGAGCTAAACAGAGACATGAACAAGGGAAGGAGTTGACTTTGACTTAGCTAAGTGTACAGGACAAAGTTAAGTGGATTGTGGGAGGTGGGGAGAGCACAAAGATAAGGTAGACAACTAGGGTTGGCAGTATGCAGATGTTCATATCGTTATTCCGTCCTTTTCTCATTTATGCTATTACACTATTACCCAAAAAACCCCATTGGGCATCTATTACCAGAATGGAAAGAATTGTTTTGACGCATGCTTTTCTGAAGGAAGAACAGTACTGGCTGCACCATTGAGAGCATCTTGACTGGTTTAATCACTGCCTGGTACGGCAACTGCTCGGCCTCTGACCGCAAGGCGCGAACGGGGCCAAGCTTCCTGCCATCCAGGACCTCAAACACCAGACAGTGTCAGAGGAAGGCCCTAAAAATTGTCAAAGACTCTGCCCACCCTAGTCATAGACTGTTCTCTCTCCTACCGCGCGGCAAGTGGTACCGGAGTGCCAAGTCTAGGTTCAAGAGGCTTCTAAACAGCTCCTACCCCCAAGCCATAAGACTCCTGAACATCTAGCCAAATGGCTACCTAGACTATTTGCGTTGCCTCCCCCTCCACCTCTTTACACCACTGCTACTCTCTGTTGTCATCTATGCATAGTCACTTTAATAACTCTACCTGCATGTACATATTACCTCAATTAACCGGTGCCCCCGCACATTGACTCTGTACCGGTACCCCCTGTATATAGTCTCACTATTGTTATTTTACTGCTGCTCTTTAACTTCTTGTTACTTTTATCTCTTATTCTTATTCAGATTTTTTTGAAACTGCATTGTTGATTAGGGGCTCGTAAGTAAGCATTTCACTGTAAGGCTTGTTGTATTCGGCGCATGTGACTAATACAATTTGATTTGATTTGACAAGTAGCTACTTTTCCCAGTGTAGCCAGCCTACTTTTCTCTGGTAAAATGGAAGATTAACTTTATCCAAAACATTAGGAAATGTAGCTGGCTACATTTTTTCCTATGATAAATAAACATTAGAAATACGATGGTCATGCATCGTTTTTGCAAAAAAGACATTGCTGTTTCATTGTACGCTCATTTACTTGTGTTGCTGCCAGCCAAAAAGCATAGCATTTCTATTGTCATCTGATGAAAATGAAGCTACTGTGTTGCATTAATGTGTTTTCTGTGATAGAAAACTATAGTTTCACGTCCCTGATCACTATATGGAAGCAAAAACAACACTGTTGACTCAATACACAGCTGGACTCACCTGCTCCTGCTTTCTCCCGTTGTGCTATTTACAAACAAACACATGACTGGCTCAACTGTTCTGGGGAACTACGGTAAGCTTTATAATGTAAATGAATGTGACAAGTGAATTGAAGAACACTATCTGAACACGATTATCTCCTAACGTATTGCACAAGTTGACTGCAGGTATTTACTTAAAAAGTAGCTACAAATATTAAAATGTATTGCTAAACTTCAAAGAAATAGCTTCAACGGTATTGACGGTATTGAAAAACCATCCCGTGGCTTTTTCCAAATACCCCGGTATACGGTATATACGGTATACCGCTCCAGAGTAATTACAACCCATATCTATTGAATCAAAGCTCTGCAATAGTTTGCAACTGCAGCCCCCAATTCGGGGCGTTCCTGCATGTGGGCGTTCCTGCATGTGGGCGTTCCTGCTGTATACCGGAGAAATCCTGATGCAGGAATGCCCACATGCAGGAACACCTCGAATTGCAGGCCACAATTGCACCCTTCTCAAATTCTGTGTGAACTCAACAGACACAATAATTTATGTAAGTTATTAAACCTTAGAGACCCTTAGGGACATCTTGGTTCCTGGACCTCTGTTTTACGACCCAGGTCTTACCCCTGTAAGTTGTTTAGGCATTGAGCCAATGCTATCCCATTGCAAGGCATTGAAGCTCTTTGAAAGTGGCTGAAACTGAATGGTCTTGAAACCCGAGCTGAAAGGACAAGAGTCCCTGATTTAGTTGTCTGTCTGTCCCTGTCTTCATCCCAAATGGACCCCTATTCAGTAGATAGTGCACTACTTTGGACCAAAGCCCTATAGAACGCTATTCCCTTGATAGTGCACTACTTTAGTCCAGAGCCCTATGGCACCCTATTCCCTAGATAGTGAACTACTTTGGACCATTCCCTATGGGAATAGGGTACCATTTGGGATATAACCCCTGTGTTCTGTTAGAGGTGAACACAGGTACGGATCTCTGAGGTGAACAACAAGGAGGTTGGATGTGTGTGTGTGTGTGTGTGTGTGTGTGTGTGTGTGTGTGTGTGTGTGTGTGTGTGTGTGTGTGTGTGTGTGTGTGTGTGTCTCCAAACGCCTCCAGTCCCCAGCAGACAGTCTACGTGGCACCATCACGTTAGCGGTCACACATGGCCGATGCCATGAAACTGGATCCACTGGGCCCTCAATAGATCCCTGTAATCGATCCTCTTTCTCAGGGACAGTGATGTTACTGGGATGCCCTCTCTCCCTCCCTTTGGCTGGATACATCTGTTTCTCTGTACAGAAGAGCTTCCCAGAGCCACACCGACCACATTAAAACACACACACACACACACACACACACACACACACACACACGCACACACACACACACACATACATACACACACACATATACACACACACACACACACACACACACACACACACACACACACACACACACACACACACACACACACACACACACACACACACACACACATACATACATACATACATACATACATACATACATACATACATGCATACATGCATACATACATACATACATACATACATACATACATGCATACATGCATACATGCATACTTGCATACATACACACACACACATACATACATGTTTGTTTTACTATCCTTGTGGGGACCAAACAATTCTTATTTTCCCTAAATCGTATTTTCCCTACACCTAACCTAACCCTAACCTTAACCCCTAACCATAATTGCTAAACCTAAACCTTACACCTATTCCTAGTTCTAACCCTAACCCTAATTGTAACCCTGACCCCTAAGCCTAAAATATCCTTTTTCCTTGTGGGGACCGGCGAAATGTCTCCATTTGTCTGAATGTTCCTTGTTTTGCTATACTTGTGAGGACTTCACAAGGATAGTAAAACCAAACACACACACACACACACACAAGCCAAGTCGGGACCAGAAATTAGAGATGGATTAGTAAAAGGCTAAATGACTGATGATGATCACTGCTTTAGTTCCTGCTTGTTCTGTCTGGCAGCTTTTGTGCGTTGGGTTTTTGTGTCCTGGACCTTGTGTGTTTTATTCACGGATTGTGTGTCTGTCTTTTGTAATTTGATATGGTGGTAATCTGCCCTTCGTTCGTTGGCTGACCGTGGCAATCAGGAAGATAAAACAGCACGCATTAAACATATTTAGAGAAAATCTCAAAATCAAGGAGAATTCGGAGAACAATCCAGAAGTACAGATGAATGTGTCTTGTTGTGGTCCTTTTCTAAAAGGTTTCAAAGGGCCACATCAGACAAAGGATTTAATATGGAAAGATAAAGGTGAAATGCAGGCCTGCTCCCTCTCACCATCATACAGTAGCAACGAGCCAAGGTTCTCTCATTTCTCTTAGATGGAATCGGATTAGATGTGTAAGAAATCTGATGAGTCAGTCAGAGGAATCGGGGACTTAGCCAAGGGACTTAGCCAAGACCTCCATCTATAGTTTGCAAAGATAGACAAAACAAACATGCAGGGATTTTTCTGATGTGCTTGCCGCTCTCTTTCTCTCTATTGAGTTCTAGAAATACGGAGCTAGAAACACTCCTGACTTCTAGAACCAGTAGTTAGGAACGCTGAGTTCTAGAACTACGGAGCTAGAAAAACTCCTGACTTCTAGAACCAGTAGTTAGGAATGCTGAGTTCTAGAACTACGGAGCTAGAAACACTCCTGACTTCTAGAACCAGTAGTTAGGAACGCTGAGTTCTAGAACTACGGAGCTAGAAACACTCCTGACTTCTAGAACCAGTAGTTAGGAACGCTGAGTTCTAGAACTACGGAGCTAGAAACACTCCTGACTTCTAGAACCAGTAGTTAGGAACGCTGAGTTCTAGAACTACGGAGCTAGAAACACTCCTGACTTCTAGAACCAGTAGTTAGGAACGCTGAGTTCTAGAACTACGGAGCTAGAAACACTCCCGACTTCTAGAACCAGTAGTTAGGAACGCTGAGTTCTAGAACTACGGAGCTAGAAACACTCCTGACTTCTAGAACCAGTAGTTAGGAACGCTGAGTTCTAGAACTACGGAGCTAGAAACACTCCTGACTTCTAGAACCAGTAGTTAGGAACGCTGAGTTCTAGAACTACGGAGCTAGACAAACTATGTTCTAGAACTATGGTGCTATAGGAAAACTCTGAGTTAGAGCTGGGACGATAAACCGAAAATTACCGACACCGACATTGCCTTCCTCTTACCAAAGCAATTTCTGGTGATTTTGCTTCACAGCATTCCTGTAGATTGTTCTAAAACCATGATTTGTCCAACAGTAATATAGACATTATGTTGTTTTATTATGTTGGTTCCTGCTATGAAAGTATCTTGTCCATGTTTGGCTGTCGGCTTCTGACTCTCACTCCCTCTCCCCACGGTGACACGGAGGAGGGAGACATGCACTCTGAGAAGCACAAGCACATGACATCTTGCTCAAATGCTATTACGGAAAAAATACAGTTTTAAAAGCAACTACTTTTGTTCTATTACAGAGAGGAGAGTCACCCTTTCTGTCATTATATAACGTATTTCTCACCTCTTAATATTGAGATCATGGAACCACTTTATAACCAGAGTAGGCTGTCTAAAACCAGAGTAGGCTGTCTAGTATGATGTTGATGCGAACGTGAAGCTGAACTTGCCGTTTGCAGAGAATAGGCCTACCTCAAGTAGCCTAGGTCTACCTCTGAAAAGTTTTTGTCGGACATTAGCCTACATTTTCTGATTAATCAATTAGCCTACATGGCTATTTAGTGACAATATCATATTTAGAGTTAGCAATCTAGCTAAGTGTTTTAAGTTCCCACTTCATCAGGTGGTGAATTATATAGCTTAAAGGCCAATAAGCACAAAGATGTCTGCAAATTCTCCAAAAAGAAATCAGATCATTCTGGATTCTATTTTGACATATTGCTCTTCAAAATAGCAATCATGCACTTCCTGGATATGTTAGATAAAGTAGGATACTTTTGAATCATAGGCTGTATGGCTCAGTGTGTATGTAGGAGTTTTCTCTGTAACAAGTGTAGTTGTCTGAAGATGGATTCACCAGCTGAGCTTTACTTTCTTTATCACAACTTGGTTCAGAATGCCAGGAAAATAAACAGGCATCACTATAGAGATCTGTACTGTAGAAATCACAGGCTTACAGTAAATGTATTACTAGATTGATTGCTGCCTTTCAAATATTGGGTAATACTGGTCGCGTACACGCACGCACACACACACACACACACACACACACACACACACACACTCATACAAACACACACACACATGGCTAGTGGACAGACATCTGTCTGTTGTGGAGGACAGAGTGTGTGAAACTGATTGGATGAATGACACAGCACCGACCACTGAGAAGTTGGAACAATGCAGTCTGTGTCTGAGTGGCCCCATCCCGTCCTCCACATCGGATGAGTTTGAAACAGCCACTCGACTCGGCTGATTAAAACACTTTTTGCACTCTCTTACAGTAAGTGCGTCGGAAGGATAGATGGATGGAGTGACGAAGCGAGAGAGAGATCAAGAGAGAGTAACAGACAGGGAGAGAAGGAGGGAGGAAGAGAGAGAGGAGGGAGAGCGAGAGAGAGATGGAGGGAGAGGGAGAAGGAGAGAGGGAGGGATAGAGATGAGGTAAAGAATGAGAGAGAGAGGAGGGAGAGGAGAGAGGAGGGAGAGAAGGAGACAGGAGGAACAATAGAGAGAGGAGGGAGAGAGAGGAGGGAGAGAAGGAGAGAAGAAGAGAGGAGGGAGAATGGAGAGAGAGAATAAAGGAATGCTGTGGGTAGACAGATTAATCCATGTTCTGCATCTGCTTATCACACATCTATGAGTGCTAGTTCAACATCAAATCAACTGAATATAACATGTGTAGACTGAATATAACATGTGTAGACTGAATACAACATTTGTAGATTGAATACAACATGTGTAGACTGAATACAACATCTGCAGACTGAATATAACATGTGTAGACTGAATCCAACATGTGTAGACTGAATATAACATGTGAAGACTGAATATAACATGTGTAGACCGAATACAAAATGTGTAGACCGAATACAACATGTGTAGACTGAATACAACATCTGCAGACTGAATACAACATGTGTAGACTGAATACAACATGTGTAGACTGAATACAACATGTGTAGACCGAATACAACATGTGTATACAACGCAACCGAATACAACACCTTACCATGAAATGCTTACTTACAAGCCCTTAACCAACAATGCAGTTTTAAGAAAAAGAAGAGTTCAGAAAAATATTTACTAAATAAACTAAAGTAAAAAATAAAAGAGCAACAATAAAATAAAAATAACAAGGCTATATACAGGGTATTACGGTACAGAGTCAATGTGGAGGCTATATACAGGGTATTACGGTACAGAGTTAATGTGGAGGCTATATACAGGGTATTACGGTACAGAGTCAATGTGGAGGCTATATACAGGGTATTACGGTACAGAGTCAATGTGGAGGCTATATACAGGGTATTACGGTACAGAGTCAATGTGGAGGCTATATACAGGGTGTTACGGTACAGAGTCAATGTGCGTGGGTACAGGTTAGTCGAGGTAATTGAGGTAATATATACGTAGGTAGGGGTAAAGTGACTATGCATATGTAATAGGTAATTAACAGCGAGTAGCAGCAGCGTAAAAAAAGCAGGGGGGTCAATGCAAATAGTCTGGGGAGCCATTTGATTAGCTGTTCAGCAGTCTTGGGGGTAGAAGCTGTTTAGAAGCCTCTTAGACCTAGACTTGGCACTCCGGTACCGCTTGCTGTGCGGTAGCAGAGAGAACGGTCTATGACTGGGTTGGCTGGAATCTTTGGCAATTTTTAGAGCCTTCCTCTGTCACCGCCTACTATAAAGGTCCTACTATAAAGGACACAGTCATGGGTGAATAGGGAGTACATGAGGGGACTAAGCACACACCCCTGAGGGGCCCCAGTGTTGAGGATCAGCGTGGCAGATGTGTTGTTGCCTACCCTTACCACCTGGGGGCAGCCCGTCAGGAAGTCCAGGGTCCAGTTGCAGAGGGAGGTGTTTAGTCCCAGAGTCCTTAGCTTAGTGATGAGCTGTAGTCAATGAATAGCATTCTCACATACGTATTCCTTTTGTCCGGGTGGGAAAGGGTAGTGTTAAGTGCAATATAGATTGCGTCATCTGTGGATCTGTTGGGGCAGTATGCACATTGGAGTGGGTCTAGGGTTTATGGGATGATGGTGCCGATATGAGCCATGACCAACCTTTAAAAGCACTTCATGGCTACAGACGTGAGTGCTTCGGTCGGTAGTCATTTAAGCAGGTTACCTTGGTGTTCTTGGGCACAGGGACTATGGTGGTCTGCTTGAAACATGTTGGTATTACAGACTCAGTCAGGGAGAGGTTGAAAATGTCAGTGAAGACACTTGCCAGTTGGTCAGTGCATGCTCTGAGTACACGTCCTGGTAATCAGTCTGGCCCTGCGGCCTTGTGAATGTTGACCTCCCTCCCTTTCTCCCCCTAACCCCCTCCCTCCCTCCCCCAACCCCTCCGTCCCCACTCCTCTCTCCCCCTAACCTCCTCCCTCCCCCTAACCCCTCCCTCCCTCTCTCCGCCTAACCCCCTCTCTCTCTCCTTCCCTCTCTCCCCCTAACCCCTTCCCTCTCTCTCCCCCCTCCCTCTCTCCCCCAAACTCATTCTCTCTCTCCCCCCTCCCTCTCTCCCCCTAAGCCCCTCCCTCTCCTACCCTCTCTCCCCCTAACCCCCTCCCTCCCCTTCCCTCTCTCCCCTAACCCCCTCCCCCCCCCCTACCCTCTCTCTCCCCTACACTCTCTCCCCTAACCCCCCTCCTCTCACTCCACCTAACCCCCTCCCTCCTCTTCCCTCTCTCCCCCTAACCTCCTCTCTCCCCTTCCCTTTCTGCCCCTGAGTGTGTGCGTGTGTGTGTGTGTGGGTGTGTGTCTGTGTGTGTGTGTGGGTGTGCGTGCGTGCGTGCATGCGTGTGTGTGTGAGTGCATGCCTGCGTGTGTGAGTGTGTGTCTGTCTGTCTGCGCAGCAGGTAGCCTAGTGGTTAGAGTGTTAGACTAGTAACCAAAAGGTTACAAGATTGAATCCCTGAGCTGACAAGGTAAAAATCTGTTATTCTGCCCCTGAACAAGGCAGTTCAGGCCATCATTGAAAATAAGAAATGATTCTTAGCTGACTTGCTTAGTTAAATAAAGGGAAAATAAGTAAATAACAGTGTGTGCCTGTGTGTTCTGTGATAGGAGGAGGCAGGGGAGGTAAAGATGTGAGGCGTGGGCGGTATACTGGGATATTTGGAAATGGCCACGTCAATACCGTTGAAGCTAAGTTGTCAATATTTGTACTTACTTTTGAAGTAAATACATGCAGTCAACTTATGTATTAGAAGGTAAAGCAGATTGCGTTTTTCATTTCGCATGCCACATAATTGTACATTATAAAGCTTACCGTAGTTCCCCAGAACAGTTGAGCCAGTCATGTGTTTGTTTGTAGCACAACGGGAGAAAGCAGGAGCAGGTGAGTCCAGCTGTGTATTGACAGCTGCATGTTTTATATTGAGTCAACAGTGTTGTTTTATTAGAGTGATCAGAGGCATCAGGGACATGCAACTATATTTTTCCTTCACAGAAACACCTTCTGGAGAAAATAGCTTCATTTTCAGATGACAACAGAAGTGCAACGTTATTTAGCTGGCAGCCACACAAGTGAATGAGCTTACAATGAAAAAGGAAGGTATTTTTAGCTAAAACTATGCATTTGTATTTTTATTTATATTTTGAATGTATTATTATGGATCCCCATTAGCTGATGCCAAGGCAGCAGCTACTCTTCCTGGGGTTTATTATGGATCCCCATTAGCTGATGCCAAGGCAGCAGCTACTCTACCTGGGGTTTATTATGGATCCCCATTAGCTGATGCCAAGGCAGCAGCTACTCTTCCTGGGGTTTATTATGGATCCCCATTAGCTGATGCCAAGGCAGCAGCTACTCTTCCTGGGGTCCTGCAAAAACTAAAGCAGTAATACATATTACAATACAACTTTTAAACATTAAAATACATTTTACAACAGATTTCACAATACATTAACCGTGTGCCCCCTGGCCACTACTCTACTACTACACTATCCAGGTGGATGTGTGTGTAGTGTGTATGTTATGTGCCAATGAACACAATGATTAAAGTAATTGGGAATATTAGTGGGTTTTGTGATGAATGAGCCATCTGATTCAATGAATGATGGAGCTGAGTTTGCCTTTTTGCCCAAAATATAATTTAAGGTTGCCATCATATTTCTAATGTTTATCGTAGAAAGAATGTGGCCAGGCACATTTCTTAATGTTTTGCTTAAAGTTAATCTTGCTTTTTACTGGAGAAAGGTTGGCTGTCTACACCGAGAAAAGTACTGGAGAAAAGTAAGCTAAGTTCCAGCTAATAGAATGTCTGTTTGTGATTTCTCATCGCTGTGGAGAATTGCAACTGAAGTACAAGATTATTCTAATGCCAGGTAGAAATTACAATAAGAACCATTTTAGATCTGTTAAAAAAACGCAGTAAGATTTTTCTTATGCAATTTCAATTTCTTTCTGTGTGAAAAACACAGAATTCTGCATTAACGCGACCCATAATTTGAACTTGCTAGTTATCTAAGTAAGTGGCTGAATTAATAAGGTGATGGGGCATCATATTGTCTCAGCTTTCTGCCGTGTTTAAACAGTCTCCACACAGACCCAGCGCCAGTACTGTTCTTCCTTCAGACAAGCATAGCAAAAGGGTCTGAATACTTATTTAAATGTTATATTTCAGTGTTTTCTTTTTAATTACATTTGCAAAAATTTCTAAAAATCTGTTTTTGCTTTGTCATTATGGGGTACTGTGTGTAGATTGATGAGGGAAAAAAATGATTTCATCCATTTTAGAATAAGGCTGTAAAGTCACAAAATGTGGAATAAGTCAAGGGGTCTGAATACTTTACGAATGCACTGTATAGCTGAACATCAAACTGGTGGTACTTGTTCATGTATACAGTAGCTGAACATCAAACTGGTGGTACTTGTTCATGTATACAGTAGCTGAACATCAAACTGGTGGTACTTGTTCATGTATACAGTAGCTGAACATCAAACTGGTGGTACTTGTTCATGTATACAGTAGCTGAACATCAAACTGGTGGTACTTGTTCATGTATGTCTGCATCCCGATTATTTACTCTTCCCCCAAAGTGTGCACTTGACTTGCACACTTTCTCGCATGGATTTGACAATGGTGGAAGTGCACACTTTTGGAAAAGAGTGAAGAATCATGACACAGCCTTCACTTGGAGCCAGAGAGACCCTGGTCCAGACACTGACCCTGGTCCAGACACTGACCCTGGTCCAGACATTGACCCTGGTTCAGACACTGGTCCAGACACTGACCCTGGTCCAGACACTGACCCTGGTCCAAACACTGACCCTGGTCCAGACACTGACCCTGGTCCAGACACTGACCCTGGTCCAAACACTGACCCTGGTCCAGACACTGACCCTGGTCCAGACACTGACCCTGGTCCAAACACTGGTCCAGACACTGACCCTGGTCCAGACCCTGGTCCAGACACTGACCCTGGTCCAGACCCTGGTCCAAACACTGGTCCAGACACTGACCCTGGTCCAGACCCTGGTCCAGACACTGACCCTGGTCCAGACCCTGGTCCAGACACTGACCCTGGTCCAGACACTGACCCTGGTCCAAACACTGACCCTGGTCCAGACACTGACCCTGGTCCAAACACTGACCCTGGTCCAGACACTGACCCTGGTCCAGACACTGACCCTGGTCCAGACCCTGGTCCAAACACTGGTCCAGACACTGACCCTGGTCCAGACCCTGGTCCAGACACTGACCCTGGTCCAGACCCTGGTCCAGACACTGACCCTGGTCCAGACCCTGGTTGAGACACTGACCCTGGTCCAGACACTGGCCTTGGTCCAGACACTGACCCTGGTCCAGACACTGACCCTGGTCCAAACACTGACCCTGGTCCAGACACTGACCCTGGTCCAGACCCTGGTTGAGACCCTGACCCTGGTCCAAACACTGACCCTGGTCCAGACACTGACCTTGGTCCAGACACTGACCCTGGTCCAAACACTGACCCTGGTCCAGACACTGACCCTGGTCCAAACACTGACCCTGGTCCAGACACTGACCCTGGTCCAGACCCTGGTTGAGACACTGACCCTGGTCCAGACACTGACCCTGGTCCAAACACTGACCCTGGTCCAAACACTGGTCCATACGGGTTGAGACACTGACCCTGGTTCAGACACTGACCAAGACCCTGACCCTTCCCTAGCAGTACCCAGACCAGACCCTGCTGTGTTCTGTCAAACATCATTCCAAACCCTGCGGTGAATGTTATAGTGTGTGTGTGTGTGTGTGTTTAGCCCACCACTGGTTCAGAAGGCTACATCATTAGTCTCCATAACAAGCTGAGCAGAGATATATAATAGGGGGCATGTTAGAACACACACACACACACACACACACACACACACACACACACACACGTGTTATAGCTGCTACTGAACCCCTTTTCGCGAAGACTCCCCTGAACCTGTGTCTAGCATAGCATGGACTGTGGGAGGTGGTGGGATGAGGTGTGTGGTGTGTGAGGGGTGAGGGAGGGAGGGAGGGGGGGCTATTGACCCTATTCTTTTAATGGATTTAGTTCTTCCCTATTTGGTCCATTAAGTAAATGACAATGGTTTTAAAGGAGAATAATCATTGTATTGGAGGAATACTTTGGGGATCTCTCATAAGACTCACTTTTCCATTCACCCTTGTAAGGATACTTTGATAATCTGGTTATTCAGTAAAAAGGGAAGGGTTGAGTTTATCAGGTAGGTAGACTATACCACTGATACCCCATGCTGTAATACTGTATCTAAACACCTCAGTACTGTATCTATACATCTCATAGTACTGTATCTATACACCTCATAGTACTGTATCTATACACCTCATAGTACTGTATCTATACACCTCAGTACTGTATCTATACACCTCATAGTACTGTATCTATACACCTCAGTACTGTATCTATACACCTCATAGTACTGTATCTATACACCTCATAGTACTGTATCTATACACCTCATAGTACTGTATCTAAACACCTCATAGTACTGTATCTAAACACCTCATAGTACTGTATCTAAACACCTCATAGTACTGTATCTAAACACCTCATAGTACTGTATCTAAACACCTCATAGTACTGTATCTAAACACCTCATAGTACTGTATCTAAACACCTCATAGTACTGTATCTAAACACCTCATAGTACTGTATCTAAACACCTCATAGTACTGTATCTAAACATCTCATAGTACTGTATCTAAACACCTCATAGTGCTGTATCTAAACACCTCATAGTACTGTATCTAAACACCTCATAGTACTGTATCTAAACACCTCATAGTACTGTATCTAAACACCTCATAGTACTGTATCTATACACCTCATAGTACTGTATCTAAACATCTCATAGTACTGTATCTAAACACCTCATAATGCTGTATCTATACACCTCATAGTGCTGTATCTATACACCTCATAGTACTGTATCTAAACACCTCATAATACTGTATCTAAACACCTCATAATACTGTATCTAAACACCTCATAGAACTGTATCTAAACACCTCATAGTACTGTATCTATACACCTCATAGTACTGTATCTAAACACCTCATAGTACTGTATCTAAACACCTCATAGTACTGTATCTAAACATCTCATAGTACTGTATCTAAACACCTCATAGTGCTGTATCTAAACACCTCATAGTACTGTATCTAAACACCTCATAGTACTGTATCTATACACCTCATAGTACTGTATCTAAACATCTCATAGTACTGTATCTATACACCTCATAGTACTGTATCTATACACCTCATAGTACTGTATCTAAACACCTCATAGTACTGTATCTAAACACATAATACTGTATCTAAACACCTCATAGTACTGTATCTAAACACCTCATAATACTGTATCTATACACCTCATAGTACTGTATCTATACACCTCATAATACTGTATCTAAACACCTCATAGTACTGTATCTAAACACCTCATAGTACTGTATCTAAACACCTCATAGTACTGTATCTAAACACCTCATAGTACTGTATCTATACACCTCATAGTACTGTATCTATACACCTCATAGTACTGTATCTAAACACCTCATAATACTGTATCTAAACACCTCATAGTACTGTATCTAAACACCTCATAATACTGTATCTATACACCTCATAGTACTGTATCTATACACCTCATAATACTGTATCTAAACACCTCATAGTACTGTATCTAAACACATAATACTGTATCTAAACACCTCATAGTACTGTATCTAAACACCTCATAGTACTGTATCTATACACCTCATAATACTGTATCTAAACACCTCATAGTACTGTATCTAAACACCTCATAGTACTGTATCTAAACACCTCATAGTACTGTATCTATACACCTCATAGTACTGTATCTAAACACCTCATAATACTGTATCTAAACACCTCATAATACTGTATCTAAACACCTCATAGTACTGTATCTAAACACCTCATAGTACTGTATCTATACACCTCATAGTACTGTATCTATACACCTCATAATACTGTATCTAAACACCTCATAGTACTGTATCTAAACACCTCATAGTACTGTATCTATACACCTCATAGTACTGTATCTAAACACCTCATAGTACTGTATCTATACACCTCATAGTACTGTATCTATACACCTCATAGTACTGTATCTATACACCTCAGTACTGTATCTATACACCTCATAGTACTGTATCTAAACACCTCATAGTACTGTATCTATACACCTCATAGTACTGTATCTAAACACCTCATAGTACTGTATCTAAACACCTCATAGTACTGTATCTATACACCTCATAGTACTGTATCTATACACCTCATAATACTGGATCTAAACACCTCATAGTACTGTATCTAAACACATAATACTGTATCTAAACACCTCATAGTACTGTATCTAAACACCTTATAGTACTGTATCTATACACCTCATAGTACTGTATCTAAACACCTCATAGTACTGTATCTAAACACCTCATAGTACTGTATCTAAACACCTCATAGTACTGTATCTATACACCTCATAATACTGTATCTAAACACCTCATAGTACTGTATCTATACACCTCATAGTACTGTATCTATACACCTCATAGTACTGTATCTAAACATCTCATAGTACTGTATCTAAACACCTCATAGTACTGTATCTATACACCTCATAGTACTGTATCTAAACACCTCATAGTACTGTATCTAAACACATAATACTGTATCTAAACACCTCATAGTACTGTATCTATACACCTCATAGTACTGTATCTATACACCTCATAGTACTGTATCTAAACATCTCATAATACTGTATCTAAACACCTCATAGTACTGTATCTAAACACCTCATGGGAAATCAGCTACTATAGCTCTATAAAACGTAACTTTACTGGGCCTCACGAGTGGCGCAGCGGTCTAAGGCATTGCATCACAGTGCTTGAGGCGTCACTACAGACCCAGGTTCCATCCCGGGTTGTGTCATAACCGGTCGTGACCTGGAGTCCCATAGGGCGGTGCACAATTGGCCTAGCGTCGTCCGGGTTAGGGGAGGGTTTGGCCTTGGGGGGCTTTACTTGGCTCATCGTGCTATAGCGACACCTTGTGGTGGGCTGTCGTCAGTTCAACGGTGTTTCCTCCGACAGTTTGGTGCTGCTGGCTTCCGGGTTCAGCGGGAGGGTGTTAAGGAGCGCGGTTTGGCGAGTCATATTTTGGAGGATGCATGACTCGACCTTTGCCTCTCCCGAGCCCGTTGGACAGTTGCTGCAATGAGACAAGATTGTAATTAGATCGCAACTGAATATCACAAATTGGGTAGAAAAGGGGGTAAAAAAGAATAAATAAATACATACTTAACAGTACTACAGTAAAAGTATATTACTTTTTCCCTCTGCAATGCGGTGCCCTCCTGCAGTAGTCCACTCTGATCATTCCTCCTCTTAAGTCTCACTGCTTTGATGTTTGATGTGTAAATGGAAATTATGCTGCGGTGGGAAAAGAGAACCAAACCAGTGCACCAGAGCCACCCTCCTCTCCTCTCCTCTTGGTCCCAGCTGGGTCCCCTTCAGATTGGGTCTCCAGCCCACAGCTGGCCCTCCCTGGCCTTGCTGGTTACCATGCCATTAGTATTGAGCAGCAGAACAGTAATGGCAGCAGCTAACAGCGGTAAGCAACATGGAACAGATTAACAGATACAGGCAGAGGTTAGATGTACAGTGGGGTCCATAATTGGTACGCTTGATAAAGATGAGCAAAAAAAAATACTATAAAATAAATAATACAAATAATGATCTATGTTGTATGCTCCAAAAAAGTGTGAATTTATATACTTTTATACTAATACAATCAGAGAAAGAGAAAAATATATATACAGTACCAGTCAAATGTTTGGACACACCTACTCATTCCAGGGTTATTCTTAATTTTATTTTTTTACTATTTTCTACATCGTAGAAAAATAGTGAAGACATCAAAACTATGAAATTACACATATGGAATCATGTAGGGTCCAAAAAAGCATTTCTCATGAAGCTGGTTGAGAGAATGCCAAGTGTGCAAAGCTGTCATCAACGCAAAGGGTGGCGACTTTCAAGAATCTCAAATGTAAAATATATTTGGATTTGTTGAACTCTTGGTTACTACATGATTCCATATGTGTTATTTCCTAGTTTTGTTTTCTTCACTATTATTCTACCCCAAAAAATTGAATGAGTATGTGTGTCCAAACTTTTGACTGGTACTGTGTATATATATTTTTAAGATAATTGGCAGCCCTCCTTTCAGTACTCCAGCTCCCTCCCATTGTGCGGATAATGACACTGAGCCTTTTTCTAAAATGTTTTATCAGATTGGAGAACACATTGGGAAGGATCTGAGTCCATTCCTCCATACAGAATCTTTCTTAATATCCTTCATCTGCACTCTTAAAATCATACCAGAGGTTTCAATGGAGACTGAGATGGTCATTACAAAATGTACATTTTTGTGGTCAGTTTCTTTTGTGGATTTTGATTAGTGCTTTGGGGGTTTTGTGTTGATGGAAGATCCACTTGCGGCCAAGTGTCAGCCTCCTGGCAGAGGCAACCAGGTTTTTGGCTAAAATGTCCCGGTTCTTGGTAAAGTTCATGATGCTGTTGACCTTGTCAAGGACCCCAGGACCAGTGGAAGCAAAATAGCCCCGCAACATGAAAGCTCCACCACCATATCTTACTGTACTTATGAGGTACTTTCCTGCATATGCTTCTGTTTTTCAACGCCAAACCCACCACTGCTGTGCGTGACCAAAGAGCTGTAATTTGATGTCATCTGACCATAGCACAGGCTCCAACCCAGGTGCCAATGTCCTTTATCAAACTACAGGCGGTGCTATGGTCAGAGGATGTGAAAATAGAGGCTCCCAACACTCTCCCTGTTTCTTCCCCTCTCTCTCTCTCTCTCTCTCTCTCTCTCTCTCACTCTCTCTCTGTCTCTCTCTCTCTCTCTCTCTCTCTCTCTCTCTCTCTCTCTCTCTCACTCTCTCTGTCGCTGTCGCTGTTTCTCTCTGTCGCTGTCTCTCTCTCTCTTTCTCTCTCTCTCTGTCGGTGTCTCTGTCTCTCTCTCTCTCTCTCTCTGTCGCTGTCTCTCTCTCTATCTCTCTGTCGCTGTCTCTCTCTCTGTCTCTGTCGGTGTCTCTCTCTCTCTCTGTCGCTGTCTCTCTCTCCATCTCTCTGTCGCTGTCTCTCTCTCTCTCTCTCTCTGTCGGTGTCTCTCTCTCTCTCTCTCTGTCGCTGTCTCTCTCTCTATCTCTCTGTCGCTGTCTCTCTCTCTGTCGGTGTCTCTCTCTCTCTCTCTCTCTGTCGCTGTCTCTCTCTCTCTCTCTCTGTAGCTTTCTCTCTCTCTTGCTCACTCTCTCTTTCTCTCACTCTCTCGCTCTTTCTTTCTCTCTCTCTCTCTCTCCCTCCATTGCTTGCCAACAAGCACTATTTGAAGAATCAATATGGAAGTAATTAATCCTGACAAATATAATAACAGGGTGATTAGCTCTCAGTCAATTATCCTGCTCTCTTTCCTTTTTAAGACTCTGCTCTTGTTTCTTGGGTTTGTGTGGTATTCTGCGAGAGTAAGACTGCTGGTTGAGGTTTGGGACGAGTCCTCCACCCTCCACCTCCTCCCTTTTCCCGGGCTTTATTTGTAGGATTTCTCTCTCTCTCTATCTCTCTCTCCCTCTATCTTTCAGTCTTTCATGCGGTCATGGTCTCTGGTTCTGTTTGCCATCAGGCTGGGATGCCACCACAAGAAAGTCCCTCATCATGTGACACAAGTGGCACGGTCACATGCTGACAGAGAGGGGAAAGAGGGCAGAATACACGCTGCAGTGTGTCTCAAATGCCTCGCTATTCCCTTATATAGTGCACTTTTGATGGGCCCTGGTCAAAAGTAGTGCACTATATTAGAGAAAAGGGTTCAATTTGGGATGGAGACCTAGTAGTAAGTGTGTCTCTGGATCTTGTATTCCCGGACTACGGCGGGTTGGACTTTTGTTTTGAAGGACGTGTGCATGGAGCTCCCTCCACTCCGCTCCACAGGCCTTTTGAACGCTCCATTCATCTTTATGATGGCCTTACTTTTCTAAGTCCCTGCAGATCTGCTACTTCCCATTCCCACCACAGGAAAATGATGCCTCCAGACCACATCAAGCCCCCGGGCCCAGCCGCTAGGAAAATGCTGCCATATTTACCATCTCGTCCTAGAAGGGTTAGCTAGCCTCTCCGCAGACAGCAGGGATATGACTGCGCCAACAGCAGCAGGAGCAGAGCACAACACTTTTGTCTTACACTGAACAGTTCACTTCCTGTAAAGAAAGAGGAGAGAGAAGACATTTCACAAAGGCACACTGGGCTTCTGTCTTTCTTTTTGTGATCCACTACTTTGTGGAGCAATAACTTTAGTCGTCGTAATCAATCTACACTCGGTGTGTGAGGAGGAGACTTAGTTTGAAGGGCAGACGCAGGGCCCATTTTTCATGCAAGTCTCTGCCTCAACATTTCCTGCATAGTGCTGTCTGTCTCTGTCTGTCTGTCTGTCTGTCTGTCTGTCTGTCTGTCTGTCTGTCTCTGTCTCTGTCTCTGTCTCTGTCTCTGTCTCTGTCTCTGTCTGTCTGTCTGTCTGTCTGTCTGTCTGTCTGTCTCTGTCTGTCTCTGTCTCTGTCTCTGTCTCTGTCTGTCTGTCTGTCTGTCTGTCTGTCTGTCTGTCTGTCTGTCTGTCTGTCTGTCTGTCTGTCTGTCTGTCTGTCTGTCTGTCTGTCTGTCTGAGACAACAGGAGCAGAGTATAAAGCAGACAGGATGTGATTGGTCTGGTATATGAGTGATTCATAAATGCACTGGCCCTCAAACATTCCTGCACCACACACACACACACACACACACACACTCCATTACTTTACATCGACATGCTCAGCATGACAACCTTGCCATGTATTCATTATTTAACACGCCTTGTCTGTCCTCTGAATGTCAGACTGATATCATCTCTGTTTTCATTTTCTCTGTACTCCCCATACACGGGCCACATCACGTCTCAAAGTGTGACACGTCTTCTAATGCTATTACGCTGGATTGCTACTTTTTATGAAGGCATGTTCCTCTTCACTGAGTCTCTAGGTAGATTTATGATGCCTGGCTGATACTGAGCCGCTCCTAGACACTGGCAGAATGAATTGACTGAGGGTGAAGAGAGGAGCCGTTTACAGTTTACAGACAATAGAGTGGCATCATAATTAGTGAAACTCTACACCCCCCAGCTCCCTACTAGGGGTACAGCCTGTCAGGCCGATGATGGATCATGGCTAGGGATGACCGAAGAGTGGCGCCTGCCCTCAGCGCCTTTAATTACAAAACACTTCAACTTGACACTGAAAGGAATTGGTGGCCTCTTTTGGTTTAACATGGAGACAGTTGTTTTTTTCTGCAATAACAATGTGTTTCATGAGAGAAACTGAAACTACTGTAAAAATGTATTTGCTTAAATCACTAACCACAACAAGCGCTTATGAGAGACAGGCTTCTTTCTGAGCCAGGCGTCTATTTCCTTAATGCACACAGCTTTTGCTCATTTCCATATTTAATTGTTTTAATTAAGCATTCATTTCCAGCATTTTAATACATTTCTTCCTGCGCTAATATGTTATCATTTACACACTGTGTCACTTTTGTGTTTTCTATTTCAGTACTTTCCTTGACAGAATTATTATCCTCCTCTTTGACTGTGCATTTCCGTCAGTTCTTACCTTCGCCACTAGGGGTGTCTTAATTGCCGAAGTTGTTGACTGTTTTTGTGCTTGCCAGTTAGCTAGCAGTTCTCAGCTGTTAGCAGCCAATGGCTAGCAGGTTCTTACTGGCCATCATTTTTTCAAGTCATTACTGAGTTATTTAATGTAACAAATCAAGCATTAAACCTCGTAAACAATGAATGGTAATTTATGGTAACCTTGTAAACAATTAATTTAGACCCGGAGTTTATTTGAAACATGCGTTCATGTCATAGACATTAGAACCAGTAGATAGTGATAGCGCTGACGTCATCCACAAAAACTCCCGATGGCGCCTGAAGCCTGAAGTATTTGAATTTTAAATGCGCCATATTGCTGAATGGGGCTGAATCACTGAGGTATAGTAAGAACTAGAGACTGTGTCCAAGATGTCCCCCTGTTGTTTAAAAGGTAATCTACTTACGTTCACATACGCCGATTCATGGACCATCTATATCCGGGTTGAATCCAGTTTATACGGACCAACATCACAACAAAACATGGAAGACAATGGATGAATATAACATTTTCATTTCTTTGGCTGTGAGTGATGAAAGAAAATCTCCCTCAGCGACAATTATTTGAATAATTCAATGGATTTTTTTGTGCACAAAGGTGATGACTGAAGTGTCTTGTTAGCAATTTTCTAATTTGATTTCTCTATGTTTCCGTGTATGGAAATTGTCTTTCTGTGCCGTACGTCAGTTAAACTGCAGTACTGAAACTAAACTGTAGGAGCAGTCGAAACCGTGCTTCTAGACCGGCATTAAAAAAATTGGTTCGGATCATGTTGAAGGTGACCGTAACTACCGAAGGATCATGTTGAAGATGACCGTAACTACTAAAGGATCATGTTGAAGGTGAACCGTAACTACCAAAGGATCATGTTGAAGCTGACCGTAACTACTAAAGGATCATGTTGAAGGTGAACCGTAACTACCAAAGGATCATGTTGAAGGTGACCGTAACTACCGAAGGATCATGTTGAAGGTGACCGTAACTACTAAAGGATCATGTTGAAGGTGACCGTAACTACCGAAGGATCATGTTGAAGGTGACCGTAACTACCAAAGGATCATGTTGAAGCTGACCGTAACTACTAAAGGATCATGTTGAAGGTGAACCGTAACTACCAAAGGATCATGTTGAAGGTGACCGTAACTACCGAAGGATCATGTTGAAGGTGACCGTAACTACTAAAGGATCATGTTGAAGGTGAACCGTAACTACCAAAGGATCATGTTGAAGGTGACCGTAACTACCAAAGGATCATGTTGAAGGTGAACCGTAACTACCAAAGGATCATGTTGAAGGTGAACCGTAACTACCAAAGGATCATGTTGAAGGTGACCATAACTACTAAAGGATCATGTTGAAGGTGAACCGTAACTACCAAAGGATCATGTTGAAGGTGACCGTAACTACCGAAGGATCATGTTGAAGGTGACCGTAACTACTAAAGGATCATGTTGAAGGTGAACCGTAACTACCAAAGGATCATGTTGAAGGTGACCGTAACTACCAAAGGATCATGTTGAAGGTGAACCGTAACTACCAAAGGATCATGTTGAAGGTGAACCGTAACTACCAAAGGATCATGTTGAAGGTGAACCGTAACTACTAAAGGATCATGTTGAAGGTGAACCGTAACTACCAAAGGATCATGTTGAAGCTGACCGTAACTACCAAAGGATCATGTTGAAGGTGACCATAACTACTAAAGGATCATGTTGAAGGTGACCGTAACTACTAAAGGATCATGTTGAAGTTGAACCGTAACTACCAAAGGATCATGTTGAAGGTGACCGTAACTACTAAAGGATCATGTTGAAGGTGACCATAACTACTAAAGGATCATGTTGAAGCTGACCGTAACTACCGAAGGATCATGTTGAAGGTAACCGTAACTACCAAAGGATCATGTTGAAGGTAACCGTAACTACCAAAGGATCATGGTCGATATAGTAGTTTTCACCCTTCCTAAGAGAGTCAACCTGGTTTTAATGTCTATGAACCTGATGCTAGCCTACTGTTAAACCTTTGCAGCAGAAGGTTCATTTAAAAGCTCAGCATTATCTAGAATATATATATATATAAATTATACAATTCATTTATCTTGATTCTTTGTTTTTTATATCATTGTAGACTATCTTTATAATTTATGCAACTGCATACTTGTGTCATCATAAAACATAACCTCAGACAGAATGTAGTTTGGAATAAAAAATGTATTCAATTATAATGGCAAACTAAATTGATATTTCAAACATAGTGTAAGCTGAATCCTTCATCTCCACTCTGTCATCCCCTGTCAGCCCCTCCATCTCCACTCTGTCATCCCCTGTCAGCCCCTCCATCTCCTCTCTGTCGTCCTCTATTATCCTTTGTTAGCCACATAGACATTGGTCAGCCCCTCCATAGTTTCATCTAAGAAACTATCACCCAAGTGTTGGTCAGAATATATATTTTTCTCTCAATGCCAAACACAATGAACACTTGTTTAATAAATGATCTCTCCCTCTCCCCGGTCCCCCTTTCCAGAATGTTACACAGCCAATGGAGAGGACTACAGAGGCTGCCAGAACCAGACAAGCCTCCTGGGGGGCAAGCCCTGCCTCTTCTGGAACGAAACCTTCCAGCACCCCTACAACACCCTCAAGTACCCCAACGGAGAGGGTGGTCTTGGCAGCCACAACTACTGCAGGTGAGGCCCCCCTCTGGAGCCCAAGCTAAAGCTTGTACTGGTGCTCAGAAAAAAACATCTTACCCCAGGATACTACCCAAGATGACAGTGGAGGATGCTGAGGGCAGGACAGCATATAGTAATGGTTGGAACAGAGCAAATGGAATTGCTTCCATGTGTTTGATGTATTTCCATTCCACCTATTCCGCTCCAGCCATTACCACGAGCCCGTCCTCCTCAATTAAGGTGCCACTGACCTCCCAGAAAAGTAAAAGGAGTAGTTAGATCTCATTCACTGGTGCTGTTAGCTCAGCTTGTTAGCATTTAGCCTCCCTATCAGTATCACTGAACATTGTTCAGACACTTTGTATTTACATGGGCAAGTGTAGTCACAAGTAGTGCTTGACTTGGGCAGGAAGCTCGCTGGAGCTGAGTTTTTTTCTGAGCATAAATGAATTGTATAATTTCTATATATATTCTAGGTAATGCTGAGCTTTTAAATGAACCTTCTGCTACATGTTTCTACTGCTTGAGCTCCTGGACCTCTTATAGAATATTGTGGCGTTCCTAGATCTTGATATAAACAGTACCGCCTTTACCCAAAATGACTACCGAAAGTCAAGCACTGGTCAGAAGTGCATACAATAGCACCTCAATGTCATCCTAGAGCAGAGAGGAATGGAGCACTTTGGGATTCTTGTTATTGTATTGCCGCGTTCAAAACAACTGGGAACTTTGAAAAATCTTTTTGAACGGTCATCCAACTCAGAATTGCAAGTCGTAAACTTGGGCATCTTTCTAGAGGTCTGACTTTCCGACTTCAAGATCACTGATGTCATGATTTGACCTAGTTCTTTTTCTGATTTACCATTTGTCTTGAAAGCACCATCTGATGATACAAGTAGTGATGTCACTTCTGGTGCATACAGCATAGATACTGTATATGATGTCAATGACTTAGACAGACTTTTCTTAAAATGTGTCCAAGTATTTAGAAGTGAAGGGAGGCATGTTTTGGAGTCAGGGGAGAGGTTCCCTTTTGGCTGGTTTGACACAGAACCCTCTCAGGGTGTCTGTGTATGTGTGTGTGTACTGAATGACATTCGTGTATGTGTGTGCATGTACGCGTGTGTCCATGCTTTTGTGTGTGTGTTTCCCCCCTTGCCCCTCTCAGACATTCACGTGTGAATATTTAACAGAGTTTATACAAGCAAAGACCTCCTTATCCCACGGATCTAGGGAATGCCAGAGGACACCACAGTGTCTGGATTAGGTTTGGGCGGTAATCCAGATTGTCATAGCTTCATACCGACCTTGTGGCCTCCTCGGATATTCCATAAGAACAGCACTGAACACAAGGGGCAGAATTTTCAACCCCACTGAGCCGCTGTAATCCGAAGGTTAGCAATAATAACAAGTACATGTAAAATCCCATAGAGAATGCTAACTAAACGCTAACGAGCACATTGTAAACATTTTATACAGTCTCTGACCTAAACTATTTGTAGGACAGACATCCCAACTCATAAAGTTATACAAGTAACTAAAACATGTTTGTAAACAAACACCATGTGACTGGGGACTACCGGTTAGCTTCATAATGAGGAATTTGATTAACCGCAGCCGGGCGCCTGCTTAGGTGTGTTTCGCACTGGGTGAAAGTTGATTGCATTCGTTTAGGAACCGGGCTGCCTCCCGGGCGTGAACCAGGTGCCCTGTTCAAAGCTAACGGGGAAGTCGGCTCAAAAAAAAGTAATGTAGGACCACGTGGCGTAATGAGTAGGATCTCTTCTCCACTGCCCAAACCTAGCCTGGATAGCGCAACTTCACATGCAAAAGTGATTGTTTTGATTTAAAAAAAACACTTTATCTGCCTCAGTGAAAACTAGTTTGAAAATTCAAACATATATTTTATGGAAAAGAGAGGTAGTATGTTTCTGGATGATGTACAATGCTGCTTTGTTGACAACATGTCCAAGCGGCGCATATTACTGTTCGATTTGAGAAGGTCGCTCCTCCCTCACCGCTTTTGTCCGTTCACGTCACGGGCCATAGACTGCTGCCACGTGACTCAGCATAACTGAATCTGCCCAGTGAAAAACAGGTGAAATGATGAACGAGATCTTTATCTCCTAACATATTGCACAAGTTGACTGCTGGTATTTACTTAAAAACTAGCTAGAAATATTCAAATTTATATTTAAAAAAAATTGAGAAAAAAATTGTAAAGTATTGAAAAACCCTCCTGTGGTTAGTTCCAAATATCCCGTTATATGGTATAGTGCCTTTGGAAAGTATTCAGATCCCTTGATTTTTTTCCACATTTTGTTAGGTTACAACCTTATTCTAAAATTGATTTCATAGTTTTTTTCCTTCAATCTACGCAATACCCCATAATGACAAAGTAAAAACAGTTTTGTAGAAATGTTTGCTGATTTATTAAACATAAAACACTGAAATATCACATTTACATAAATATTCAGACCTTTAACTTAGTACTTTGTTGAAGCTCCTCTGGCAGCAATTACAGCCTTGAGTCTTCTTGGGTATGATGCTACAAGCTTGGCACAACTGTATTTGGGGAGTTTCTCCCATTCTTCAGGTTGGATGGGGAGCATCGCTGCACAGATATTTTCAGGTCTCTCAAGAGATGTTTGATTGGGTTCAAGTCCGGGTTCTGGGCCACTCAAGGACATTCAGAGTCTCCTGCCTTGTCTTGGCTGTGTGCTTAGGGTCGTTGTCTTGTTGGAAGGTGAACCTTCGCCCCAGTCTGAGGTCCTGAGCGCTCTGGAGCAGGATTTCATCAAGAACCTTTCTGTACTCTTCTCTGTTCATCTTTCCCTCGATCCTGACTAGTCTCCCAGTCCCAGCCGCTGAAAAACATCCCCACAGCATGATGCTGCCACCACCATGCTTCATCATAGGGATGGTGCCAGGTTTCCTCCAGGCTGGGCAGCCAGCTCTAGGAAGAGATTTGGTGGTTCTAAACTTCTTCCATTTAAGAATGATGGAGGCCACTGTGTTCTTGGGGATCTTCAATGCTGCAGAAATGTTTTGGTACTCTTTCCCAGATCTGTGCCTTGACGCAATCCTGTTTCGCAGCTCTACGGACAATTCTTTCGACGTCATGGCTTGGTTTTTGCTCTGACTTGCACTGTCAACTGTGGGACCTTATATAGACAGATATGTGCCTTTCCAAATCATGTCCAATCAATTGAGTTTACCACAAGTGGGCTCCAATCGAGTTGTAGAGCTCAATTGAGCTCAATTGCGAGTCTCATAGCAAAGGGTCTGAATAGTTATGTAAATAATGAATTTCCATTTTCATTTTTAATACATTTGCAAACATTTCTAAAAACACGTTTTTGCTTTGTCATTATGGGGTGTAAATTGCTGTAGAAATTTTGTTATTTAATCAATTTTAG
This sequence comes from Salmo trutta, assembly GCF_901001165.1. Taxonomy (NCBI): domain Eukaryota; kingdom Metazoa; phylum Chordata; class Actinopteri; order Salmoniformes; family Salmonidae; genus Salmo; species Salmo trutta. Next base: position 38,897,822 of record NC_042965.1, on the reverse strand, counting down.
AATAAAGCTGTAACATAACAACATGTGGAAAAAAATCTAAGGGTCTGAATACTTTCCGAAAGCAGTGTATATACAATAAACTGGCCAAACCTAGCCTAGATAGTGTAACTCCCACCATCGCCATACTTACATACAGCACACGTAGGCCTACGACCCCATAGACATGTCAGCTACACTCACATAACACTGTTTAGGAGCCTTTTGGCCCCAGACATAACTCTCCAGTACCGCTCGCCGTGTGGTAATAGAGTGAACAGTTTATGGCTTGTGTGGCTGGGGTGATGCAGCCTGTCAAGATGTTCTCAATGGTGCAGTTGTAGAACTTATTTGCGGATCTGACGGCCCATGACAAATCTTTTTTCAGCCTCCTGAGGTGCAAGAGGTGTTGTCATGCCTTCTTCATGACTGTGCTGGTGTGTGTGGACCATTTGAATTCCTTGGTGATGTTAGTTTTGTTATTGATGTGGACACCGAGGAAGTTGAAGCTCTTGACCTGCTCCACTACAGCCCCGTCGATGTGGATGGGGCGTGCTCGGCCCTCCATTACCTGTAGTCCACGATCAGCTCCTTTGTCTTGATCACATTGAAGGAGAGGTTGTTGTCCTGGCACCACACTGCCAGGTCTATGACCTCCTCTCTATAGGCTGTCTCATCATTGTTGGTGATCAGACCTACCACCGTCATGTCATCAGAAAACTTAATGTTAATGTGGGAATCGTGCACGGTCACACAGTTGTGTGGCAACAGGGAGTACAGGAGGAGACTAAGCACGCACCCCTGAGGGGCCCCCGTGTTGAGGGTCAGCATGGCGGAAGTGTTGTTGCCTACCCTCACCACCTGGGGGCGGCCCGTCAGGAAGTCCAGGATCCAGTTGCAATAGGGAGGTGGTCAGTCCAAGGGTCCTGAGCTTAGTGATGAACTTTGGGGGCACTATGGTGTTGAACGCTGAGCTGTAGTCAATGAACAGCATTCTCACATACATATTCCTCTTGTCCAGGTGGGAAAGGGCAATGTTGAGTGCAATATAGATAGCGTCATCTGTGGAACTGTTGGGGCAGTATGTGGATTAGAGTGGGCTAGGGTGTCTGGGATGATGCAGTTGATGTGAACCATGACCAGCCTTTCAAAGCATTTCATGGCTACAATGCTACGGGGCAATAGTCATTTAGACAGGTTACCTTGGCATTCTTGGGCACAGGGACTATGGTAGTCTGCTTGAAACATGTACTACATGAACAAAAGTACGTGGACATGAGCTCGTCAAAAATCTCATTCCAAAATCATGGGCATTAATATGGAGTTGGTCCCCCTTTGCTGCTATAACAGCCTCCACTCTTCTGGGAAGGCTTTCCACTAGATGTTGGAACATTGCTGCGGGGACTTGCTTCCATTCAGCCACAAGAGCATTAGTGAGGTCAGGACTGATGTTGGGAGATTAGACCTGGCTCGCAGTCGGCATTCCAATTAATCCCAAAGGTGTTCGATAGGGTTGAGTTCAGAGCTCTATGCAGGCCAGTCAAGTTCTTCCACACCGATCTCTTCAAACCATTTCTGTATGCTGAAACAGGAAAGGGCCTTCCGCAAAATGTTGCCACAAAGTCAGAAGCACTGAATTGTCTAGAATGTCATTGTATGCTGTAGCGTTAAGATTTCCCTTCACTGGAACTAAGGGGCCTGAACCATGAAAAACAGCCCCAGACCATTATTCTTCCTCCACCAAACTTTACAGTTGGCACTATGGTAATGTTATCCTGGCATCCTCCAAACACAGTCCGTCGGACTGCCAGATGGTGAAGCGTGATTCATCACTCCACAGAAAGCATTTCTACTGTTCCAGAGTCCAATGGCGGTGCGCTTTACACCACTCCAGCCGACGCTTGGCATTGGGCAAGGTGATCTTAGGCTTGTGTGTGGCTGCTCGGCCATGGACGCCCATTTCATGAAGCTCCCGACTAACATTTCTTGTGCTGACGTTGCTTCCTGTCAGTTGCTTCCAGAGGCAGTTTGGAACTTGGTAGTGAGTGTTGCAACCGAGGACATTTTTACATGCTACTCGCTTCAGCACTCGGCGGTTCCATTATGTGAGCTTGTGTGGCCACTTCGCGGCTGAGCCGTTGTTGCTCTTAGACATTTCCACCTCACAATAACAAATGTCAGTGAAGATACTTACCAGCTGGTCAGCGCATGCTCTGAGTATGCATCCTGGTAATCCGTCTGAGGCTTGTGAATGTTAAGGTATTTAGCTCGTCTAGTAGGCTCGCGTCACTGGGCAGCTCGCGGCTGGGTTTCCCTTTGTATTCCGTGATAGTGGGCAAGCCCTGCCACATCCGACGAGCGTCAGATCCGGCGTCGTAGGATTTGATCTTAGTCCTGTATTTACGTATACGCCTGTTTGATGTCTCGTCTGAGGCCGTAGTGGGATTTCCTATAAGTGTCCGGATTAGTGTCCCTCTCCTTGAAAGCGGCAGCTGCACTCATCTACAACACTCACATAGGCCTACAGCCCACTAGACTCATTGAACCCAGTAGCATTGAATTTGTACAGTATATTCCTCTTACTGTGTAGTCTTTTATCCATTGTTTTAATCCAGACAGACTTCCAGTAAGTGGCGTAGATATTATAGATATTAAAAATAGTATTTCCCCACCACCACATCAAAGCTCCCTTAAAACATTGCTTAAGACTAAGTCATGGCTATTGATCTTGAGAGACTTCCAGTAAGTAGCTAAGTGCCATAGATATTCAAAATCGATGTAGTATTTCCCCACCACTTAAAATCCCTTTCAAAACATTTCCTAAGTCTAAGTCGTGGCCATTAAGTCATAAAGCAACAATGCTTTGATGTGGCCAAGGACGGATTTGTTTTTTGCAATGCTTGGATTGGGACTCCTATGATTTATGACTGGGATACATAGTCTGCAGCACAAATGGCACCCTCTTCCTTATATGGTGCACTGCTTTTGAACAGGGCCCATAGGGGCCCATAGGGGCTCTGTTCAAAAGTAGTGCACTATGAAAGGAATATAGAGTGCCATTTGGGGCACAGCCAGAGAGGATAAGGGAAGGCTTTTACTCCACTGCACATAAAAAATATATTACTCTTGACAAGCAATGTGGAAAGGGACATCTTCATTTGTTGGAGTCTATCTCCTTTACGTGATCGTAGCACAATAAACAGTTCATACTTCAGCCTAATGACAACTCACCACTTCATAAATGTAGTTGTTCAAGGTAAAATACACATTTCCACAATCAGCTAAATAAATTGTATATTCTAGTCTTCTTTGGGTTAGCTTTAATCAACACCTTATCTCTCTATCTTTCTCCTTTTCTTTCTCTATTTCTCTCTGCCTCTATTTCTCTCTCTACCTCTCTATTTCTTTCTCTGCCTCTCTCTCTCTCTGCCTCTCTCTCTCTCTGCATCTCTCTCTCTCTGCATCTCTCTCTCTTTTCCTCTCTCAATTCAATTTAAGACCTGTATTGGCATGGGAAACATATATTTACATTGCCAAAGCAAGTGAAATAGATATTAAACAAAAGTGAAATATACAATAAAACAATTTTCAGTTAACATTACACTCACAAATGTTCCAAAAGAATAAAGATGTTTCGATTGTCGTATTATGTGCAAATAGTTAAAGTACAAAAGGGAAAATAAATAAAGCCATGCTACTGCTGGCTTGATTCTGAAGCTAAGCAGGGTTGGTCCTGGTTGGTCCCTGGATGGGAGACCAGATGCTGCTGGAAGTGGTGTTGGAGGGCAGTGATTGGGGACATTGTCCTGTGTAGGGTGCTGTCTTTTGAATGGCATGTTTAACAGGTGTCCTGGATCTCTGTGGTCACTAATGATCCCATGGCACTAATTGTAAGAGTAGGGGTGTTAACCCTGGTGTCCTGGCCTTCATTCCATCATGGCCAACTAATCATCCCCAGCTTACAATTGGCTCATTCATCCCCCCTCCCCAGGTTGTTGCTGTACATGAGAATGTGTTCTCTGTCAACTTACCTGGTACAATAAGGGTTAAATTCAAAAATGTACAATGGTGTTTGTTCTTCACTGGTTGCCCTTTTCTTATGGCAACAGGTCACAAATCTTGCTGCTTTAAGGGCACACTGTGCAACTTCACCCAATAGATATGGGAGTTTATCAAAATTAGGTTTGTTTTCTAATTCTTTGTGGGTCTGTGTATTCTGAGGGAAATATGTGTCTCTAATATGGTCATACATTTGGCTGGAGGTTAGGAAGTGCAGCTCAGTTTCCACCTCATTTTGTGACAGTGTGCACATAGTCTGTCTTCTCTTGAGAGCCAGGTCTGCCTACGGAGGCCTCTCTGTACATAGTCAAAGCTTTCCTTCATTTTGGGTCAGTTACAGTGGTCAGGTATTCTGCCACTTTGTAGTCTCAGTTTAGGGCCAAATAGCATGCTAGTTTTCTCTGTTTTTTTTCCAATGTGTCAAGTAATTATCTTTTTGTTGTCTCATGATTTGGTTGGGTCTAATTGTGTTGCTGTCCTGGGGCTCTGTGGGGTGTGTTTGTGTTTGTGAACAGAGCCCTAGGACCAGCTTGCTTAGGGGACATCTGTAGATGATGGCTTTATTATAGAAGGTTTGGGAGGTCTCTCTCTCTGTGTCTTCTAGGGACTGGAGAGAATACTTCACACTGTGAGTAGATGAGCGATGCCATTTACGAGAGGCTCAGACACACAGTTACACATTGTTTTGTTATTGCCAGGCTAAGACGAAGGGAATGAGAGAATGGAGGAGTGGGAGAGAGGAGAAAGTAAGGATATCTCTGTTTCTCTCTTCCCTCCTCTGTCTCTTTGTGTGTGTGTGTGTGTGTGTGTGTGTGTGTGTGTGTGTGTGTGTGTGTGTGTGTGTGTGTGTGTGTGTGTGTGTGTGTGTGTGTGTGTGTGTGTGTGTGTGTGTGTGTGTGTGTGTGTGTGTGTGTGTGTGTGTGTGAGAGTGAGTTTCTAGAGTCCCCACCATATGGAGAAGACTCTGTCCATCACATTTGGTTTGAAGAATTTGAATAGCAAAATACTTCATTTAAATCATGGGCATCTTTCAATTCAAATTCAAATATCCATTATTCTCTCTCTCTCTCTTTTCATTTATGTCTTTCTCTCTTCATCTCCCCTTCCCTAACTATGTTCACTTTCTCATTATTTTTTCTTCCTCTCTGTTTGTCTCTCTAATTCCCTGATGTAGATCTTTAATGTCTTGGAAGTGGCTGGATAGGGCCTCATCTGGAAGTGGCTTGGTAGGGCCTCATCTGGAAGTGGCTTGGTAGGGCCTCATCTGGAAGTGGCTGGATAGGGCCTCATCTGGAAGTGGCTGGGTAGGACCTCATCTGGAAGTGGTGGATAGGGCCTCATCTGGAAGTGGCTGGGTAGGGCCTCATCTGGAAGTGTTTGGATAGGGCCTCATCTGGACGTGGCTGGATAGGGCCTCATCTGGAAGTGGCTGGATAGGGCCTCATCTGGAAGTGGCTGAATAGGACCTCATCTGGAAATGGCTGGATAGGGCCTCATCTGGAAGTGGCTGGATAGGGCCTCATCTAGAAGTGGCTGGATAGGGCCTCATATGGAAGTGGCTGGGTAGGGCCTCATCTAGAAGTGGCTGGATAGGGCCTCATCTGGAAGTTGCTGGATAGGGCCTCATCTGGAAGTGGCTGGATAGGGCCTCATCTGGAAGTGGCTGGATAGGGCCCCATCTGAAAGTGGCTGAATAGGACCTCATCTGGAAGTGGCTGGGTAGGGCCTCATCTGGAAGTGGCTGGATAGGGGCTCATCTGGAAGTGGCTGGATAGGGCCCCATCTGAAAGTGGCTGGATTTTGAGTGGCACTGTGGGGGGTAAGATTCAGATGGAGAGAGAGGGGGAGAGAGAGAGAGAGGGAGAGAGGGAGAGGTGAGGAGGGGTGTGACAGCCCGTCTGATTCCTGAGACAAGGGAGATTTTATACGAACCAGAACACGGCTGAGGCTGGGCCCAGAGCAAGGCTGAGGCTGGGACCAGAGCAAGGCTGAGGCTGGGACCAGAGCAAGGCTGAGGCTGGGACCAGTGCGAGGCTGAGACCAGAGCAAGGCTGAGGCTGAGCCCAGAGCAAGGCTGAGGCTGAGCCCAGAGCAAGGCTGAGGCTGAGCCCAGAGCAAGGCTGAGGCTGAGCCCAGAGCAAGGCTGAGGCTGGGACCAGTGCGAGTCTGAGACAAGAGCAAGACTGAGGCTGAGTCCAGAGCAAGGCTGAGGCTGAGACCAGAGCAAGGCTGAGGCTGGGCCCAGAGCAAGGCTGAGGCTGGGCCCAGAGCAAGGCTGAGGCTGGGCCCAGAGCAAGGCTGAGGCTGAGACCAGAGGAAGGCTGATGCTGGGACCAGAGCAAGGCTGAGGCTGGGCCAAGAGCACAGGTGCAAATCTAGTGCCAGGAATCATTACATGTCACTACTTTAACACAGGCTTCACAGCACAGATCCGATATACTAGATGGGTTAGCGAAGTATTAGCTTTTGTGTGTGTGTGTGTGTGTGTGTGTGTGTGTGTGTGTGTGTGTGTGTGTGTGTGTGTGTGTGTGTGTGTGTGTGTGTGTGTGAGTGTCTCAGTGTGAGTGTCTCAGTGTGAGTGTGTGTGTGTGAGTGTGTGTGTGTGTGTGTGTGTGTGTGTGTGTGTGTGTGTGTGTGTGAGTGTGTGTGTGTGTGTGTGTGTGTGTGAGTGTCTCAGTGTGAGTGTGTGTGTGTGTGTGTGTGTGTGTGTGTGTGTGTGTGTGTGTGAGTGTGTGTGTGTGTGTGTGTGAGTGTCTCAGTGTGAGTGTGTGTGTGTGTGTGTGTGTGTGTGTGTGTGTGTGTGTGTGAGTGTCTCAGTGTGAGTGTCTCAGTGTGAGTGAGTGTGTGTGTGTGTGTGTGTGTGTGAGTGTGTGTGTGTGTGTGTGTGTGAGTGTCTCAGTGTGAGTGTGTGTGTGTGTGTGTGTGTGTGTGTGTGTGTGTGTGTGTGTGTGTCTCAGTGTGAGTGTGTGTGTGTGTGTGTGTGTGAGTGTCTCAGTGTGAGTGTGTGGGGGAGACTTGGACAAGAGAACAAGGTGGAATGGGGGTCGACTTACGAGGAACGAGAGGGGAAGCGTAAACCGTGTTCCTATCCCATTGTTGGCTTTTTCCCATACTAATTTAGTTGAAAGGGGTCTGTGGCCCTGTGGCGGTATGCGGAGAACACCCTAAAAGCCCTCACATTTAATCTTTATAGATGACCGTAAAACAGCCCTGTGAAAACAGGGAGAGATGGGGTGTCAAATGAATCCCAGAAAAGGAGAGCAAAGCTGCACTAAAGGTCAGTAGCTCTTACATCTCTCCGGAGAGACTTTACTGACAGAGACCGTGCTCAACGCATTTCAAATACTGACTCTGTGTGTCACACAGAATGCCGCGGCATATTGTTACAGCACAGGGCTCGCAGTTTGCAGGTGCAGACATGCAGCACTTTATTGATAACGTACATTTCAATGAAAGCTAATTAAAGGGGAGTTTTCAACATATTGTAGCCTACACACAGCTCCATTTCAATTTCTTTTGGGGGGGGCGGTCATTTAGCAGACACTCTTATCCAGAGCAACTTTTATCCGGGTTTGTTTAGTCAGGTTGTCCCATTGGACCTCTTGTTCAAGCGAGACCGTGCCTGAGTTGGTGTTGTGCTGCTCTATTGTCAACAGGTTAGAGGAGGACTAGATCCAATAGTCCATGGGTGTGCCCCAAATGACATCCTAGATAGTGCACTACATTTGACCAGGGCCCATGGTCCGAAGTAGTGCAGCATATAGGGAAAATTGTGCGATTTGAGGAACAGCTGTTGTTAAGGTGTGTGATGGTTCAGTGGGAGGTTGGCTGGTTTTACCAGCCGTTTCCTAGCTATTAGTATGCAGGTGTGCAGACCGTGTGTAAGTTCGAGGTGTTCAGTGGTATAGTAGTCTATAGGACCACAGCCTTCTCCTACAAGGCTGGTAATGGCCATGGTGTTAGGGTGAGTTGTTCTCCTCATGTGTAAAGTAATTGAATCTCCCTGACTGATGTCAGGTCTACATCAGCCGTGGTGTGAGGTAAAGCATGAAGGAGATGTGGAGTTGGAAGACATATACCTTTATGTACCAACTAATATGAATCTACTGTATTGATAGGCTAGCACAGTGTTCAACGTGTTTGAATGTACTTCAATGTCCTTGAATGTCCGCATACACTTTAACTTGCTCAGGTTCAGCTTCGGCATTATTGTATTTGTTATAAGCAATAGAAAAAAGTCCAGTGACTATTGACTTCTGATTTAAAATGACAGACAGATGTTTTAGTCGGCTAAAAGAGACCTCTGTTCTTGAGGGAAATTGACAGTCAGTCTCTGATCCTCTCCTGACCTCAAAACCTAAACAACAAGCCTCTCAAACCCTCTTCAGCCCCTCAGAAGTTTTACACACACTCATTTTTCAGCTTTCATCTTTCTCTGTGGCATCAGAGTGTGTGGCTAAATGCAGGCAGACCTGGGTTCAAATACTATTAGAAATCTTTAAAAAAAAATTACAATAATTTTTGTCTGCCTAGAGTACAAGTTGGGTGGGGTTTGAACTTTTGTAACTGTTTCATTAGTTCAATTGCAACAGGCTAGCTCAAACAAGCACAGATAGAGAATTAAAAATAATTTAAAATAGTGTTTGAACCTTGGTCTGAAGCGCAGGCAAGCTAGCGGCTTGCTAATAGCATAGAAAAGCATGTTATTTCTATCCCATCTCAGTGTTATTCTTTGCTGCAGGTTTTCTCCCTTCTGTGTTGACGATTCGGTGCTTTTTTTATGGCTACACTGTGCCAGAGATTTTAAAGTTTATCATACCTTTTATGATTAGGGGCACTTGGAAAATGGTTATTAAAGTAAAGTATGTTGAACAGCGGCCAGCAGGGAACAGCTGTTTTTCTCTGTTTTCAGATGTAAGTGAGCCACACTGCTGAGTTAAAATACACACTGTCGAGCAGCTAGCTGAAACACACACTGGCTAGCAGCTAGCTGAAACACACTGTCGAGCAGCTAGCTGAAACACACACTGTCGAGCAGCTAGCTGAAACACACACTGTCGAGCAGCTAGCTGAAACACACACTGGCTAGCAGCTAGCTGAAACACACACTGTCGAGCAGCTAGCTGAAACACACTGTCGAGCAGCTAGCTGAAACACACACTGTCGAGCAGCTAGCTGAAACACACACTGTCGAGCAGCTAGCTGAAACACACACTGGCTAGCAGCTAGCTAAAACACACAATGGCTAGCAGCTAGCTAAAACACACACTGGCTAGGTGAAACACACACTGGCTAGCAGTTAGCTAAAACACCCACTGGCAGGCAGCTAGCTGAAACACACACTGGCTAGCAGCTAGCTGAAACACACACTGGCGAGCAGCTAGCTGAAACACACACTGTCGAGCAGCTAGCTGAAACACACACTGTCAAGCAGCTAGCTGAAACACACATTGGCTAGCAGCTAGCTGAAACACACACTGGCTAGCAGCTAGCTAAAACACACAATGGCTAGCAGCTAGCTAAAACACACACTGGCTAGGTGAAACACACACTGGCTAGCAGTTAGCTAAAACACCCACTGGCAGGCAGCTAGCTGAAACACACACTGGCTAGCAGCTAGCTGAAACACATACTGTCGAGCAGCTAGTTGAAACACACACTGTCGAGCAGCTAGCTGAAACACACACTGTCGAGCAGCTAGCTGAAACACACACTGTCAAGCAGCTAGCTGAAACACACATTGGCTAGCAGCTAGCTGAAACACACACTGGCTAGCAGTTAGCTAAAACACCCACTGGCTAGCAGTTAGCTAAATCACCCACCGGCAGGCAGCTAGCTGAAACACACACTGGCTAGCAGCTAGCTAAAACAGAGTAGTTGGAGCGTCTCCACTTTCTCTTTACTAACTAGGGCTGGGAATTACCAGGGACCTCACGAATTACGACATGTCTGGCTCCCAAGTGGGTGGGCCTATGCCCTGCCAGACCTACCTACGGCTGCGCCCCTGCCCAGTCATGTGATATCCATAGATGAGAGCCTAATTTATTTATTTCAATTGACTCATTTCCTTATATGAACTGTAACTCAGTAAAATCGTTGAAATTGTTGCATGTTGCATTTATATTTTTGTTCAGTAATATATTTTACATAACCACAAATATTGTATTTTCAGCTGTTTTAAGCTGGTGTACAAAACTGAAAGTAAAAGACGCAAAAATGAAACGTAAGAACGGGAAGCATAGAAATAGAGCATATAGAACAGATCTACAGCTTCTTAGATTTGCTTTCAATGACAATGACAGATCTACAACTCACATTTCTATGTGAATTTGGTCAGTGTTTCTTTTATTTTGGCAGTTACCTGTAGTTACTCCTGTAGCTCTTCAAGGGGTTCATATTGAGAGAATGGTACTGATTTCTTCCAGGGGTTCATATTGAGAGAATGGTACTGATTTCTTCCAGGGGTTCATATTGAGAGAATGGTACTGATTTCTTCCAGGGGTTCATATTGAGAGAATGGTACTGATTTCTTCCAGGGGTTCATATTGAGAGAATGGTACAGTGCTAGAGTTGAATGGCGGGAACCCGGTTACTGAGATTTACCGCCCAAAACCGCTCCCCTTTCCCGGGATAAATAACTGCGAGAAACCGGTAAATTACAATAAATTATTTATATCAACAGCATGATGTGGAATGGAACTGATAAATGATATGCAATGACTAAATCTGTCTTCTCTTTGGCCTTCTCTCTGCTCTCTGCATGATCAATCATCAACGCTCATGGTGGGGACAGACAGCCCATCTTGGTATGGAGAACAGTTCACAATACATGTAGCCCTACAGTATCATCTCATCATGGTCACTTTTTTTCTTGTGACAGGTAGGACTACATTTCCTGCAGCATAGCCTATGACCGAATGCTCGTCTAATATACACACCCACATCTGACTTTCGGGAGTCACCATATTTTTGTTGTTGTAAATATATATACATTTTTTTCATTGCAGTGTTAAAATAGCCTTGACTCGAATATTGTTGCTTTAAGTCAGAGCATGCGTGAGCAGTCACTCTCTCTCCATGAATTCCATTCAAATTGCATCCAAAATACATGTAGATAATCCTGTTCAAAATATCCTAGCCTACCTCAGTATTAGCCTTGTATGTACAGTAGCTAATGAATGATGGGTTATGCATAATACGCTTCTAACTTATTGCCTCTGTCTCTTGTGCAATAAGCAAGTACCTGTGCTCCGCTGGCTTCTCTCCTTTAAAAAACGCTCCTTAGCTCTTGGATTCCCATGCAGGAAAAACTAGACTAGACTTGTTTACTGAATGCTAAATACAGCAGACAACAGAACTCATGGGTAGTTTGAAAGAGCGAACGTGCAATGGCGGTAGACTACATGTAGACACTATGTAGTTATTTATTCAGACCCATAACCATTCAATCTTCGTGAAGAGAAATGAAAGCCTTCTGCATCTAATTCTAGTCCTATAGTGTTCAAGGATGTCATTAGAATGATGAGGATAAGGACAACGAAATGTATTTCATTCAACTGTTGAAAGCGAGGAAGGAATGAAGCAACAATAGAGAGAGAAAGAGGTAGCTAATAACATTAGGGGAATTATTATGCTATATATGCGTCAGCTTACTAATTATACAAATAGGCCCTATTATAGTTCAAAATTGAAATCAAATTCGCTAATCTATACTTGTAACTTTGTAGGCTGCATGTGCTGCACCAGAGTTGCATGTTCTCTTCTGCTTCTTTATGGTTTGAACGATCTGTGTAATTCCAGTCCATATAATACAGTATAATATAATACAGTACAGTAATACAGTTCACACTCCAAAAGATTATCCTACTGGAGCTAGTTTCATTTATTTACCCAAGAGAGCATATAGCTAGCTACATCTATGAGCTGTTAGGTTTTTCTGTTGTGCGTAATGAGCAGTAGCCTTTATCATATACAGTATGTATTGGATAACAGCACAATCATTTGGGCTTTTTTGGGTTAGGGCTCATTAAATGTATTTAATATGTGTCTCATCAGGCTCCTGTAGCCTCAGGCTTGAATGTTTGATTAAAGCTCTAATCAAATCCAGACATAGGTCTATGTATATGCTTTATAATGCTTTATAATGCTGTTGAATGACACTTCCGGTTTTGGGGGGAAATACTGGGTTACCTTGGAGAAAAATGATTTATTCTCTGGATGTATTTGTAAAATACTGGGAAAATATTCAACCCTAAATAGATATGATAAACAAAGTGCTAGATGGTACCCTAATCCCTACATAGTGCACTACTTTTGGCCAGAGCTCTATGGCCCTTGGGCAAAAGTAGTGCACTATGTAGGGAATTGGTAGCCATTTGGGAGATGAGCCCATGGTTAGGAGGAAGAGAGGGATCGTTTTCTCCTAACGGAGGACAAAAAAAAGATAATGCTAACAGTTACCGTAGCTCGATTTCATCCCTAGGTTAAAGTTTCCTCTGTTCCCCACTCAATAACCTTTTTCTGTGCTGTGACAGGAGAGGAAGAGACCCTGGGAAGTGTTTTTGATAGCAGAAGAAAAAAGGAATGGAAACGCCCTTCAGAATTCGCCCCACAATAGTGCTGTAACGGGATAGCTGAGCCCCGGGGGAATATGTCTCAGGCAATTACAGTCAGAGTTGAGAAAAGGACAACAGTAGTGCTTCTAAAAACAAGCATTCCTCCATTGACCTGGGATGTTTTTATGGTTGCCTCATGCACCTCACTAACAAAAATGGTTCCACGGATTGCGATAATATACTCCCAAGTGTATCTCTTACCTTTTCATTATATAATCAACTGTTTATAAACATCTTAGAAACCATTTACAAACTCTTTGTAAGTGAAGTATTACCATTAACAAATATGCTTGGTATCACACAGACAGTATGCCAAAAATACACAGAAACCAGCACCTGCTCAAAGCCTCTGTCTAGATGTGTGGGCTCTCCCCTTCCTTCCCACCGCCCATCCAATCCCTTCCCTTCCTCCCCAACCCTACCTCCCATCCAATCCCATCCCTTCCTTCCCAATCCCACCGCCCATCCAATCCCATCTCTTCTCAGTGAAACCAAAACAGCCAAAGCGCCGCAGGGGCCAGAGGGGGGCCAGGCTGTCAGGTTTGAAGGGTTAAAAGTGCAGTGTGGAAGTTCAAAGATCTGTGACCCCTTCTGACAAAAGGCCCTGCTCTCTCTGTGCTCCCCAGGACAGGTCTCTGTCTCACTGCTTCAACCTAAACAAAGACCCCGTGTTCCTCTGTCTCTCTGTCTGTCTGTCTGTCTGAGAGCCTTCTGTCTACACTGGTTTCTACTGGAAATGCATAGTCAGTTCTGAGGGCCAGAACACAGGGTAAAATACCAACTGAAGCAGGCTGCTGCGGTAGGGAGATGATTGGCACCACAAACAATAAAACATTCTGAAATAAATCTCCGCACAGCAGGCAGTCCGCTGTAATTGTATTTAATATTCAGTCTGCAGTTTTTGCTATATAACCTCTTTTTATGTCTGTTTTCTTCCTCATTTCCCTTCCTTACATCTCTTCCCTTCACCTCCCTTTCTCCCCCTCCTTCCCTCCCTCCCTCTCTGCCTCCCACACTCCTCTCCAGGAACCCTGATGGTGACGTCCAGACGTGGTGTTACATCGCTGACCATGAAGACGGAATCTACTGGAGATACTGCGACATACCCACCTGTCAGAGTAAGAGAATGTGTGTGTGCGTTCTTGCGTGTGCATCAGAGTCATGTAGTCAACGCCCTGTGTTCCTGTGTTACACCCTGACTGACCTGAAAGCCCAGAGGCCCTGTTCGTCTCTCGGTCGGGGGCTCTGTCAGTCACACGGCGTGTCAGATAGTTATGAAAACGTTTATAGGTCATCTGCAGAAGCGTTTCACTGAACTATTATCATCCTGAAGAATGTCTCTTAACTTCCTACCATCAGCAGCTCTGCAGTGTCTGGGCATGCCTGTTCCATGTGAACTGTTAGTCAGTCACACTGTTTTTACATTTCTGTAATTAGCTGTCAGTCATTCAGCTCAGCAGAGCTCAGTACAGCAGTCAGTGTGTTGTGTTATTGCCTCTGTGCTTGTTCTCTACTGGTATACATGTTCTCTACTGGCATGTTCTATTCTGGCATGCTCCCTTCTGGCATGTTCTCTACTGGCTTGTTCTCTACTAGCATGTTCTCTTCTGGCATGCTCCCTTCTGGCATGTTCTCTACTGGCATGCTCCCTTCTGGCATGTTCTCTACTGGCATGCTCCCTTCTGGCATGTTCTCTACTGGCTTGTTCTCTACTAGCATGTTCTCTTCTGGCATGCGCCCTTCTGGCATGTTCTCTACTGGCATGCTCCCTTCTGGCTTGTTCTCTACTAGCATGCTCCCTTCTGGCATGTTCTCTACTGGCATGCTCCCTTCTGGCATGTTCTCTACTAGCTTGTTCTCTACTGGTATACATGTTCTCTACTCGCATGTTCTATTCTGGCATGCTCCCTTCTGGCTTGTTCTCTACTAGCATGCTCCCTTCTGGCATGTTCTCTACTAGCTTGTTCTCTACTGGCATGTTCTCTACTGGAATGTTCTCCACTGGCATGTTCTCTACTGGCTTGTTCTCTACTGGCATGTTCTCTACTGGCTTGTTCTCTACTGGCTTGTTCTCTACTGGCATGTTCTCTACTGGCTTGTTCTCTACTGGCTTGTTCTCTACTGGCATGTTCTCTACTGGCATGTTCTCTACTGGCTTGTTCTCTACTGGCTTGTTCTCTACTGGCTTGTTCTCTACTGGCATGTTCTCTACTGGCTTGTTCTCTACTAGCATGTTCTCTTCTGGCATGCTCCCTTCTGGCATGTTCTCTACTGGCATGTTCTCTACTGGCTTGTTCTCTTCTGGCATGCTCCCTTTTGGCATGTTCTCTACTTGGCATGTTCTCTACTGGCTTGTTCTCTACTGGCTTGTTCTCTACTGGCATGTTCTCTACTGGCATGTTCTCTTCTGGCATGCTCCCTTCTGGCATGTTCTCTACTGGCATGTTCTCTACTGGCTTGTTCTCTTCTGGCATGCTCCCTTCTGGCATGTTCTCTACTAGCATGTTCTCTTCTGGCATGCTCCCTTCTGGCATGTTCTCTACTGGCATGTTCTCTACTGGCTTGTTCTCTACTGGCTTGTTCTCTACTGGCATGTTCTCTACTGGCATGTTCTCTACTGGCTTGTTCTCTACTGGCTTGTTCTCTACTGGCTTGTTCTCTACTGGCATGTTCTCTACTGGCATGTTCTCTTCTGGCATGTTCTCTACTGGCTTGTTCTCTACTGGCATGTTCTCTACTGGCTTGTTCTCTACTGACATGTTCTCTACTGGCATGTTCTCTACTGGCTTGTTCTCTACTGGCATGTTCTCTACTGGCATGTTCTCTTCTGGCATGTTCTCTATTTGGCATGTTCTCTACTGGCTTGTTCTCTACTGGCTTGTTCTCTACTGGCATGTTCTCTTCTGGCATGTTCTCTACTGGCATGTTCTCTTCTGGCATGTTCTCTACTGGCTTGTTCTCTACTGGCATGTTCTCTTCTGGCATGCTCCCTTCTGGCATGCTCCCTTCTGGCATGCTCCCTTCTGGCTTGTTCTCTACTGGCTTGTTCTCTACTGGCATGCTCCCTTCTGGCATGTTCTCTTCTGGCATGTTCTCTTCTGGCATGTTCTCTTCTGGCATGCTCCCTTCTGGCATGCTCTCTTCTGGCATGTTCTCTTCTGGCATGCTCCCTTCTGGCATGTTCTCTACTAGCATGTTCTCTTCTGGCATGTTCTCTTCTGGCATGCTCCCTTCTGGCATGTTCTCTACTGGCTTGTTCTCTACTGGCTTGTTCTCTACTGGCATGTTCTCTACTGGCATGTTCTCTACTGGCTTGTTCTCTACTGGCTTGTTCTCTACTGGCATGTTCTCTACTGGCATGTTCTCTACTGGCATGTTCTCTTCTGGCATGTTCTCTACTGGCTTGTTCTCTACTGGCATGTTCTCTACTGGCTTGTTCTCTACTGACATGTTCTCTACTGGCATGTTCTCTACTGGCTTGTTCTCTACTGGCATGTTCTCTACTGGCATGTTCTCTTCTGGCATGTTCTCTATTTGGCATGTTCTCTACTGGCTTGTTCTCTACTGGCTTGTTCTCTACTGGCATGTTCTCTTCTGGCATGTTCTCTACTGGCATGTTCTCTTCTGGCATGTTCTCTACTGGCTTGTTCTCTACTGGCATGTTCTCTTCTGGCATGCTCCCTTCTGGCATGCTCCCTTCTGGCATGCTCCCTTCTGGCTTGTTCTCTACTGGCTTGTTCTCTACTGGCATGCTCCCTTCTGGCATGTTCTCTTCTGGCATGTTCTCTTCTGGCATGTTCTCTTCTGGCATGCTCCCTTCTGGCATGCTCCCTTCTGGCATGCTCTCTTCTGGCATGTTCTCTTCTGGCATGCTCCCTTCTGGCATGCTCCCTTCTGGCATGTTCTCTACTAGCATGTTCGCTTCTGGCATGTTCTCTTCTGGCATGCTCCCTTCTGGCATGTTCTCTTCTGGCATGTTCTCTACTGGCATGTTCTCTACTGGCATGTTCTCTTCTGGCATGTTCTCTACTGGCATGTTCTCTTCTGGCATGTTCTCTACTGGCATGTTCTCTACTGGCATGTTCTCTTCTGGCATGTTCTCTACTGGCATGTTCTCTACTGGCATGTTCTCTTCTGGCATGTTCTCTACTGGCATGTTCTCTTCTGGCATGTTCTCTACTGGCATGTTCTCTTCTGGCATGTTCTCTACTGGCATGTTCTCTACTGGCATGTTCTCTACTGGCATGTTCTCTTCTGGCATGCTCCCTTCTGGCATGTTCTCTTCTGGCATGTCCTCTACTTGCTTCTCCTTATTCATTTATTTACCCTTTATTTTAATTAACAGGGAAGGCACATTGAGACCTTGGTCTCTTTTTCAAATGTGCACTGTATAATATAATATAAATATACACATTAGACACAAAATATATATATATATAAGCACACCTTATAAGCACACCAAAATATATATAAGCACACCTTAAAATACAAAAACACAGTCAAGGGAAGCACAAATTAAACATCACAAATCACATTCCTGTCACGATTGTCGTCGGTGAGGGAGGACCAAAACGCAGCAGGTATGTGTATGCTCATTTCGACTTTTATTAGCTACAAAATGAACGTACAAAAATAACAAAACAGAAATAACGATCGACAAAACAGTCTGGCAAAGCATAAGGCTTACACACAGAACAATCACCCACCAATAACAAACACACCCTCATATATGGGACTCTCAATCAAAGGCAGATAGACAACACCTGCCTTCAACTGAGAGTCCCAACCCCAATTAACCAAACATAGAAACAGACATACTAGACTAGACATAGAATAACTGAAAACCAAACAGTGCCCAAAAACCCCGGAATACTTAAACCAAATGCCCCTTCACCAAAACACACCACCCTGAACCACATAAAACGAATACCCTCTGCCACGTCCTGACCAAACTACAAAAACAATTAACCTTATACTGGCCAGGACGTGACAATTCCTCTACAAATAAGTCCCCAGTCAATGCTTTTAACGGCACCAGAACATCAAGATGAAATGAATTTTGAATTTAGTTACAGCAATATTGTGCATTAAAACTAAACACAGATTTACCTACACTACACTACTTAAAATATCATCAAATTGATCAGAAATACAGTGTAGTCATTGTTAATGTTATAAATGACTATTGTAGCTGGAAACGGCAGATTTTTTATGGAATATCTACATTGATGTACAGAGGCCCATTACCAGCAACCATCACTGCTGTGTTCCAATGGCACGTTGTGTTAGCTAATCCAAGTTTATCATTTTAAAAGGATCATTTATAATTTGAATACCCTTTTGCAATTATGTTAGCACAGATGAAAACTGTTGTGCTGATTAAAAAAGTATTAAAACTGGCCTTCTTTAGACTAGTTCAGTATCTGGAGAATCAGCATTTGTGGGTTCGATTACAGGCTCAAAATGGCAAAAGACTTTCTTCTGGAGCTCGTCAGTCTATTCTTGTTCTGAGAATTGAATGCTATTCCATGCGAGAAATTGCCAAGAAACTGAAGATCTCGTACAACGCTGTGTACTACTCCCTTCACAGAACAGCGCAAACTGTCTCTAACCAGAATAGAAAGAGGAGTGGGAGGCCCCGGTGCAGGGATTTGACAGTTTTCCGGAATTTAGCCGGGTTCCCATTACAATCTGAAAGAGCGTTTAGATAATAATCCGATTTAGCCTTTCTGATTTGTTTTACACAATTATTCCTCAGTTGCTTAAAAGCTTTCCAGTCCGGGCCTAAACCTGTGTTGCTGGCCTTGACTCAAGCATCATCTCTTTTATGAATGACTTCTGATAATTCCCGAGTGTATCAGGCATTCGATCTACCTTTAACCCTACATTTTTTGAAGAGAGCATGATTATTCACAATAGTATTGAAAACATCTTAAAACAAGCCCAGTACTTATTTCAGCCTGGTGCATGCTGCATAGTTCCCTTCATTATTATACTATACTGTACTGTGTGTCCCAGTAGCAACTATGTAGAGAGGGACCTGGAGGCTTCATTCGTAAAGTGTCTCAGAGTAGGAGTGCTGATCTAGGATCAGGTACCTCCTGTCCATATAGACTTATTTATTGTAGTCTAATGTTTTAACTGATCCTTGATCAGCACTCCTATTCTCAGGCGCTTTTTGAATACGAGCCCTTGAGGCTGTGTGAGGTTCCTACTCCTGTGTTACTGAAGCTGAAGGACTCAAGCCCACTCCTCAAACTTCTCACTCTGGAGGCCAAAGGGCTAAAGGACCCATTAACCCATCCAACAATGTGTGGCCTGCTGAAAAGACAGCTATGGTTTGTCTCTCTCTCTTTCTCTCTCTCTCTCTCTTTCTCTCTCTCTCTTTTTCTCTTTCGACCGACCTATTTCACACAAGTGTACAGTTATCCATGAATGTCTCGACCAGACCCATCCCCACCTTTGTGTCAGAGTGGGTAAGGCCGACCCACCCATCCATCCACCCATTCCCCTGGCTGGTTGTGTCAGAGGGGGGCAGGCAGACCCGCCCATCCATCGACCCATTCCCCTGGCTGGAGTAAGCACTAAGCTGATTCCTTATCTCATGTGAATTGAGGCCAGCCTTTGTTGCAGGCAGATGGGATACTGCCACCATAGGCCTGCTCCCCCCTGCCTGCCTGCCTGTTTTTGTCTGCTGTCTTCCAGTCTGGATCAGTGCAGCCCGCCTGCCCAGTAACTTATCCTTGTGCCGTGTGTGTGTCCAACTTCTCCTGTTTGCTGTGAGCTTCGCCCATATCGAATGCAGCTCTATTTCTGCATTGGCATTATAGATAGAGATAGACACACTGTATTTCTGAATAGAGGGGAAATTGAGAGAAGAAAAGAGCTCAGAACGAGGCATCTACAATGAAGACAGATGAAGAGCGAGGCATCTCCCTCTGTCTGCCTGTCTGTCTCCCTGCCTCCCTGCCTGTCTCCCCCTGTCTGTCTGTCTGCCTCCCTGTCTACCCTCCTGTTTACTTGGCTGCCTGTCTGTCTGTTTACTTGTCTGTCTGTCTGTCTGCCTCCCTGCCTGTCTCCCTGTCTGCCTCCCTGTCTACCCTCCTGGTCTGCCTGTCTGTTTTGTCTGTGTTTTTGTCTGTTTTGGTTGGTCTGCGTGTTGTTTTTTCTGTTTTCGTGTGGCATTGTGGCCATTCACTGAGGCTCTGTCTGTACCCACCAGGGTTGGTCAGGTCAGTTTCAACGCTGTGCCCTGTCATCCAGGGTCATCACGTCATCCTGGTGAGGCAGCGGGCACACCCTGTTAAAACAACAACAACAAAAATGTCATTTAGCAGACACTTTTATCCAACTTAAAGGATAAGTTTTATTTTTTACAACAAAGTCTCTATTTTGTTATGTAAATGTAATGTTATAGAATGTTCCAGACATCTTTTTTGTGATTTCACTTGTTTTTAATACAATTACTCCAAAGAGCAAATTATTTCCTTGTCCTCGTTGTGTAGTATAGGAGCCATGAAAGTGTATGAACAAAGGCTCCAAAAACACCATCATACGTTCCTTTTAGAAATGGAAGGCTCTCAGTATAGTGATGCAGGTCTTTAGATGTTGTACACATGAAATTGTGAATGTGTCACTCTAAACTTTATCCGCAACGTTATATAGTCCCTGCAGTCCTGAAGTGTTGTCTTTGAAACGTACACACACACTGCAGTCCTGGAACATTATCTGAAATACCCACATAGAAGTGGTCTGATGAAGTGGATGCTAAGCTGCAGGACTGTTTCACTAGCACAGACTGGAATACGTTCTGGTATACATCCAATGGCATTGAGGAGTTTACCACACAGATGACGCAATCTCTATTGCACTCCACACAGCCCTCACCCACCTGGACAAAAGGAATACCTATGTAAGAATACTGTTCATTGACTACAGCTCTGCATTTAACACCATAGTCCCCTCCAAGCTCATTACCAAGCTCAGGACCCTGGGACTGAACACCTCCGTCTGCAACTGGATCTTGGACTTCCTGACGGGCCGCCCGCAGGCGTTGAGGGTAGGCAACAACACATCCGCAACGTTGACATCAACACGGGGGCCCCTCAGGGGTGTGTGCTTACTCCCCTCCTTTGCTCCCTTTTCACCCAGGACTGCGTGGCCGCACACGACTCCAATAGAGGAGGAGGTCAGTGACCTGGTAGTGTGGTGCCAGGACAACAACCTCTACCTCAACGTCAGCAAGACAAAGGAACTGATTGTGGACTACAGGAAACGGAGGGGCTAGCTCGCCCTCATCCACATCGATGGGGCTGTAGTGGACTGGGTCGAGAGCTTGAAGTTCCTCGGTGTCCACATCACTAAGGAATTAACATGGTCCACACACACCCACACAGTTCTGAAGAGGGCACAACAGCGCCTTTTCCCCCTCAGGAGGCTGAAAAGATTTTACTTCCTCAAAAAGTTCTACAGCTGCACCATTGAGAGCATCTTGACTGGCTTCATCACTGCTTTGTACGGCAACTGCAAGGCACCTGACCGCAAGGAGCTACAGAAGGTGGGGGGTACGGCCCAGCATATCAGTAGGGCCAAGCTCCGTACCATCCAGGACCTCAATACCAGGTGGTGTCAGAGAAAAGGCCCCAAAAATGTTCTAAGACTCCAGCCACCCAAGCCATAGACTGTTCTCTCTGCTACCGCATGGCAAGTGGTACCACGGCACCAAGTCTGGAACCAACAGGACCAGCTTCTATTCCCAAGCCATAAGACTGCTAAACAAGACTGATGAATAGCTTGTTCATATAAGGAAGTCAGTCAATTGAAATTAATTCATTAGGCCTTAATCTATGGATTGCACATGACTGGGAATACAGATATGCATCTGTTGGTCACAGATACCTTAAAAAAAAGGTATGGGCATGGATCCTAAAACCAGTCAGTATCTGGTGTTCCCACCTTTACCTCATGTAACCTGACACATGTCCTTCACATAGAGTTGATCAGGCTGTTGATTTGGCTTGTGGAATGTTGTTCCACTCCTCTTCAATGGCTGTGTGAAGTTGCTGGATATTGGCAGGTACTGGAACACGCTGTCGTACTCGTCGATCCAGAGCATCCCAAACATGCTCAATGGGTGACATGTCTGGTGAGTATGCAGGCCATGGAAGAACTGGGACATTTTCAGCTTCCGGGAATTGTGTACAGATCCTTGCGACATGGGGCAGTGCATTATCATGCTGAGGTGATGGCGGCGGATGAATGGCATAACAATGGGCCTCAGGATCTCGTCACGGTATCTCTGTGCATTCAAACTGCCATTGATAAAATGCAATTTTGTTCGTTGTCCGTAGCTTATGCCTGCCCATACCATAACCCCACCGGCACCATGTGGCACTCTGTTCAAAACGTTGACATCAGCAAACCACTCGCCAACATGACGTCATACACATGATCTGCGGTTGTGAGGGCGGTTAGCGGGCCAGAATGAACATTTAATTCTTTGGTGGACATTCCGGCAGTCAACATATCAATTGCATGCTCCCTTGAGACATCTGTGGCATTGTGTTGTGTGACAAAACTGCACATTTTAGAGTGGCCTTTTATTGTCCCCAGCAAAAGGTGCACCTGTGTAATGATCATGCTGTTTAATCAGCTTCTTGATATGCTACACCTGTCAGGTTGATGGAATATCTTGGCAAAGGAGAAATGCTCACTAACAGGGATGTAAACACATTTGTGCACAACATTTGAGAGAAATAAGGTTTTTGTGCATATGGAACATTTTGGGAATCTTTAATTTCAACTCATGAAACATGGGACCAACACTTTACATGTTGCATTTACATTTTTGTTCAGTGTTTTAGTAATGTGGTATATTGTTTCAGGGCTCCCGAGTGGCGCAGCGATCTAAGGTACTGCCATCCCTGGTTCAAATTCAGGTTGCATCACATCTGTGATTGGGCGGCACAAAATTGGCCCAGCGTTGTCCGGGTTTGGCCGGGGTAGGCCGTCATTGTAAATAATAATGTTTTTGCCTAGTTAAATAAAGGTTACATTTTTTTTTTTAATAATTTTTGGTGACCTGAGTCTTTTAAAAGAGGTTTTAACCAAAATATTACAGATGAGACAGACATTTTCACCTGCCTCTTTAAGGGCGGGAGGTTACCGTGGTAATGTGACTCTAGTCGTGTTTGTGCCTGTGAGATTGAGTCTGACTAGTAGAAGCGTTGTCTTCTCTTCCCTAGCAGTTGAAACTCAAATATAGAAAAACAACCTAGTTTATGAACAAAACAATGTAAAGAAACACATTTACATTACAGTCATTTAGCAGACACTCTTATCCAGAGCGACTTACAGTAGTGAATACATACATTTTTTTTGTACTGGCTCCCCGTGGGAATCAAAACCACAACCATGGCGTTGCACACACCATGCTCTACCAACTGAGCCACTTCAGTAGATTTTCGTTACTTGAAACGTAAATAAGGCCACCTGTTATGCCTGTGCGCAGCACTTCTAAAATTCGAACTTTCACTCAGCTCTTCGCGTGCGCACGGCCCCCAGCCAGGCAGTGTTGCAGCACGAGGTGGAATAGGCTATACAGGATTCGTAGTTCTTTGACTTTGTGCGATTCATTTACCAGCTATGACACAAAGCTACTGCAGCATTTATTTTACTATAAATGTGATACTTTTTATTCAGAAATGTGAGCAAAATGCTGTCGAGCCTTGACCCCCGCAGGTGGCAGGTGTTAATTTTAGGCCCTGACTGTATATAGCCATGTTATTTTTACTCATTATTGTTTTTCATTATTCCTTGTGTCACTATTTTTATATTACATTTTTATCTTTAACTCTACATTGGTCGAAAAGGACCCGTAAGTAAGTATTTCACTGTTAGCCTACACCTGTAACAAATAACATTTGATTTGACACACACACACTGCAGTCCTGGAGCCTTCTCTGACACACACACACACACACACACACACACACACACACACACACACACACACACACACACACACACACACACACACACACAGAAACACACACACACACAGAAACACACACACACACACACATACACACACACACACACAGAAACACACACACACACACACACACACACACACACACACACACACACACTCGATTCATTGTTATGAGCCGTCCTCCCCTCAGCAGCCTCTACTGATGCTAATATACATTTTTGTTCTCTATCAAAGCCAGTTAGTCCCAAGGGTGTTATTTTGATTGATAGGGTAGGACAGGTTGTTGCAGCGGAACATTACATGGGAAGGAGTGGTGCAACCCTCTCGCTCCATTAAAATAATCTAATTTATTATAAATCAAGTTTTAAAACATACAGCGACGTCTCTGTCTATATAGAGACCTTCATCAAACAGAGGGGCGTCAGGTACCCTAGTGGTTAAGAGCGTTGGGCAAGTAACAAAAAGGTCGCTGTTTAGAAGAGCTGACTATTTGAAAAATCTGTCGATGTGCCCTTGAGCTTAACCCTTAATTGCTCCTCTAAGCCGCTCTGGATAAGACTGTCTGCTAAATGACAATTAAAGAAAAATATTTCAAAGGCAGGTAGTCCCTCAAGGGTGTTATTTGTGATTGATTAAAACTTAAAAATGCCTGTTTGAGGCCTCCCGAGTGGCGCAACGGTCTAAGGCACTGCATCGTAGTGCTCGAGGGATCACTAAAGACCTGGGTTCAATCCCAGGCTGTGTCACAACCGGCCGTGAGTCCTATAGGGCAGCTTACAATTGTCCCAGCATCGTTACGGGGCTTTACTTGACTCATCGTGCCCTTGTGGCGGGCCGTGCGCCTGCAGGTTGGCTTCAGTTGTCAGTTGAATGGTGTTTCCTCTGACACATTGGTGCAGTTAGCTTCTGGTTTAAGCGGGCAGGTGTTAAGAAGCACAGTTTGGTGGGTCACATTTTGGAGGATGCATGACTTTGCCTCTAGTGAGCCCATTAGGGAGTTGCAGCAATGAGACAAGATCACAATTGGATATCACGAAAAAAGGGGTAAAATACTTATATTTTTTCAAATTCCACTTGCACCTAAATTTTGCATTAGAAAGTGAGGAGTGACACTCACTCTCTCCATTATAAAAATTATGTTACTATAAATCAAGTTTAAAAAATGTACAGTGATGTTTCAGGTCTAAACAAAAGACATTCATCAAACATAGCAGCTTATTCTCATGCAAAATGGTTTCTCTGTGCATTGACGTTCAAACTAAAGGCAGCCACTGAAGAATTAGCAGTGATGGATTGGAGAGGACAGAGTGAAGCCTGAAGAATTAGCAGTGATGGATTGGAGAGGACAGAGTGAAGCCTGAATAATTAGCAGTGATTGATTGGAGAGGACAGAGTGAAGCCTGAAGAATTAGCAGTGATGGATTGGAGAGGACAGAGTGAAGCCTGAATAATTAGCAGTGATTGATTGGAGAGGACAGAGTGAAGCCTGAAGAATTAGCAGTGATGGATTGGAGAGGACAGAGTGAAGCCTGAATAATTAGCAGTGATGGATTGGAGAGGACAGAGTGAAGTCTGAAGAATTAGCAGAGATGGATTGGAGAGGACAGAGTGAAGCTTGAAGAATTAGCAGTGATGGATTGGAGAGGACAGAGTGAAGCCTGAATAATTAGCAGTGATGGATTGGAGAGGACAGAGTGAAGCTTGAAGAATTAGCAGTGATGGATTGGAGAGGACAGAGTGAAGCCTGAAGAATTAGCAGTGATGGATTGGAGAGGACAGAGTGAAGCCTGAAGAGTTAGCAGTGATTGATTGGAGAGGACAGAGTGAAGCCTGAAGAATTAGCAGTGATTGATTGGAAAGGACAGAGTGAAGCTTGAATGTGTGATCACTTATTTACTGATCAAAATACTTCTAATCGGTCAGCGTTGTAGGCCCCTTGCTCGGAACACACACTTTTTCAGTTCTGCCCACCAATTATCAATAGGATTGAGGTCAGGGCTTTGTGATGGTCACTCCAATACCTTGACTTTGTTGTCCTTAAGCCATTTTGCCACAACTTTGGAAGTATGCTTGGGGTCACTGTCCATTTGGAAGACCCATTTGCGACCAAGCTTTAACTTCCCAACTGATGTCTTGAGATGTTGCTTCAATATATCCACATCATTTTCCTCCCTCATGATGCCATCTATTTTGTGAAGTGCACCAGTCCCTCCTACAACAAAGCACCCCACAACATGATGCTGCCACCCCTGTGCTTCACGGGTGGGATGGTGTTCTTCGGCTTGCAAGGCTCCCCCTTTTTCCTCCAAACATAACGATGGTCATTATGGCCAAACAGTTCTATTTTTGTTTCATCAGACCAGAGGATATTTCTCCAAAAAGTATGATATTTGTCCCCATGTGCAGTTGCAAACCGTAGTCTGTTTTTTTTATCGCGGTTTTGGAGCAGTGGCTTCTTCCTTGCTGAGCGGCCTTTCAGGTTATGTCAATATAGGACTCGTTTTACTGTGGATATAGATACTTTTGTACCTGTTTCCTCCAGCATCTTCACAAGGTCCTTTGCTGTTGTTCTGGGATTGATTTGCACTTTTCACACCAAATTACGTTAATCTCTAGGAGACAGAGACTTCCTGCGCAGTATGATGGCTGCGTGGTCCCATGGTGTTGATACTTGTCTACTATTGTTTGTACAGATGAACGTGGTACCTTCAGGCGTTTGGAAATTGCTCACAAGGATGATTCTGAGGTCTTGGCTGATTTCTTTAGATTTTCCCATGATGTCAAGCAAAGAGGCACTGAGTTTGAAGGTAGGCCTTGAAATACATCCACAGGTATACCTCCAATTGACTCAAATGATGTCAATTATGAGAAGCTTCTAAAGCCATGACATATTTTTCTGGAATTTTCCAAGCTGTTTAAAGGCACAGTCAACTTAGTGTATGTAAACTTCTGACCCACTGGAATTGTGATACAGTGAATTATAAGTGAAATAATCTGTCTGTAAACAAGCAAAAATGACTTGTGTCATGCACAAAGTAGATGTTCTAACCGACTTTCCAAAACTATAGTTTGTTAACAAGACATTTGTGGAGTGGTTGAAAAACAGGTTTTAATGACTACAACCTAAGTGTATGGTAACTTCTGACTTCAGTTGTATGTATCAAAAGGTAAAGTATAAATCATTTCAAATTCCTTATATTAAGCAAACCATACAGCATCATTTTCTTGTTTTTTAATTTACAGATAGCCAGTGGTACACTGCAACACTCAGACATCATTTACAAATGAAGCATGTGTTTAGTGAGTCCGCCAGATCAGGAAGTAGGGATGACCAAGGATGTTCTCTTGATAAGTGTGTGAATTAGGCAATTTTCCTGTCCTGCTAAGCATTCAAAATGTAACGAGTACTACTGGGTTTTACAGACTGTTTTATTTTCCGGATCATCTCACACACACACACACACACACACACACACACACACACACACACACTACACAAGTATTTACTTTCTACCCCACATTCTCCCCCTTCTCCCCAGAGGGGTGGAGATGGATCCCTGAGGAGTAGTGAAGCAGAGCAGGCTGGGTAATATAAAAACAACATTCAGAATCAGCAGTCTATTGTCTTACTTAGACTGGTTCCACTGCCATAACCCCCAATAACCTCCCTCCACTGCACTGTGTTTTATGTCACACACACGCATGCATGCACGCACACACACACACACACACACGCACTGCAATGTGTTCTAAAGCATTGATCAAATATAAACACACAGACACATAAAGGCATGAAGAAGGAAACACCCTCTCTCTCTCTCTCTCTCTCTCTCTCTCTGTCTCTGTCTGTCTCTGTCTCTCTCTGTCTCTCTCTCTCTCTCTCATCTCTCTATCTCTCTCTCCTCTCTCTCTCTCTCTCTCTCTCTCGTCTCTCTCTGTCTCTCTCTCTCTCTCTCTA
>NC_042965.1:38546006-38806006 GCF_901001165.1 Salmo trutta | reverse complement strand
GAACCCATCTCTCGCTCTCCCTGAACCTCAACTGAACCCATCTCTCTCTCTCCCTGAACCTCAACCGAGCTGCGCTCACAAACTAACCAGAGTCCTCACCTCACTTCTCAGTGAACTGTCCCTTTGTTGCAGCGCTGCTGACGTTCTGCTTTAATGAAGAGAGGAGATGATGGAGACGGTGCTGCTGACGTTATGATTTAATGAAGAGAGGAGATGATGGAGACGGTGCTGCTGACGTTCTGCTTTAATGAAGAGAGGAGATGACGGAGACGGTGCTGCTGACGTTATGATTTAATGAAGAGAGGAGATGATGGAGACGGTGCTGCTGACGTTCTGCTTTAATGAAGAGAGGAGATGACGGAGACGGTGCTGCTGACGTTATGATTTAATGAAGAGAGGAGATGATGGAGACGGTGCTGCTGACCTTATGATTTAATGAAGAGAGGAGATGATGGAGACGGTGCTGCTGACGTTCTGCTTTAATGAAGAGAGGAGATGACGGAGACGGTGCTGCTGACGTTATGATTTAATGAAGAGAGGAGATGATGGAGACGGTGCTGCTGACCTTATGATTTAATGAAGAGAGGAGATGATGGAGACGGTGCTGCTGACGTTCTGCTTTAATGAAGAGAGGAGATGATAGAGACGGTGCTGCTGACGTTCTGATTTAATGAAGAGAGGAGATGATGGAGACGGTGCTGCTGACGTTATGATTTAATGAAGAGAGGAGATGATGGAGACGGTGCTGCTGACGTTATGATTTAATGAAGAGAGGAGATGACGGAGACGGTGCTGCTGACGTTATGATTTAATGAAGAGAGGAGATGACGGAGACGGTGCTGCTGACGTTATGATTTAATGAAGAGAGGAGATGACGGAGACGGTGCTGCTGACGTTATGATTTAATGAAGAGAGGAGATGACGGAGACGGTGCTGCTGACGTTATGATTTAATGAAGAGAGGAGATGACGGAGACGGTGCTGCTGACGTTATGATTTAATGAAGAGAGGAGATGACGGAGACGGTGCTGCTGACGTTATGATTTAATGAAGAGAGGAGATGACGGAGACGGTGCTGCTGACGTTATGATTTAATGAAGAGAGGAGATGACGGAGACGGTGCTGCTGACGTTATGATTTAATGAAGAGAGGAGATGACGGAGATGGTGCTGCTGACGTTATGATTTAATGAAGAGAGGAGATGATGGAGACGGTGCTGCTGACGTTATGATTTAATGAAGAGAGGAGATGATGGAGACGGTGCTGCTGATGTTTTGCTTTAAGGAAGAGAGGAGATGGAGACGGTGCTGCTGACGTTATGATTTAATGAAGAGAGGAGATGATGGAGACGGTGCAAAACTGCAAGTGTATTATAACATCAAGCAATTACCCCCAGCTGGAGAGAGATGCTTTTTTTCCCCCATGACAAACTGTGCTGACTATTGACTGCAGCAGGGCCAGAGAAAGGAAGGGAAGGGAACTCATGAGCTGCATCCTTAAAAGGCACCCTATTCCTTATATGCCTATGGGCCCTGGTCAAATGTAGTGCACTATACAGGGAATAATAGGGAACTATTTGTGACGCATCTGGAGATTTTGCATGTTAGAGATTGTCAGCTTCTATGTTCTGTCTTTGTGAAGAGAAGTGTCACGGGAGATTCTCAGATATTGTGCTGAGAGAGCGAGAGAGCAAGAGAGAGCGAGAGAGAGCGAGAGAGAGCGAGAGCGAGAGAGAGAGAGAGAGAGAGGATCAGAGAGGAGTATGCAACATGTAACAAGCGGTATAACAATGTTATCAGAGTTTGTGTGTGCTCATGCGCGCATGCGTGTGTGTATTTACAAATGTCTGTGTGTAATTAGCCGTCAGCTGAATTAATCAAGCTTAAAACAGTCTCATGAGTTGGTCTTACAGCACACAGTACATACAGTGCATTCGGAAAGTATTCAGACCGCTTGACTTTATGCACATTTTGTTACGCTACAGCCTTATTCTATAATATATTAAAAAATAATAATTCTCATCAATCTACACACAATACCCCATAATGACAAAGCAAAAACTGGATTTTAGACATTTTTGCAAATGTTTTAAAAATTAACATCTGAAATATCTCATTTACATATGTGTTCAGACCCTTTACTCAGTACTTTGTTGAAGCACCTTTGGCAGCGATTACAGACTCGAGTCTTCTTGGGTATAACACTACGAGCTTAGCACATCTGTACTTGGGGAGTTTCTCCCATTCCTCTCTGCAGATATTCTCAAGCTTTGTCAGGTTGGATGGGGAGCATTGCTGTACACAACTATTTTCAGGTCTCTCCAGAGATGTTCGATTGGGTTCAAGTCCGGGCTCTGGCTGGGCCACTCAAGGACATTCAGAGGCTTGTCCCGAAGTCACTCCTGCGCTGTCTTGGCTGTTTCCTTAGGGTCGTTGTCCTGTTGGAAGGTGAACCTTCGTCCCAGTCTGATGTCCTGAGCGCTCTGGAGCAGGTTTTCATCAAGGATCTCTCTGTACTTTGTTCCGTTAATCCCCCCCTCGATTCCAGTCCCTAATGCTGAAAAACATCCCCACAGCATGATGCTGCCACCACCATGCTTCACCGTAGGGATGGTGCCAGGCTTCCTCCAGACATGACACTTGGCATTCAGGTCAAAGAGTTCAATCTTGGTTAAATCAGACCAGAGAATCTTGTTTCTCATGGTCTGAGAGTCCTTTAGGTGCCTTTTGGCAAACTCCAAGCGAGCTGTCATGTGCCTTTTACTGAGGAGTGGCTTCTGTCTGGTCACTCTACCATACAGGCCTGGTTGGTGGAGTGCTGCAGAGATGGTTGTCCTTCTTCCCCGATTGCTTAGTTTGGCCGGAAGACCAGGTCTAGGAACAGTCTTGGTGGTTCCAAACTTCTTCCAATTTAGAATGATGGAGGCCGCTGTGTTCTTGGGGATCTTCAATGCTACAGAAATTTTTTGGTACACTTCCCCAGATCTGTGCCTCGACACAATCCTGTCTCAGAGCTCCACGGACAATTCCTTTGACATCATGGCTTGGTTTTTGCTCTGACATGCACTGTCAACTGTGGGACCTTATAGAGAAAGGTGTGTGCCATAAATTGTGTGGCCATTTGATTAATTGTTCAGCAGTCTATTGCTTGGGGGCAGACGCTGTTAAGGAGCATTTTGGATGTAGACTTGACGCTCCGGTACCGCTTGCCGTGCGATAGCAGAGAAACTAAGACTTGGGTGACTGGAGTCTTTGACAATTTTTTGGGCCTTCCCCTTGGATGTCATCGTCGTGTGTGTAGGTGGCAAGGAAGTCAGGCGCAGGAGAAACCAACTTGGTAGAACTGGAGTTGTTTAATAAATAATAAACACACAAACTCCAAAACCAACGTACATAAAAATAACATGGGTAAAAATACCCGTAGCACACCAATACAAAATTACACGAAATCAATAACAAAACAATCTCGGACAAGGACATGAGGGAAAACAGAGGGTTAAATACACAACATGTAATGACTGGGATTGGAAACAGGTGTGTAGGAAAACAAGACAAAACCAATGGAAAATGAAAAATGGATCAGTGATGGCTTGAATACCGAACAATTAGGGGCATCGACTTCGGCAGAAGTCATGACAGTACCCCCCCCGACGCACGACTCCAGCTGCGCGTCGACACCGGCCTCGGGGACGACCCGGAGGACGAGGTGCAGGGTGATCCGGATGGAGACGATGGAACTCTCGCAGCAGGGAAGGATCTAACACATCCTCCACCGGAACCCAGCATCTCTCCTCCGGACCGTACCCCTCCCAGTCCACGAGGTACTGAAGGCCTCTCGCCAGACGTCTCGAATCCAGGATGGATCGAACGGATCAAACGGAGTTCGCCGGGGCCCCCTCAATGAGGTGTGGAGGAACCTCCCGCACCTCAGCCTCCTGGAGCGGGCCAGCCACCACCGGCCTGAGGGGAGACACATGGAACGAGAGGTTAATGCGGTAATGTGTGGGAAGCTTTAACCTATAACATACCTCGTTCGCTCTCCTCAGGACTTTAAACGGCCCTACAAACTGCGGACTCAGCTTCCGGCAGGGCAGGCGGAGGGGCAGGTTTCTGGTCGAGAGCCAGACCCTGTCCCCTGGTGCGAACACCAGGGCCTAACTGCGGTGACGGTCTGCGCCAACTTTCTGGCGTCGTACGGCGCTGAAGGTGGACGTGAGCGGCGTCCCAGGTCTCCTCCATGCGCCGGAACCAGTGGTCCACCGCAGGAGCCTCGGTCTGACTCTGATGCCAAGGGGCCAGAACCGGCTGATACCCCAACTCGCACTGAAAAGGAGATAGGTTAGTGGAGGAGTGGCGGAGTGAGTTCTGGGCCATCTCTGCCCAGGGCACGAAAGCCGCCCACTCCCCCGGCCAGTCCTGGCAATAAGACCTCAGAAACCTACCCACATCCTGGTTAACTCTCTCCACCTGCCCGTTACTCTCAGGGTGAAAACCAGAGGTTAGGCTGACCGAGACCCCCAGACGCTCCATGAACGCCTTCCAGACACTTGACGTGAACTGGGGACCCCGATCAGACACTATATCCTCAGGCACCCCGTAGTGCCGAAAGACGTGTGTAAACAGAGCTTCTGCAGTTTGTAGGGGCGTAGGGAGAACGGGCAAAGGGAGGAGATGACAAGACTTAGAAAAACG
Source organism: Salmo trutta (assembly GCF_901001165.1). Taxonomy (NCBI): domain Eukaryota; kingdom Metazoa; phylum Chordata; class Actinopteri; order Salmoniformes; family Salmonidae; genus Salmo; species Salmo trutta. The sequence goes on along the minus strand of NC_042965.1, from coordinate 38,801,316 downwards.
ATCCATGGGCCGCTCCTCTGTGTCATACAGCCGGGTCGGTGCGTCTGCCTTAATGTTCTGGGAACCTGGTCTGTAAGAGAGGTTAAACACAAAACGGGTAAAAAACATGGCCCACCTTGCCTGGTGAGAATTCAGTCTCCTAGCCTCCCGGATGTACTCCAGATTGCGGTGGTCAGTCCAGATGAGAAAATGGTGTTTAGGGACACATGGGACACATGCTCGGTGCGTGTAGAGGAGTAGATCAGAATGTCATTGATATACACCACTACACCATGCCCGTGCAGGTCCCTGAAAATCTCATCTACAAAAGATTGGAAGACTGATGGAGCATTCTTCAAACCGTACGGCATGACGAGGTACTCATAATGCCCTGAGGTGGTACTAAATGCTGTCTTCCACTCGTCTCCATCTCGGATACGCACCAGGTTGTACGCACTCCTGAGATCCAGTTTAGTGAAGAAGTGTTTCCCCGGTCTCCCTGTGCACCCCCTCTCCCAGTTCCCTGAGTATAGGAGAGGGGGTGCGGGAGGATGGAACCACCAGACCCCGATCTGGACGTCTGCGAGCAGCCAGCAGGTTGTCCAGCCGGATGGACAGATCCACCAGCTGGTCGAAGGTGAGGGTGGTGTCTCTGACTTCCTCACACAGACTACAACGGTAATGGTCGATCAGGGCCCTGTGATTCCATCCCGCACCGGTTGCCAGGGTCCTAAACTCCAGGGCACAATCCTGGACACTCCTCATCTCCTGCCTCAGATGGTAGAGGCGCTCACCCACCGCTCTGCCCTCGGGTGGATGGTCAAAGACTGCCCAAAAACGGTGGGTGAACTCCTCATAATGGTCCAACACCGCATCATCTCCTCCACACACAGCGCTGGCCCACTCCAGGGCTCTCCCGGTGAGGCACGAGACGAGGGTGAATCTCTTCTCACGGTCAGATGGAATTGGGTGGACCGTGGCCAGGAAAAGGTCTAATTGTAGTAGGAAACCCCGGCAGGTGGCAGCACTTCCGTCGTACCCTGAGGCATGGATAGACGGATGCCACCGAGTTCAGGTTGAGAAGGGGCGCTCAGGATAGACCCCGGTTGGGCTGGTGGAGGCGCTGGCAAAACTCCCTGTCTCTCCCATCGGTCCATATTCTGGACAACGCGATCCATGGTGGCGCATAGATGGTGAAGCTTCTCCTCATTCTCCTGGACGCGCTCCTCCACCTCCGAGGTATCCTCTCCTGCTGACTTCATATTTTGGTCCGAGATTCTGCCATCGTTGTGTGTGTAGGTGGCAAGGAAGTCAGGTGCAGGAGAAACCAACTTGGTAGAACTGGAGTTGTTTAATAAATAATAAATAATAAACAAACACGAACTCCAAAACCAACGTGCATAAAAATAGCATGGGTAAAAATACCCGTAGCACACCAATACAAAATTACACTAAATCAATAACAAACAAAACAATCTCGGACAAGGACATGAGGGAAAACAGAGGGTTAAATACACAACATGTAATGACTGGGATTGGAAACAGGTGTGTAGGAAAACAAGACAAAACCAATGGAAAATGAAAAATGGATCAGTGATGGCTAGAAGACCGGTGACGTCGATCGCCGAGCACCACCCGAACAAGGAGGGGCATCAACTTCGTCAGAAGTCGTGACATTGGCGTTTTTCCTATTTTGTTTCATTACAACCTGTAATTTAAATAGATTTTTATTTGGATTTCATGTAATGGACGTACACAAAAAAATCCAAATTGGTGAAGTGAAATGAAAAAAATGACTTGTTTCAAAAAACATTTTTAAAAAGAAAAGAAAATTGGTGCGTGCATATGTATTCACCCCTTTTTCTATGAAGCCCCTAAATAAGATCTGGTGCAACAAATTACCCTCAGAAGTCACATAATTAGTTAAATAAAGTCCACCTGTGTGCAATCTAAGTGTCACATCAAATCAAACCCTTCTTACATCGGCTGATATCTCAAGGTGCTGTACAGAAACCCAGCCTAAAACCCCAAACAGCAAGCAATGCAGGTGTAGAAGCACGGTGGCTAGGAAAAGAAAGGCCAAAACCTAGGAAGAAACCTAGAGAGGAACCAGGCTATGAGGGGTGGCCAGTCCTCTTCTGGCTGTGCCGGGTGGAGATTATAACAGCACATGGCCAAGATGTTCAAATGTTCATAAATGACCAGCATGGTCAAATAATAATAATCATAGTAGTTGTCGAGGGTGCAACAAGTCAGTAACACAAGAGTGTCAGTTGGCTTTTTCATAGCCGATCTTTGAGAGTATCTCTACCGCTCCTGCTGTCTCTAGAGAGTTGAAAACAGCAGGTCTGGGACAGGTAGCACGTCCGGTGAACAGGTCAGGGTTCCGTAGCCGCAGGCAGAACAGTTGGAACTGGAGCAGCAGCACGGCCAGGTGAACTGGGGACAGCAAGGAGTCATCAAGCCAGGTAGTCCTGAGGCATGGTCAGATCCTCCGAGAGAGAGAAAGAAAGAGAGAAAGAGAGAATTAGAGAGAGCATATTTAAATTCACACAGGACACCGGAAAAGACAAGAGAAATACTCCGGATGTGACAGACTGACCCTAGCCCCCCGACACATAAACTACTGCAGCATAAATAATGGAGGCTGAGACAGAATGTGACATGATCTGTCACATGTTCTCAGTATATATACACCTGTTCTGAAAGGTCCCAGAGTCTGCAACACCACTAAGCAAGGGGCACCAGCAAGCACTATGAAGACCAAGGACAACCTGGCTACAGGTTATCTATAAGTCTCTGCTAGGTAAAGCCCCGCCTTATCTCAGCTCACTGGTCACCATTGCAGCACCCACTCGTAGCACACACTCCAGCAGGTATATCTCACTGGTCACCCCCAAAGCCAATTCCTCCTTTGGTCGTCTTTCCTTCCAGTTCTCTGCTGCCAATTTATTTTATTTCTTGCTCCTTTGCACCCTAGTATCTCTACTTGCACATTCATCTTCTGCACATCTACCATTCCCGTGTTTAATTGCTATATTGTAATTACTTCGCCACCATGGCCTATTTATTGCCTTATCTCCCTTATCTTACCTCATTTGCACTCACTGTATATAGACTTTTTGTTTTATTTTTATTATTGACTGTATGTTTTGTTTATTCCATGTGTAACTGTGTTGTTGTATGTGTCTAATTGCTATGCTTTATCTTGGCCATGTCGCAGTTGTAAATGAGAACTTGTTCTCAACTAGCCTACCTGGTTAAATAAAGGTGAAATAAAATAAAACAATGAAATAAAAGGAGCTCTCCAAACAGGTCAGGGACAAAGTTGTGGAGAAGTACAGATCAGGGTTGTGTTATATAAAAAATATCTGAAACTTTGAACATCCCACAAAGCACCATTAAATCCATTATAAAAAAATTGAAAGAATATGGCACCACAACAAACCTGCCAAGAGAGGGCCGCCCACCAAAAGTCACGGACCAGGCAAGGGGGGCATTAATCAGAGAGGCAACAAAGAGACCAAAGATAAGCCTGAAGGAGCTGCAAAGCTCCACAGCGGAGATTGGAGTATCTGTCCATAGGACCACTTTATGCCGCACACTCCACAGAGTTGGGCTTTACAGAAGAGTGGCCAGAAAAAAGAAAAAAAAAACATTGCTTAAAGAAAAAAATAAGTAAACACGTTTGATGATCACCAAAAGGTATGTGGGAGACTCCCCAAACATATGGAAGAAGGTACTCTGGTTAGAAGAGAATAAAATTAGCTTTTTGGCCTTCAAGTAAAACCCTATGTTTGGCGCAAACCCAACACCTCTCAGCACCCCGAGAACAACATCCTCACAGTGAAGCATGGTGGTGGCAGCATCATGCTGTGGGGATGTTTTTCATCGGCAGGGGCTGGGAAACAGGTCAGAATTGAAGGAATGATGGATGGAGCTAAATACAGGGACATTTTTGAGGGAAACCTGTTTCAGTCTTCCAGAGATTTGAGACTAGGACGGAGGTTCACCTTCCATCAGGACAATGACCATAAGTATAGTGCTAAAGCAGCACTCGAGTGGTTTAAGGGGAAACATTTAAATGTTTTGGAATGGCCTAGTCAAAGACCAGACCTCAATCCAATTGAGAATCTGTGGTATGACTTAAAGATTGCTGTACACCAGCGGAACCCATCCAACTTGAAGGAGCTGGAGCAGGAGCAGTTCTGACTTGAAGAATGGGCAAAAATCCCAGTGGCTAGATGTGCCAAATTTATAGAGGCATACCCCAAGAGACTTGCAGCTCTAATTGCTGCAAAAGGTGGCTCTACTTTGGGGGTGTCACGATTGTCGTAAGGAGTGGACCAAAACGCAGCGGGAAAATGTATACTCATCTTCTTTTTTTATTTGAAGAAGGAAAAACAAAATAAACACGTATACAAAACAAATGACTCCAAACAGTCCTGTCAGATGCAACAAACACTAAACCAGGAAATACTACCCACCAACCCCAAAGGAAAACAAGCTGCATAAGTATGACTCCCAATCAGCGACAACGATGTACAGCTGTCCCCGATTGAGAGCCATACCAGGCCAAAACACAGAAATACAAAGAATAGAAAAAAGGACATAGAATGCCCACCCAAATCACACCCTGACCAAACCTAAATAGAGACATAAAAAAGGCTCTCTCAGGTCAGGGTGTGACAAGGGGGTTGAATAGTTGTGCACGCTCAAGATTTCAGTTTTTTGGGCTTATTTCTTGTTTGTTTAACAAGAAAATATATTTTGCATCTTCAAAGTGGTAGGCACGTTGTGTAAATCAAATGATACAACCCCCCCCCCAAAAAAAAAAAATATATATTTATTTCCAGGTTGTAAGGCAACAAAATAGAAAAAAAGGGGGGTGAATACTTTCGCAAGCCACTGTAGTATATTCAGTTGAAGTCGGAAGTTTACATACACCTCAGCCAAATATATTTAAACTTAGTTTTTCACAATTCCTGACATTTAATCCTAGTACAAATTCCCTGTCTTAGGTCAGTTAGGATCACCACTTTATTTTAAGAATGTGAAATGTCAGAATAATAGCAGAGAGAACGATTTATTTCAGCTTTTATTTCTTTCATCACATTCCCAGTGGGTCAGAAGTTTACATACACTCAATTAGTATTTGGTAGCATTGCCTTTAAATTGTTTAACTTGGGTCAAACATTTCAGGTAGCCTTCCACAAGCTTCCCACAATAAGTTGGGTGAATTCTGGCCCATTCCTCCTGGCAGAGCTGGTGTATCTGAGTCAGGTTTGTAGGCCTCCTTGCTTGCACAGGCTTTTCAGTTCTGCCCACAAATTTTCTATAGGTTTGAGGTCAGGGCTTTGTGACGGCCACTCCAATACCTTGACTTTATTGTCCTTAAGCCATTTTGCCACAACTTTGGAAGTATGCTTGGGGTCATTGTCCATTTGGAAGACCCATTTGCGACCAAGCTTTAACCTCCTGACTGATGTCTTGAGATGTTGCTTCAATATATCCACATCATTTTCCTGCCTCGTGATGCCATCTATTTTGTGAAGTGCACAGCCCCTCCTGCAGAAAAGCACCCCCCACAACACGATGCTGCCACCCCTGTGCTTCACAGTTGGGATGGTGTTCTTCGGCTTGCAAGCTTTCCCCTTTTTCCGCCAAACATAACGATGGTCATTATGGCCAAACAGTTCTATTTTTGTTTCATCAGACCAGAGGACATTTCTCCCAAAAGTACGATCTTTGTCCACATGTGCAGTTGCAAACCGTATTCTGTCTTTTTTTATGGCAGTTTTGGAGCGGCCTTTCAGGTTATGTCGATATAGAACTTGTTTTACTGTGGATATAGATACTTTTGCACCTGTTTCCTCCAGCATCTTCAGAAGGTCCTTTGCTGTTGTTCTGGGATTGATTAGCATTTTCGCACCAAAGTACGTTCATCTCTAGGAGACAGAACGTGTCTCTTTCCTGAGTGGTATGACGGCTGCGTGGTCCCATGGTGTTTATACCATGTATAAACAGCTGTCCGGGTGGCTGGTCTCAGATGATCAAACAGGTGAAGAAGCCGGATGTGGAGGTGGCATGGTTACACTACGGTTGTGAGGCCGGTTGGACGTACTGCCAAATTCTCCAAAACAAGAGATAAATGAGAGAGAAATGAACATTCAATTCTCTGGCAACTGCTCTGGTGGACATTCTTGCATGCTGCATGCCAATTGCAAACTCCCTCAAAACTTGAGACATCTGTGGCATTGTGTTGTGTGACAAAACTGCACATTTTAGAGTGGCCTTTTATTGTCCCTAGCACAAGGTGCACCTGTGTAATGATCATGTTGTTTAATCAGTTTCTTGATATGCCACACCTGTCAGGTGGATGGATTATCTTGCCAAAAGAGAAATGCTCACTAACAGGGATGTAAAGAAGTTTGTGCACAACATTGGAGAGAAATAAGCTTTTTGTGCATATGGAACATTTCTGGGATTTTTTATTTCAGTTTACGAAACATGGGACCAACACTTTACATGTTCCTTTATATTTTTGTTCAGTGTATATAAGTAGATAATTACAGCCTAATCTGTTAGAGATGGATACAATTAAAACCTTTCATCTTTGTGTCTGTCCCTAACAAATACATAAACAAATGTATTTATTTTAAAGTTTGACACAGTGAAGTCAGATGCATTGCACTATTATGGTTTAGTTTGCGTTCATTTGCAGCAGGCCTACAATAGTTTATTGATCCAGTGGTTGGATTCCAACCATTGTAAACGGCAAATCATTCATTCATAAATGTTTATAGCTATAACATTGCACAACACTGTCAGACAACTAGGGAAGAGAATAGACACAGAAATATAAATTAATAGGCTATTCGTTCAAAATTTTTATTTTTACAGGATAATTTCAAGATCCATCCAACCATTAAACATGGTGAATTGTTTACAGGTTTGACTATATTATACCTTATAAGCTGCGGGAGGGTCTACTCCTGCAATTTTCTTAATTTTAGCATCAAATGAATTGTGTCATCCTCTAACATGGCCACTTTACATTCTGCTCTCTTTTGTATTTTTCCTGGTTTTTGTGTGTTTGGAATGGCACGGTTACTATGGGAGATTCAGCTGGCATTATGCAAATTATGTAAATGTTTGTAGGCCAATTTTTAATCTGTAAAACGACTACAATAACCGTAATGCTAATTGACTGGACATTCCAAATTACCATGGCAATTATGAATCACAAATAGTAGTTATATTTCTATTTTGAAGGCTTTCTAACGTGTATGGCAGGCCAGTAACTTTTGCAGCCAAGTGATTTTACTGTGCCTGGTAAGACACAGATTTTTATGGTCACAGAAGGTGCCACCAGTGGATTCAAAATTTGTATCTTAACAGTTATTTACATGACCAAAGTTGTATTTGCCAACCAAAAATGATTCTGTTCGAAATCAATAAGATGTAAACAGGTTGACAGTGAGCAATTAGCTGTAATTAAAATAACCATAGATGGGAAGTTGACAATGGTTTATTAATCCAAGATGGCGTAGCAGTCAGACGTCTGTTGACTTGTACCATCCTGTTCCATGTATATATATTTTTCTTCGTATATATTTTGTATATATTTTTTATTCTTTTTAATCTCAATTCCCATCTACAGACTGAACATACTCTCCTGCAACCCGCCTCACCCAATGTGGTACGGATCTGCTATTTTTTTACATTTTAGAACCGGATCCCCCATCAGAAGCTAGCCAGCTAACTAGCTACTGGCTAGTAGTCAGTTAGCCACTGCTAACGGTCATCACCGTTAACTCGGACATCAGCCAGCCTCCCCCCAGTCAATTCCTGCCAGTCTGCACAGTGCGATATCAACCCAGAGCATATCGGACTGCTTTTTCTCTACCACATCTCCACATTTCCGGATTCCTACTGCGAGCTCTGAGCCTTTACACCAGATCATAGCAGCTAGCTAGCTGCTATCCGAGTGGCTACTCCTGGCTAACGTCTCTGTCCCGAAGCAAGCACCAGTTAGCCTGGAGCTAGTCTCTTGCTAGGCCCCATCTCCTGGCTAGCTGAAGAGGTCCATCAGCCAACAGGGTTTCAACAGGCTCTTCCATCGTGGCGTCCCCAAAGACCCTTCTGCTAGCCTGCTAGCCCCGGCCAGCTAGCTGTCTGAATCGCCGTGTTGCCAGTTCACCTAGCTACTCACTGGACCCTATGCTCACTCGGCTACGCATGCCTCTCCCTAATGTCAATATGCCTTGTCCATTGCTGTTCTGGTTAGTGATTATTGTCTTATTTCACTGCAGAGCCTCCGATCCTGCTCATTATGCCTTAGCTAGCCCTTTTGTTCCACCCCCCACACATGTGATGACCTCACCTGGCTTAAATGGTGCCTCTAGAGACAAAACTTATCTCATCGTCACTCAATGCCTAGGTTTACTTCCACTGTATTCACATCCTACCATACCCTTGTCTGTACATTATGCCTTGAATTTATTCTTCCGCGCCCAGAAATCTGCTCCTTTTACTCTCTGTTCCGAACGCACCAGACGACCAGTTCTTATAGCCTTTAGCCGTACCCTTATCTTACTCCTCCTCTGTTCCTCTGGTGATGTAGAGGTTAATCCAGGCCCTGCAGCACCTAGCTCCACTCCCATTCCCCACGCGCTCTCATTTGTTGACTTCTGTAACCGTAAAAGCATTGGTTTCATGCATGTTAACATCAGAAGCCTCCTCCCTAAGTTTGTTTTAGTCACTGCTTTAGCACACTCTGCCAACCCGGATGTCCTAGCCGTGTCGGAATCCTGGCTCAGGAAGGCCACCAAAAATCCTGAAATCTCCATCCCTAACAATAACATTTTCCGACAAGATAGAACTGCCAAAGAGGGCGGAGTTGCAATCTACTGCAGAGATAGCCTGCAGAGTTCTGTCATGCTATCCAGGTCTGTGACCCCCTTCAGCCCCCAGCTGTGCCCTGGACACCTTATGTGAATTGATTGCCCCCCATCTATCCTCATAGTTTGTAGTTAGGTGACCTAAACTGGGACATGCTTAACACCCCGGCTATCCTACAATCTAAGCTAGATGCCCTCAATCTCACACAAATTATCAAGGAACCTACCAGGTACCAGTGGCGGTTCTAGACCATTTCAACTGGGGGGGGGGGGGGGGGGTGGGCAAGCTGGGGCCAGTTGTACTGTTAGAGGGGCCAGTTACATTCGACGTTATTGTTGTCATATCGTTTTCTTCACTGCATTGCAGGCATTAGCAGGCAAAAGACCATGTTCATAATCATCCAACAATTTATTTGCATTTCCATTATAATTTTCATTTGCATTACACATTCAGTATCAGGTCACATCAACTGTATTCTCCGGTTTTTGTGTTTTTTTTGCAAAAAGATCAGCAAATTCATCTAGACTCAAGGCCTTTGCCCTCCTTGACTCAATACTTAATACACCTAAATTGCTTAATCTGTCATCTGACATTGTGGACCTGAGATACGTTATTTCATACTCCACATTTAGGGGGCCACAAGGGGTCCAAAATTGTTGGCACTGGGCCCCCCCTGGCTCCTCCCCCCCAGAGCCGCTAGTGCAAGGTACAACCCTAAATCTGTAACCATGGGCACCCTCTTAGATATCATCCTGATCAACGTGCCCTCTAAATAAACCTCTGCTGTCTTCAACCAGGATCTCAGCGATCACTGCCTCATTGCCTGCGTACCTAATGGGTCCGCGGCCAAACGACCACCCCTCATCACTGTTAAACGCTCCCTAAAACACTTCAGTGAGCAGGCCTTTATAATCGACCTGGCCCGGGTATCCTGGAAGGATATTGGCCTTATCCCGTCAGTAGAGGATGCCTGGTTGCTCTTTAAAAGTGCTTTCCTCTCCATGTTAAATAAGCATGCCCCATTCAAAAAATGTAGAACTAAGAACAGATATAGCCCTTGGTTCATCCCAGACTTGACTGCCCTTGACCAGCACAAAAACACCCTGTGGCGCTCTGCATTAGCATCAAATAGCCCCCGCGATATGCAACTTTTCAGGGAAGTCAGGAACCAATATACTCAGTCAGTTAGGAAAGCTAAGGCTAGCTTTTTCAAACAGAAATTTGCATCCTGTAGTACTAATTTCAAAAAGTTTTGGGACACTGTAAAGTCCATGGAGAATAAGAGCACCTCCTCCCAGCTGCCCACTGCACTGATGATAGGAAACATTGTCACCACCAATAAATCTACGATAATCAATCATTTCAATAAGCATTTTTCTACGGCTGGCCATGCTTTCCACCTAGCTACCCCTACCCCGGCCAAAATTTCAGCACCCCCTGCAGCAACTTGCCCAAGCCCCCCCGCTTCTCCTTCACCCAAATCCAGACAGCTGATGTTCTGAAAGAGCTGCAAAATCTGGATCCCTACAAATCAGCTGGGCTAGACAATCTGGACCCTCTCTTTCTAAAATTATCCGCCAAAATTGTTGCAACCCCTATTCCTAGCCTATTCACCTGTCTTTCGTATTGTCTGAGATCCCCAAAGATTGGAAAGCTGCCGCGGTCATCCCCCTCTTCAAATGGGGAGACACTCTAGACCCGAACTATTATAGACCTATGTCCATCCTGCCCTCCCTTTCTAAAATATTCGAAAGTGAAGTTAACAAACAGATCACTGACCATTTCGAATCCCACCGTACCATCTCCACTATGCAATCTGGTTTCCAAGCTGGTCATGGGTGCACCTCAGCCACGCTCAAGGTCCTAAACGATATCATAACCGCCATCGATAAAAGGCAGTACTGTTCAGGCCGTCTTCATCGACCTGGCCAAGGCTTTCAACTCTGTCAATCACAGCGTTCTTATCGACAGACTCAACATCCTTGGCTTCTCAAATGACTGCCTCGCCTGGTTCACCAACTACTTCTCAGATAGAGTTCAGTGTGTCAAATCGGAGGGCCTGTTGTCTCTATGGGGGTGCCACAGGGTTCAATTCTCGGGCCGACTCTTTTCTCTGTATTTATCTATGATGTCGCTCTTGCTGCTGGTGATTCTCTGATCCACCTCTACGCAGAAGACACCATTCTGTATACATCTGATCCTTCTTTGGACCCTGTGTTAACAAACCTCCAAACGAGCTTCAATGCCTACAACACTCCTTCAGAGGCCTCCAACTGCTTTTAAATGCTAGTAAAACGAAGTGCATGCTCTTCAACCGATTGCTGCCCGCACCTGCCCGCCTGACTAGCTTCACTACTCCGGACTGTTCTGACTTAGAATATGTGGACAACTACAAATACCTAGGCGTCTGGTTAGACTGTAAACTCTCCTTCCTAACTCACATTAAGCACCTCCAATCCAAAATGAATCTTGAATCGGCGTCCTATTTCACCACAAGCCTCCTTCACTCATGCGTGCCAAACATACCCTCGTAAAACTGACTATCCTACCGATCCTTGACTCCGGCGATGTCCTTAAAAAAATTGCCTCCAACACTCTACTCAGCAAATTGGATGGAGTCTATCACAGTGCCATCCATTTTGTCACCAAAGCCCCATATACTACCCACCACTGCGACCTGTATGCTGTCGTTGTCTGGCCCTCGCTACATATTCGTTGCCAAACCCACTGGCTCCAGGTCATCTATAAGTCTATGCTAGGTAAAGCCCCTCCTTATCTCAGCTCACTGGTCACCATAGCAACACCCAACCCGTAGCACGCGCTCCAGCAGGTATATTTCACTGGTCCCCCCCAAAGCCAACACTTACTTTGGCCGCCTTTCCTTTCAGTTCTCTGCTGCCAATGACTGGAACGATTACAAAATCACTGAAGCTGGAGTCTTATATCTCCCTCTCTAACATTAAGCATCAGCTGTCAGAGCAGCTTACCAATCACTGTACCTGTACTCAGCCAATCTTTAAATAGCACACCCAACTACCTCATACCCATATTGTTACTTATCCTCTTGCTCTTTCTTTAAATGAATAAGCATAAATACATTGTATTTTTATGGTTGCAGTCCTCAAAGATTGAATTGCATTTAATCAAATTAATCAGATCCAATGATTTACCTCCCATAGGTCGGGGTGGCACTTGAACAATATACCATGGCCATAGACTGCCAATTGTGTCTAAGCGACCAACACAACCATCTCTCCTGACAGTGACACTTTTAGGTGAGCTGAGTAGAGGATCCAGCTGATACCTGTTAGGGTGCAGGGGGAGTTTGTTCCCAAGCACAGCCCTTAGAGGGAGAACACAGAACCGGACTGGGTGTTTGTGGAGAGCCCACAGGTGGCTGTGGGAGTTGATGACAGAGGAAGGGATCAATCCAGAAACAACCCCCTGTAGACCCTAACCCTTAGACCCTAGGCCCTACTTTCTGAAGAAGAAGAAGAAGAAGAAGATGAAGAAGAAGAAGATGCACTTGTGTAGATCTGAAATTATTTGTAAAAAATAATTTTAGAGCAGCTGCCATATGGGTTTTATATAGAGCAGCTGCCATATGGGTTTTATATAGAGGAGCTGCCATATGGGTTTTATATAGAGCAGCTGCCATATGGGTTTTATATAGATCACTGCCATTTGGGTTTTATATAGAGCAGCTTCCATATTGGTTTATATAGAGGAGCTGCCATATGGGTTGTATATAGAGCAGCTGCCATATGGGTTTTATATAGGAGGAGCTGCCATATGGTTTTATATAGAGCTGCTGCCATATGGGTTTTAATAGAGCAGCTTCCATATGGGTTTTAATATAGAGCAGCTGCCATATGGGTTTTATATAGAGCAGCTGCCATATGGGTTTTATATAGAGCAGCTGCCATAGTGGTTTTATATAGAGCAGCTGCCATATGGGTTTTATATAGATCAGCTGCCATATGGTTTTATATAGAGCAGCTGCCATATGGGTTATATGAGCAGCTGCCATATGGGTTTATATAGAGCAGCTGCCATATGGGTTTTATAGTTAGAGCAGCTGCCATATGGGTTTATATAGAGCAGCTGCCATATGGGTTTATATAGAGGCAGCTGCCATATGGGTTTTATATCGAGCAGCTGCCATATGGGTTTTATATAGAGCAGCTGCCATATGGGTTTTATATAGAGCAGCTGCCATATGGGTTTATATAGATCAGCTGCCATTTGGGTTTATATAGAGCTGCTGCTTTATATAGAGCAGCTTCCATATGGGTTTTATATAGAGCAGCTGCCATAATGGGTTTTATATAGAGCAGCTGCCATATGGGTTTTATATAGAGCAGCTGCCATATGGGTTTATATAGAGCAGCTGCCATAGGGTTTTATATAGAGCAGCTGCCATATGGGTTTTATATAGAGGAGCTGCCCATATGGGTTTTATATAGAGCTGCTGCCATATGGGTTTTATATAGAGCAGCTTCCATATGGGTTTTATATAGAGCAGCTGCCATATGGGTTTTATATAGAGCAGCTGCCATATGGGTTTTATATAGAGCAGCTGCCATATGGGTTTTATATAGATCAGCTGCCATATGGGTTTTATATAGATCAGCTGCCATATGGGTTTTATATAGAGGCAGCTGCCATATGGGTTTTATATAGAGCAGCTGCCAATCTGGTGTTTTATATAGAGCAGCTGCCATATGGGTTTATTATAGAGCAGCTGCCATATGGGTTTTATATAGAGCAGCTGCATCTGGGTTTTATATAACTTTGTTCAGATTCACTTGAAGTTTCCTATGGGATTAGTTTAAGGCTGCATCCCAATAATCTCTATTTTCTCCTGAAGTGTGCACTTGTTCACTACTCTTCATTGATTTAAAAGGAAATTACTGGAATGGATATGAAAACTCTCTCTCGCCCATTCCAACTCTAATCCAATGCTTTTACATTTGTGGGGAGTGGTGTACAAATGCACACTTCAGAAAGATAGAGAGATTATTGGGCGCAACCAAGGCTCATTGTATTGTGCCTGCAGGTCTTTACTAACCACCAGAAGGGCAGGCTTGATATAAAAACCTCAATCCACCCTTATGAGGAGCAATCACTATAGACAAAATTAAGTGCCCCTTATCTACTGTTCATTGATAATGTTGTGTTCTGATAGCATCATCGGTAGCTTGTCAAACATGATAATGCTACCTACATTGTCTGTATTGTTTAGGAGAACATTCCTCATAACTGTAGTCGGTGATGTGTACAATCCATGACAGACAGAGTACATCAAACAGTATTCACAAATACTTCTATGAGGGAAACACTTAAAACACTGTATTGACAGAGAGCATCCACGTAGTGGAGAGATGCTAAACTTTAAAGATAATAGAAATTTGAGGGGTGACAGAACTAAAATGAAGTGATTTTGACCACTTCAGATGTACTACAAAACAGCTAACGACGACTTTGGTTTATATGCCAATATCTTTATGTAATAAGTAGTGAAACCTATGTAGGCCTCTATTTTCTTTATTGGAAAAACGCAACGCTGTACAGTACTCCACTTATTCAGACACTGGAATTATACATAAGATATGTGTCTGTTTTGAAAGAAGCCTATCTTCCTCCCAAGCAAAGACTTTGTCCAAATGGCATATAGTGCATTACTTTTGGGACTCAAAAATATTACCCAGGCTCTCTCCAGCACCCAGGCCACTGCCATGAAACCTGTAGCATGCAACAAAACACCTCTCCCACTCTCTCTCTCTCTCTTTCTCTCTCTCTCTCTCGGTCTCTCTCTCTCTTTCTCTTTCTCTCTCTTTCTCTTTCTCTCTCTCTCTGTCTTTTTCTCCCTCAAAATCTATCTGGATAAAGGATTCAAGACAAGACTCCAGACAATTACTGGTCCTCTTTCTAAACACCACTATACACTGGGAGTACAAAACATTAGGAAGACCTGCTCTTTCCATGACAGACTGACCAGGTGAATCCAGGTGAAAGTTTTGATCCCTAATTGATGTCACTTGTTGAATCCACTTCCATCAGTGAGATGATGGGAGGAGGCAGGTTAAATTAGGATTTTTAAGCCTTGAGACATGGAATTTAAGCCTTGAGACAAACATTTAAGTGCCCTTGAACGGGGTATGGTAGTAGGTGTGTCAATAACTGTAACACTGCTGGGTTTTCATGCTCAACAGTTTCCAGTGTTTATCAAGAATGGTCCACCACCCAAAGGACATCCACCCAACTTGACACTAGGCAAGTCAGTTAAAAGCAAAATCTTATTTTCAATGACAGCCTAGGAACAGGGGTTAACTGCCGGTTCAGGGGTAGAGTTGTCAGCTCAGGATTGAACTTACAACCTTTTGGTTACTAGTCCAAAGCTCTAACCACCAGGCTATGTTGCTGCCCCAAATGTTGGAGTCAACATGGCCAGCATCCCTGTGGAACACTTTCGACACCTTGTAGAGGTATCGCCCTTTCCCTTTCAATTGTACAACTGACTAGGTATCCCCCTTTCCTTTCAGTTGTATAACTGACTAGGATCCCCTTTCCTTTCAGTTGTATAACTGACTAGGTATCCCCCTTTCTTTCAGTTGTATAACTGACTAGGTATCCCCCTTTCCGTTCAGTTGTAAACTGACTAGGTATCCCCCTTTCCTTTCAGTTGTATAACTGACTAGGTATCCCTCTTTCCTTTCAGTTTGTATAACTGACTAGGTATCCCCCTTTCCTTTCAGTTGTATAACTGACTAGGTATCCCCCCGTTCCTTTCAGTTGTACAACTGACTAGGTCTCCCCCTTTCCTTTCAGTTGTACAACTGACTAGGTATCCCCCTTTTCCTTTCAGTTGTAATAACTGACTAGGTATCCCCCTTTCAGTTGTATAACTGACTAGGTATCCCCCTTTCCTTATCAGTTGTACAACTGACTAGGTATCCCCCTTTCCTTTCAGGTTGTATAACTGACTAGGTATCCCCCTTTCCTTTCAGTTGTACAACCTGAATAGGTATCCCCCCTTTCCTTTCAGTTGTATAACTGACTAGGTATCCCCCTTTCCTTTCAGTTGTATAACATGACTAGGTATCCCCTTTCCTTTCATTGTATAACTGACTAGGTATCCCTCTTTCCTTTCAGTTGTATAACTGACTAGGTATCCCCCCTTTCCATTTCAGTTGTATAACTGACCTAGGTATCCCCCTTTCAGTTGTATAACTGACTAGGTATCCCCCTTTCCTTTCAGTTGTATAACTGACTAGGTATCCCTCTTTCCTTTCAGTTGTAACTGACTAGGTATCCCCCTTCCTTTCTGTTGTATAACTGACTAGGTATCCCTCTTTCCTTTCAGTTGTATAACTGACTAGGTATCCCCCTTTCAGTTGTATAACTGACTAGGTATCCCCTTTCAGTTGTAAACTGACTAGGTATCCCTCTTTCCTTTCAGTTGTATAACTGACTAGGTATCCCCCTTTCCTTCAGTTGTATAAACTGACTAGGTATCCCCCTTTCCTTTCAGTTGTACAACTGACTAGGTATCCCCCTTTCCTTTCAGTTGTATAACTGACTAGGTATCCCCCTTTCCTTTCAGTTGTATAACTGACTAGGTATCCCTCCTTTCCTTTCTGTTGTACAACTGACTAGGTATCCCCCTTTCCTTTCAGTTGTACAACTGACTAGGTATCCCCCTTTCCTTTCAGTTGTACAACTGACTAGGTATCCCCCTTTCCTTTCAGTTGTATAACTGACTAGGTATCCCCCTTTCAGTTGTATAATGACTAGGTATCCCCTTTCCTTTCAGTTGTATAACTGACTAGGTATCCCCCTTTCAGTTGTATAACTGACTAGGTATCCCCCTTTCCTTTCAGTTGTATAACTGACTAGGTATCCCCCTTTCCTTTCAGTTGTATAACTGACTAGGTATCCCCCTTTCCTTTCAGTTGTATAACTGACTAGGTATCCCCCTTTCCTTTCAGTTGTATAACTGACTAGGTATCCCCTTTCCTTTCAGTTGTACAACTGACTAGGTATCCCCTTTCATTTCAGTTGTATAACTGACTAGGTATCCCCCTTTCCTTTCAGTTGTAACGACTAGGTATCCCCCTTTCCTTTCAGTTGTACAACTGACTAGGTATCCCCCTTTCCTTTCAGTTGTATAACTGACTAGGTATCCCCTTCCTTTCGTTGTAACTGACTAGGTATCCTCTTTCCTTTCAGTTGTATAACTGACTAGGTATCCCCTTTCCTTTCAGTTGTATAACTGACTAGGTATCCCCCTTTCCTTTCAGTTGTACAACTGACTAGGTATCCCCCTTTCAGTTGTAAACTGACTAGGTATCCCCCTTTCCTTTCTGTTGTATAACTGACTAGGTATCCCCTTTCCTTTCAGTTGTACAACTGACTAGGTATCCCCCTTTCCTTTCAGTTGTATAACTGACTAGGTATCCCCCTTTCCTTTCAGTTGTATAACTGACTAGGTATCCCCCTTTCCTTTCAGTTGTATAACTGACTAGGTATCCCTCCTTTCCTTTCAGTTGTACAACTATAGGTATCCCCTTTCCTTTCAGTTGTACAACTGACTAGGTACCCCCTTTCCTTTCAGTTGTATAACTGACTAGGCCCCCTTTCCTTTCAGTTGTACAACTGACTAGGAATCCCCCTTTCCTTTCAGTTGTATAACTGACTAGGTATCCCCCTTTCAGTTGTACTGACTAGGTATCCCCCTTTCCTTTCAGTTGTATAACTGACTAGGTATCCCCCTTTCCTTTCAGTTGTATAACTGACTAGGTATCCCCCTTTCCTTTCAGTTGTATAACTGACTAGGTATCCCCCTTTCAGTTGTATAACTGACTAGGTATCCCCCTTTCCTTTCAGTTGTACAACTGACTAGGTATCCCCTTTCCTTTCAGTTGTAAACTGACTAGGTATCCCCCTTTCCCTTCAGTTGTACAACTGACTAGGTATCCCCTTTCAGTTGTATAACTGACTAGGTATCCCCCTTTCCTTTCAGTTGTAAACTGACTAGGTATCCCCCTTTCCTTTCAGTGTACAATGACTAGGTATCCCCCTTTCAGTTGTATAACTGACTAGGTATCCCCTTTCCTTTCAGTTGTATAACTGACTAGGTTCCCCTTTCCTTTCAGTTGTACAACTGACTAGGTATCCCCCTTTCCTTTCAGTTGTACAACTGACTAGGTATCCCCCCTTTCCTTTCAGTTGTAACTGACTAGGTATCCCCCTTTCCTTTCAGTTGTATAACTGACTAGGTATCCCCCTTTCCTTTCAGTTGTATAACTGACTAGGTATCCCCTTTCCTTTCAGTTGTATAACTGACTAGGTATCCCCCTTTCCTTTCAGTTGTATAACTGACTAGGTATCCCCCTTTCCTTTCAGTTGTACAACTGAAAGGTATCACCCTTTCCTTTCAGTTGTACAACTGACTAGATATCCCCCTTTCCTTTCAGTTGTACAACTGACTAGGTATCCCCCTTTCCTTTCAGTTGTATAACTGACTAGGTATCCCCCTTTCCTTTCAGTTGTACAACTGACTAGGTATCCCCCTTTCCTTTCTGTTGTATAACTGACTAGGTATCCCCCTTTCCTTTCAGTTGTACAACTGACTAGATATCCCCCTTTCCTTTCAGTTGTACAACTGACTAGGTATCCCCCTTTCCTTTCAGTTGTATAACTGACTAGGTATCCCCCTTTCCTTTCAGTTGTATAACTGACTAGATATCCCCCTTTCAGTTGTATAACTGACTAGGTATCCCCTTTCCTTTCAGTTGTACAACTGACTAGGTATCCCCCTTTCCTTTCAGTTGTATAACTGACTAGGTATCCCCCTTCCTTTCAGTTGTATAACTGACTAGGTATCCCCCTTTCCTTTCAGTTGTACAACTGACTAGGTATCCCCCTTTCCTTTCAGTTGTATAACTGACTAGGTATCCCCCTTTCCTTTCAGTTGTATAACTGACTAGGTATCCCCCTTTCCTTTCAGTTGTATAACTGACTAGGTATCCCCCTTTCCTTTCAGTTGTATAACTGACTAGGTATCCCCCTTTCAGTTGTATAACTGACTAGGTATCCCCCTTTCCTTTCTGTTGTATAACTGACTAGGTATCCCCCTTTCCTTTCAGTTTACAACTGACTAGGTATCCCCCTTTCCTTTCAGTTGAAACTGACTAGGTATCCCCCTTTCAGTTGTACAACTGACTAGGTATCCCTTTCCTTTCAGTTGTACAACTGACTAGGTATCCCCTTTCCCTTTCAGTTGTATAACTGACTAGGTATCCCCTTTCCCTTTCAGTTGTATAACTGACTAGGTATCCCGCTTTCCTTTCCGTTGTATAACTGACTATGTATCCCCTTTCCTTTCAGTTGTATAACTGACTAGGTATCCCCCTTTCCTTTCAGTTGTATAACTGACTAGGTATCCCCCTTTCCTTTCAGTTGTATAACTGACTAGGTATCCCCCTTTCCTTTCAGTTGTATAACTGACTAGGTATCCCCCTTTCCTTTCAGTTGTATAACTGACTAGGTATCCCCCTTTCCTTTCAGTTGTATAACTGACTAGGTATCCCCCTTTCCTTTCTTTTGTATAACTGACTAGGTATCCCCCTTTCCTTTCAGTTGTATAACTGACTAGGTATCCCCCTTTCAGTTGTATAACTGACTAGGTATCCCCCTTTCCTTTCAGTTGTATAACTGACTAGGTATCCCCCTTTCCTTTCAGTTGGATAACTGACTAGGTATCCCCTTTCAGTTGTACAACTGACTAGGTATCCCCCCTTTCCTTTCAGTTGTACAACTGACTAGGTATCCCCCTTTCCTTTCAGTTTACTGACTAGGTATCCCCCTTTCCTTTCAGTTGTATAACTGACTAGGTATCCCCCTTTCAGTTGTATAACTGACTAGGTATCCCCCTTTCCTTTCAGTTGTATAACTGACTAGGTATCCCTCTTTCCTTTCAGTTGTACAACTGACTAGGTATCCCCCTTTCCTTTCTGTTGTAAACTGACTAGGTATCCCTCTTCCTTTCAGTTGTATAACTGACTAGGTATCCCCCTTTCAGTTGTATAACTGACTAGGTACCCCCTTTCAGTTGTATAACTGACTAGGTATCCCTCTTTCCTTTCAGTTGTATAACTGACTAGGTATCCCCCTTTCCTTCAGTTGTATAACTGACTAGGTCCCCCTTTCCTTTCAGTTGTACAACTGACTAGGTATCCCCCTTTCCTTCAGTTGTATAACTGACTAGGTATCCCCCTTTCCTTTCAGTTGTATAACTGACTAGGTATCCTCCTTTCCTTTCTGTTGTACAACTGACTAGGTATCCCCCTTTCCTTTCAGTTGTACAACTGACTAGGTATCCCCCTTTCCTTTCAGTTGTACAACTGACTAGGTATCCCCCCTTTCCTTTCAGTTGTATAACTGACTAGGTATCCCCCTTTCAGTTGTATAACTGACTAGGTATCCCCCTTTCCTTTCAGTTGTATAACTGACTAGGTATCCCCCTTTCAGTTGTATAACTGACTAGGTATCCCCCTTTCCTTTCAGTTGTATAACTGACTAGGTATCCCCCTTTCCTTTCAGTTGTATAACTGACTAGGTATCCCCCTTTCCTTTCAGTTGTATAACTGACTAGGTATCCCCCTTTCCTTTCAGTTGTATAACTGACTAGGTATCCCCCTTTCCTTTCAGTTGTACAACTGACTAGGTATCCCCCTTTTTCAGTTGTATAACTGACTAGGTATCCCCTTTCCTTTCAGTTGTATAACTGACTAGGTATCCCCCTTTCCTTTCAGTTGTACAACTGACTAGGTATCCCCCTTTCCTTTCACTTGTACAACTGACTAGATATCCCCCTTTCCTTTCAGTTGTATAACTGACTAGGTATCCCCCTTTCCTTTCACTTGTACAACTGACTAGATATCCCCCTTTCCTTTCAGTTGTATAACTGACTAGGTATCCCCCTTTCCTTTCAGTTGTACAACTGAAAGGTATCCCCCTTTCCTTTCAGTTGTATAACTGACTAGGTATCCCCTTTCCTTTCAGTTGTATAACTGACTAGGTATCCTCTTTCCTTTCAGTTGTATAACTGACTAGGTATCCCCCTTTCCTTTCAGTTGTATAACTGACTAGGTATCCCCCTTTCCTTTCAGTTGTACAACTGACTAGGTATCCCCCTTTCAGTTGTATAACTGACTAGGTATCCCCCTTTCCTTTCTGTTGTATAACTGACTAGGTATCCCCCTTTCCTTTCAGTTGTACAACTGACTAGGTATCCCCCTTTCCTTTCAGTTGTATAACTGACTAGGTATCCCCTTTCCTTTCAGTTGTATAACTGACTAGGTATCCCCCTTTCCTTTCAGTTGTATAACTGACTAGGTATCCCTCCTTTCCTTTCTGTTGTACACTGACTAGGTATCCCCTTTCCTTTCAGTTGTACAACTGACTAGGTATCCCCCTTTCCTTTCAGTTGTAACTGACTAGGTATCCCCCTTTCCTTTCAGTTGTACAACTGACTAGGAATCCCCCTTTCCTTTCAGTTGTATAACTGACTAGGTATCCCCCTTTCAGTTGTACAACTGACTAGGTATCCCCCTTTCCTTTCAGTTGTATAACTGACTAGGTATCCCCCTTTCCTTTCAGTTGTATAACTGACTAGGTATCCCCCTTTCCTTTCAGTTGTATAACTGACTAGGTATCCCCCTTTCCTTTCAGTTGTATAACTGACTAGGTATCCCCCTTTCAGTTGTATAACGGACTAGGTATCGCCCCTTTCCTTTCAGTTGTACAACTGACTAGGTATCCCCCTTTCCTTTCAGTTGTATAACTGACTAGGTATCCCCCTTTTCCCTTCAGTTGTACAACTGACTAGGTATCCCCCTTTCAGTTGTATACTGACTAGGTATCCCCCTTTCCTTTCAGTTGTATAACTGACTAGGTATCCCCCTTTCCTTCAGTTGTACAACTGACTAGGTAATCCCCCTTTCAGTTGTATAACTGACTAGGTATCCCCCTTTCCTTCAGTTGTATAACTGACTAGGTATTCCCCTTTCCCTTTCAGTTGTACAACTGACTAGGTATCCCCCTTTCCTTTCAGTTGTACAACTGACTAGGTATCCCCCCTTTCGTTTCAGTTGTATAAATGACTAGGTATCCCCCTTTCCTTTCAGTTGTATAACTGACTAGGTATCCCCCTTTCCTTTCAGTTGTATAACTGACTAGGTATCCCCCTTTCCTTTCAGTTGTAATAACTGACTAGGTATCCCCCTTTCCTTTCATTGTATAACTGACTATGGTATCAGCCCCTTATCCTTCAGTTGTACACTGACTAGGTATCACCCCTTTCCTTTCAGTTGTACAACTGACTAGATATCCCCCTTTCCTTTCAGTTGTACAACTGACTAGGGTAAGCCCTACCCTTTCCTTTCAGTTGTATAACTGACTAGGTATCCCCCCTTTCTTTCAGCTGTACAACTGACTAGGTATCTAACCCCCGTTCCTTTCTGTTGTAAACTGACTAGGTATTCCCCCCTTTCCTTTCAGTTGTACAACTGACTAGAATTACCCCCTTTCCTTTCAGTTGTACAACTGACTAGGTATCCCCCTTTCCTTCAGTTGTATAACTGACTAGGTATCACCCCTTCCTTTCAGTTGTATAACTGACTAGATACCCCTTTCAGTTGTATAACTGACTAGGTATCCCCCTTTCCTTTCAGTTGTACACTGACTAGGTATCCCCCTTTCCTTTCAGTTGTATAACTGACTAGGTATCCCCCTTTCCTTTCAGTTGTATAACTGACTAGTATCCCCCTTTCCTTTCAGTTGTACAACTGACTAGGTATCCCCCTTTCCTTTCAGTTTATAACTGACTAGGTATCCCCCTTTCCTTTCAGTTGTAGAACTGACTAGGTATCCCCCTTTCCTTTCAGTTGTATAACTGACTAGGTATCCCCCTTTCCTTCAGTTGTATAACTGACTAAGGTATCCCCATTTCAGTTGTATAACTGACTAGGTATCCCCCTTTCCTTTCTGTTGTAGAACTGACTAGGTAATCCCCCTTTCCTTTCAGGTGTACAACTGACTAGGGATCCCCCCTTTCCTTTCAGTTGTATAACTGACTAGGTATCCCCCGTTCAGTTGTACAAACTGACTAGTATCCCCCTTTCCTTTCAGATTGTACAACTGACTAGTATCCCCCTTTCCCCTTTCAGTTGTATAACTGACTAGGTATCCCCCTTTCCCTTTCAGTTGTATAACTGACTAGGTATCCCCTTTCCTTTCAGTTGTATAACTGACTAGGTATCCCCCTTTCCTTTCAGTTGTATAACTGACTAAGGTATATCCCCCTTTCCTTTCAGTTGTATAACTGACTAGGTATCCCCCTTTCCTTTCAGTTGTATACTGACTAGGTATCCCCCTTTCCTTTCAGTTGTATAACTGACTAGGTATCCCCCTTTCCTTTCAGTTGTATAACTGACTAGGTATCCCCCTTTCCTTTCTTTTGTATAACTGACTAGGTATCCCCCTTTCCTTTCAGTTGTATAACTGACTAGGTATCCCCTTTCAGTTGTACAACTGACTAGGTATCCCCCCTTTCCTTTCAGTTGTACAACTGACTAGGTATCCCCCTTTCCTTTCAGTTGTACAACTGACTAGGTATCCCCCTTTCAGTTGTATAACTGACTAGGTATCCCCCTTTCCTTTCAGTTGTATAACTGACTAGGTATCCCCTTTCCTTTCAGTTGGATAACTGACTAGGTATCCCCTTTCAGTTGTACACTGACTAGGTATCCCCCCCTTTCCTTTCAGGTTGTACAACTGACTAGGTATCCCCCTTTCCTTTCAGTTGTACAACTGACTAGGTATCCCCCTTTCCTTTCAGTTGTACAACTGACTAGGTATCCCCCTTTCCTTTCAGTTGTATAACTGACTAGGTATCCCCCTTTCCTTTCAGTTGTATAACTGACTAGGTATCCCCCTTTCCTTTCAGTTGTATAACTGACTAGGTATCCCCCTTTCCTTTCAGTTGTATAACTGACTAGGTATCCCCCTTTCCTTTCAGTTGTACAACTGACTAGGTATCCCCCTTTCAGTTGAATATACTGACTAGGTATCCCCCCTTTCCTTTCAGTTGTACAACTGACTAGGTATCCCCCTTTCCTTTCAGTTGTATAACTGACTAGGTATCCCCCTTTCCTTTCAGTTGTATAACTGACTAGGTATCCCCCTTTCCTTTCACAGTTGTACAACTGACTTAGGTATCTCCCCTTTCCTTTCAGTTGTACAACTGACTAGGTATCCCCCCTTTCCTTTCAGTTGTATAACTGACTAGGTATCCCCCTTTCCTTTCAGTTGTATAACTGACTAGGTATCCCCCTTTCCTTCAGTTGTACAACTGACTAGGTATCCCCCTTTCAGTTGTATAACTGACTAGGTATCCTCCCCTTTCCCTTTCAGTTGTATAACTGACTAGGTATCCCCCTTTCCTTTCTGTTGTACAACTGACTAGGTATCCCCCTTTCCTTTCAGTTGTATAACTGACTAGGTATCCCCCCTTTCCTTTCAGTTGTACAACTGACTAGGTATCCCCCTTTCCTTTCAGTTGTATAACTGACTAGGTATCCCCCTTTCAGTTTTATAACTGACTAGGTATCCCCTTTCAGTTGTATAACTGACTAGGTATCCCCCTTTCCTTTCAGTTGTATAACTGACTATGGTATCCCCCTTTCCTTTCAGTTGTATAATTGACTAAGGTATCCCCCCTTTCCTTTCAGTTGTATAACTGACTAGGTATCCCCCTTTCCTTTCAGTTGTATAACTGACTAGGTATCCCCCTTTCCTTTCAGTTGTACAACTGACTAGGTATCCCCCTTTCAGTTGTATAACTGACTAGGTATCCCCCTTTCAGTTGTACAACTGACTAGGTATCCCCCTTTCCTTTCAGTTGTATAACTGACTAGGTATCCCCCTTTCTTTTCTGTTGTACAACTGACTAGGTATCCCCCTTTCCTTTCAGTTGTATAACTGACTAGGTATCCCCCTTTCCTTTCAGTTGTATAACTGACTAGTATCCCCCTTTCTGTTGTATAACTGACTAGGTATCCCCCTTTCCTTTCAGTTGTATAACTGACTAGGTATCCCCCTTTCCCTTTCAGTTGTATAACTGACTAGGTATCCCCCCTTTCCCTTTCAGTTGTACAACTGACTAGGTATCCCCCCTTTCCTTTCAGTTGTACAACGGACGAGGTATCCCCCTTTCAGTTGTAATAACTGACTAGGTATCCCCCCTTTCCTTTCAGTTGTACAACTGACTAGGTATCCCCCTTTCAGTTGTATAACTGACTAGGTATCCCCCTTTCAGTTGTACAACTGACTAGGTATCCCCCTTTCCTTTCAGTTGTACAACTGACTAGGTATCCCCCTTTCCTTTCAGTTGTACACTGACTAGGTATCCCCCTTTCAGTTGTATAACTGAACTAGGTATCCCCCTTTCAGTTGTACAACTGACTAGGTATCCCCCTTTCCTTTCAGTTGTATAACTGACTAGGTATCCCCCTTTCAGTTGTACAACTGACTAGGTATCCCCCTTTCCTTTCTGTTGTATAACTGACTAGGTATCCCCCTTTCCTTTCAGTTGTATAACTGACTAGGTATCCCCCTTTCCTTTCTGTTGTATAACTGACTAGGTATCCCCCTTTCTGTTGTATAACTGACTAGGTATCCCCCTTTCTGTTGTATAACTGACTAGATATCCCCCTTTCAGTTGTATAACTGACTAGGTATCCCCCTTTCCTTTCAGTTGTATAACTGACTAGGTATCACCCTTTCCTTTCAGTTGTATAACTGACTAGGTATCCCCCTTTCCTTTCTGTTGTATAACTGACTAGGTATCCCCCTTTCCTTTCAGTTGTATAACTGACTAGGTATCCCCCTTTCCTTTAGTTGTACAACTGACTAGGTATCCCCCTTTCCTTTCAGTTGTATAACTGACTAGGTATCCCCCTTTCCTTTCAGTTGTACAACTGACTAGGTATCCCCCCCTTTCCTTTCAGTTGTATAACTGACTAGGTATCCCCCTTTCCTTTCAGTTGTATAACTGACTAGGTATCCCCCTTTCCTTTCAGTTGTATAACTGACTAGGTATCCCCCTTTCCTTTCAGTTGTATAACTGACTAGGTATCCCCCTTTCCTTTCAGTTGTATAACTGACTAGGTATCCCCCTTTCAGTTGTACAACTGACTAGGTATCCCCCTTTCAGTTGTATAACTGACTAGGTATCCCCCCTTTCATTCAGCTGTATAACTGACTAGATATCCCCCTTTCCTTTCAGTTGTATAACTGACTAGATATCCCCCCTTTCAGTTGTATAACTGACTAGGTATCCCCCTTTCAGTTGTACAACTGACTAGGTATCCCCCTTTCCTTTCTGTTGTATAACTGACTAGGTATCCCCCTTTCCTTTCAGTTGTATAACTGACTAGGTATCCCCCTTTCCTTTCTGTTGTATAACTGACTAGGTATCCCCCTTTCTGTTGTATAACTGACTAGGTATCCCCCTTTCTGTTGTATAACTGACTAGATATCCCCCTTTCAGTTGTATAACTGACTAGGTATCCCCCTTTCCTTTCAGTTGTATAACTGACTAGGTATCACCCTTTCCTTTCAGTTGTATAACTGACTAGGTATCCCCCTTTCCTTTCTGTTGTATAACTGACTAGGTATCCCCCCTTTCCTTTCAGTTGTATAACTGACTAGGTATCCCCCTTTCCTTTCAGTTGTACAACTGACTAGGTATCCCCCTTTCCTTTCAGTTGTATAACTGACTAGGTATCCCCCTTTCCTTTCAGTTGTACAACTGACTAGGTATCCCCCTTTCCTTTCAGTTGTATAACTGACTAGGTATCCCCCTTTCCTTTCAGTTGTATAACTGACTAGGTATCCCCCTTTCCTTTCAGTTGTATAACTGACTAGGTATCCCCCTTTCCTTTCAGTTGTATAACTGACTAGGTATCCCCCCTTTCCTTTCAGTTGTATAACTGACTAGGTATCCCCCTTTCAGTTGTACAACTGACTAGGTATCCCCCCTTTCCTTTCAGTTGTATAACTGACTAGGTATCCCCCTTTCCTTTCAGTTGTATAACTGACTAGGTATCCCCCTTTCCTTTCAGTTGTATAACTGACTAGATATCCCCCTTTCAGTTGTATAACTGACTAGGTATCCCCCGTTCCTTTCAGTTGTACAACTGACTAGGTATCCCCCTTTCCTTTCAGTTGTACAACTGACTAGGTATCCCCCTTTCCTTTCAGTTGTATAACTGACTAGGTATCCCCCTTTCCTTTCAGTTGTATAACTGACTAGGTATCCCCCTTTCAGTTGTATAACTGACTAGGTATCCCCCTTTCCTTTCTGTTGTATAACTGACTAGGTATCCCCCTTTCCTTTCAGTTGTACAACTGACTAGGTATCCCCCTTTCCTTTCAGTTGTATAACTGACTAGGTATCCCCCTTTCAGTTGTACAACTGACTAGGTATCCCCCTTTCCTTTCAGTTGTACAACTGACTAGGTATCCCCCTTTCCCTTTCAGTTGTATAACTGACTAGGTATCCCCCTTTCCCTTTCAGTTGTATAACTGACTAGGTATCCCGCTTTCCTTTCAGTTGTATAACTGACTAGGTATCCCCCTTTCCTTTCAGTTGTATAACTGACTAGGTATCCCCCTTTCCTTTCTGTTGTATAACTGACTAGGTATCCCCCTTTCCTTTCAGTTGTATAACTGACTAGGTATCCCCCTTTCCTTTCAGTTGGATAACTGACTAGGTATCCCCTTTCAGTTGTACAACTGACTAGGTATCCCCCCTTTCCTTTCAGTTGTACAACTGACTAGGTATCCCCCTTTCCTTTCAGTTGTACAACTGACTAGGTATCCCCCTTTCCTTTCAGTTGTACAACTGACTAGGTATCCCCCTTCCTTTCAGTTGTATAACTGACTAGGTATCCCCCTTTCCTTTCAGTTGTATAACTGACTAGGTATCCCCCTTTCCTTTCAGTTGTATAACTGACTAGGTATCCCCCTTTCCTTTCAGTTGTATAACTGACTAGGTATCCCCCTTTCCTTTCAGTTGTATAACTGACTAGGTATCCCCCTTTCCTTTCAGTTATACAACTGACTTGGTATCCCCCTTCAGTTGTATAACTGACTAGGTATCCCCCTTTCCTTTCTGTTGTATAACTGACTAGGTATCCCCCTTTCCTTCAGTTGTACAACTGACTAGGTATCCCCCTTTCCTTTCAGTTGTATAACTGACTAGGTATCCCCCTTTCCTTTCAGTTGTATAACTGACTAGGTATCCCCCTTTCCTTTCAGTTGTACAACTGACTAGGTATCCCCCTTTCCTTTCAGTTGTACAACTGACTAGGTATCCCCCCTTTCCTTTCAGTTGTATAACTGACTAGGTATCCCCCTTTCCTTTCAGTTGTATAACTGACTAGGTATCCCCCTTTCCTTTCAGTTGTACAACTGACTAGGTATCCCCCTTTCAGTTGTATAACTGACTAGGTATCCCCCTTTCCTTTCAGTTGTATAACTGACTAGGTATCCCCCTTTCCTTTCTGTTGTACAACTGACTAGGTATCCCCCTTTCCTTCAGTTGTATAACTGACTAGGTATCCCTCTTTCCTTTCAGTTGTATAACTGACTAGGTATCCCCCTTTCAGTTGTATAACTGACTAGGTATCCCCCTCCCTTTCAGTTGTATAAACTGACTAGGTATCCCCCCTTTCAGTTGTATAACTGACTAGGTATCCCCCTTTCAGTTGTAATAACTGACTAGGTATCCCCCTTTCAGTTGTATAACTGACTAGGTATCCCCCTTTCCTTTCAGTTGTATAACTGACTAGGTATCCCCCTTTCCTTTCAGTTGAAAAACTGACTAGGTATCCCCCTTTCCTTTCAGTTGTATAACTGACTAGGTATCCCCCTTTCCTTTCAGTTGTATAACTGACTAGGTATCCCCCTTTCCTTTCAGTTGTATAACTGACTAGGTATCCCCCTTTCCTTTCAGTTGTATAACTGACTAGGTATCCCCCCTTTCCTTTCAGTTGTATAACTGACTAGGTATCCCCCTTTCCTTTCAGTTGTATAACTGACTAGGTATCCCCCTTTCCTTTCAGTTGTATAACTGACTAGGTATTCCCCCTTTTCAGTTGTATAACTGACTAGGTATCCCCCTTTCAGTTGTACAACTGACTAGGTATCCCCCTTTCCTTTCAGTTGTATAACTGACTAGGTATCCCCCTTTCCTTTCTGTTGTACAACTGACTAGGTATCCCCCTTTCCTTTCAGTTGTATAACTGACTAGGTATCCCCCTTTCCTTTCAGTTGTATAACTGACTAGGTATCCCCCTTTCTGTTGTATAACTGACTAGGTATCCCCCTTTCCTTTCAGTTGTATAACTGACTAGGTATCCCCCTTTCCTTTCAGTTGTACAACTGACTAGGTATCCCCCTTTCCTTTCAGTTGTACAACTGACTAGGTATCCCCCTTTCAGTTGTATAACTGACTAGGTATCCCCCTTTCCTTTCAGTTGTACAACTGACTAGGTATCCCCCTTTCAGTTGTATAACTGACTAGGTATCCCCCTTTCCTTTCAGTTGTACAACTGACTAGGTATCCCCCTTTCAGTTGTATAACTGACTAGGTATCCCCCTTTCAGTTGTACAACTGACTAGGTATCCCCCTTTCCTTTCAGTTGTACAACTGACTAGGTATCCCCCTTTCCTTTCAGTTGTACAACTGACTAGGTATCCCCCTTTCAGTTGTATAACTGACTAGGTATCCCCCTTTCAGTTGTACAACTGACTAGGTATCCCCCTTTCCTTTCAGTTGTATAACTGACTAGGTATCCCCCTTTCAGTTGTACAACTGACTAGGTATCCCCCTTTCCTTTCTGTTGTATAACTGACTAGGTATCCCCCTTTCCTTTCAGTTGTATAACTGACTAGGTATCCCCCTTTCCTTTCTGTTGTATAACTGACTAGGTATCCCCCTTTCTGTTGTACAACTGACTAGGTATCCCCCTTTCTGTTGTATAACTGACTAGGTATCCCCCTTTCCTTTCAGTTGTACAACTGACTAGATATCCCCCTTTCCTTTCAGTTGTATAACTGACTAGGTATCCCCCTTTCCTTTCAGTTGTATAACTGACTAGATATCCCCCTTTCCTTTCAGTTGTATAACTGACTAGGTATCCCCCTTTCAGTTGTATAACTGACTAGGTATCCCCCTTTCCTTTCAGTTGTATAACTGACTAGGTATCCCCCTTTCCTTTCAGTTGTACAACTGACTAGGTATCCCCCTTTCCTTTCAGTTGTATAACTGACTAGGTATCCCCCTTTCCTTTCAGTTGTATAACTGACTAGGTATCCCCCTTTCCTTTCAGTTGTACAACTGACTAGGTATCCCCCTTTCCTTTCAGTTGTACAACTGACTAGGTATCCCCCTTTCCTTTCAGTTGTACAACTGACTAGGTATCCCCCTTTCCTTTCAGTTGTATAACTGACTAGGTATCCCCCTTTCCTTTCAGTTGTACAACTGACTAGGTATCCCCCTTTCCTTTCAGTTGTACAACTGACTAGGTATCCCCCTTTCCTTTCAGTTGTATAACTGACTAGGTATCCCCCTTTCCTTTCAGTTGTACAACTGACTAGGTATCTCCCTTTCCTTTCAGTTGTATAACTGACTAGGTATCCCCCTTTCCTTTCAGTTGTACAACTGACTAGGTATCCCCCTTTCCTTTCAGTTGTATAACTGACTAGGTATCCCCCTTTCCTTTCAGTTGTATAACTGACTAGGTATCCCCCTTTCCTTTCAGTTGTATAACTGACTAGGTATCCCCCTTTCCTTTCAGTTGTATAACTGACTAGGTATCCCCCTTTCAGTTGTACAACTGACTAGGTATCCCCCTTTCCTTTCAGTTGTATAACTGACTAGGTATCCCCCTTTCCTTTCAGTTGTATAACTGACTAGGTATCCCCCTTTCCTTTCAGTTGTATAACTGACTCGGTATCCCTCTTTCCTTTCAGTTGTATAACTGACTAGGTATCCCCCTTTCCTTTCAGTTGTATAACTGACTCGGTATCCCTCTTTCCTTTCAGTTGTATAACTGACTAGGTATCCCCCTTTCCTTTCAGTTGTATAACTGACTAGGTATCCCCCTTTCCTTTCAGTTGTATAACTGACTAGGTATCCCCCTTTCCTTTCAGTTGTATAACTGACTAGGTATCCCCCTTTCCTTTCAGTTGTATAACTGACTAGGTATCCTCCTTTCCTTTCAGTTGTATAACTGACTAGGTATCCCCCTTTCAGTTGTATAACTGACTAGGTATCCCCCTTTCCTTTCAGTTGTATAACTGACTAGGTATCCCACTTTCCTTTCAGTTGTATAACTGACTAGGTATCCCCCTTTCCTTTCAGTTGTACAACTGACTAGGTATCCCCCCTTTCCTTTCAGTTGTATAACTGACTAGGTATCCCCCTTTCCTTTCAGTTGTATAACTGACTAGGTATCCCCCTTTCAGTTGTATAACTGACTAGGTATCCCCCTTTCCTTTCAGTTGTATAACTGACTAGGTATCCCCCTTTCCTTTCAGTTGTATAACTGACTAGGTATCCCCCTTTCCTTTCTGTTGTACAACTGACTAGGTATCCCCCTTTCCTTTCAGTTGTACAACTGACTAGGTATCCCCCTTTCCTTTCAGTTGTATAACTGACTAGGTATCCCCCTTTCTTTTCAGTTGTACAACTGACTAGGTATCCCCCTTTCCTTTCAGTTGTATAACTGACTAGGTATCCCCCTTTCCTTTCAGTTGTATAACTGACTAGGTATCCCCCTTTCCTTTCAGTTGTATAACTGACTAGGTATCCCCCTTTCAGTTGTATAACTGACTAGGTATCCCCCTTTCAGTTGTATAACTGACTAGGTATCCCCCTTTCAGTTGTACAACTGACTAGGTATCCCCCCTTTCCTTTCAGTTGTATAACTGACTAGGTATCCCCCTTTCCTTTCAGTTGTATAACTGACTAGGTATCCCCCTTTCCTTTCTGTTGTATAACTGACTAGGTATCCCCCTTTCTGTTGTATAACTGACTAGGTATCCCCCTTTCCTTTCAGTTGTACAACTGACTAGATATCCCCCTTTCCTTTCAGTTGTATAACTGACTAGGTATCCCCCTTTCCTTTCAGTTGTATAACTGACTAGATATCCCCCTTTCCTTTCAGTTGTATAACTGACTAGGTATCCCCTTTCAGTTGTATAACTGACTAGGTATCCCCCTTTCCTTTCAGTTGTATAACTGACTAGGTATCCCCCTTTCCTTTCAGTTGTACAACTGACTAGGTATCCCCCTTTCCTTTCAGTTGTATAACTGACTAGGTATCCCCCTTTCCTTTCAGTTGTATAACTGACTAGGTATCCCCCTTTCCTTTCAGTTGTACAACTGACTAGGTATCCCCCTTTCCTTTCAGTTGTACAACTGACTAGGTATCCCCCTTTCCTTTCAGTTGTACAACTGACTAGGTATCCCCCTTTCCTTTCAGTTGTATAACTGACTAGGTATCCCCCTTTCCTTTCAGTTGTACAACTGACTAGGTATCTCCCTTTCCTTTCAGTTGTATAACTGACTAGGTATCCCCCTTTCCTTTCAGTTGTACAACTGACTAGGTATCCCCCTTTCCTTTCAGTTGTATAACTGACTAGGTATCCCCCTTTCCTTTCAGTTGTATAACTGACTAGGTATCCCCCTTTCCTTTCAGTTGTATAACTGACTAGGTATCCCCCTTTCCTTTCAGTTGTATAACTGACTAGGTATCCCCCTTTCAGTTGTACAACTGACTAGGTATCCCCCTTTCCTTTCAGTTGTATAACTGACTAGGTATCCCCCTTTCCTTTCAGTTGTATAACTGACTAGGTATCCCCCTTTCCTTTCAGTTGTATAACTGACTCGGTATCCCTCTTTCCTTTCAGTTGTATAACTGACTAGGTATCCCCCTTTCCTTTCAGTTGTATAACTGACTCGGTATCCCTCTTTCCTTTCAGTTGTATAACTGACTAGGTATCCCCCTTTCCTTTCAGTTGTATAACTGACTAGGTATCCCCCTTTCCTTTCAGTTGTATAACTGACTAGGTATCCCCCTTTCCTTTCAGTTGTATAACTGACTAGGTATCCCCCTTTCCTTTCAGTTGTATAACTGACTAGGTATCCTCCTTTCCTTTCAGTTGTATAACTGACTAGGTATCCCCCTTTCAGTTGTATAACTGACTAGGTATCCCCCTTTCCTTTCAGTTGTATAACTGACTAGGTATCCCACTTTCCTTTCAGTTGTATAACTGACTAGGTATCCCCCTTTCCTTTCAGTTGTACAACTGACTAGGTATCCCCCCTTTCCTTTCAGTTGTATAACTGACTAGGTATCCCCCTTTCCTTTCAGTTGTATAACTGACTAGGTATCCCCCTTTCAGTTGTATAACTGACTAGGTATCCCCCTTTCCTTTCAGTTGTATAACTGACTAGGTATCCCCCTTTCAGTTGTATAACTGACTAGGTATCCCCCCTTTCCTTTCAGTTGTATAACTGACTAGGTATCCCCCTTTCCTTTCAGTTGTACAACTGACTAGGTATCCCCCTTTCCTTTCAGTTGTATAACTGACTAGGTATCCCCCTTTCCTTTCAGTTGTATAACTGACTAGGTATCCCCCTTTCCTTTCAGTTGTATAACTGACTAGGTATCCCCCTTTCAGTTGTATAACTGACTAGGTATCCCCCTTTCCTTTCAGTTGTATAACTGACTAGGTATCCCCCTTTCAGTTGTATAACTGACTAGGTATCCCCCCTTTCCTTTCAGTTGTATAACTGACTAGGTATCCCCCTTTCCTTTCTGTTGTATAACTGACTAGGTATCCCCCTTTCCTTTCAGTTGTATAACTGACTAGGTATCCCCCTTTCCTTTCAGTTGTATAACTGACTAGGTATCCCCCTTTCCTTTCAGTTGTATAACTGACTAGGTATCCCCCTTTCAGTTGTATAACTGACTAGGTATCCCCCTTTCCTTTCAGTTGTATAACTGACTAGGTATCCCCCTTTCCTTTCAGTTGTATAACTGACTAGGTATCCCCCTTTCCTTTCAGTTGTATAACTGACTAGGTATCCCCCTTTCAGTTGTATAACTGACTAGGTATCCCCCTTTCCTTTCAGTTGTATAACTGACTAGGTATCCCCCTTCAGTTGTATAACTGAGTAGGTATCCCCCTTTCCTTTCAGTTGTATAACTGACTAGGTATCCCCCTTTCCTTTCAGTTGTATAACTGACTAGGTATCCCCCTTTCCTTTCAGTTGTATAACTGACTAGGTATCCCCCTTTCCTTTCAGTTGTATAACTGACTAGGTATCCCCCTTTCAGTGTATAACTGACTAGGTATCCCCTTTCCTTTCAGTTGTATAACTGACTAGGTATCCACCCTTTCCTTTCAGTTGTATAACTGACTAGGTATCCCCCTTTCCTTTCAGTTGTATAACTGACTAGGTATCCCCCCTTTCAGTGGTATAACTGACTAGGTATCCCCCTTTCCTTTCAGTTGTATAACTGACTAGATATCCCCCTTTCCTTTCAGTGTACAACTGACTAGGTATCCCCCTTTCCTTTCAGTTGTATAACTGACTAGGTATATCCCCCTTTCCTTCGTTGTTACTGACTAGGTATCCCCCCTTTCCTTTCAGTTGTATAACTGAACTAGGTATCCCCCTTTCAGTTGTATAACTGACTAGGTATCCCCCTTCCTTTCAGTTGTATAACTACTAGTATCCCCCTTCAGTTGTATAAACTGACTAGGTATCCCCCTTTCCTTTCAGTTGTATAACTGACTAGGCTATCCCCCTTTCCTTTCAGTTGTATAACTGACTAGGTATCCCCCTTTCCTTTCAGTTGTATAACTGACTAGGTATCCCCCTTTCCTTTCATTGTATAACTGACTAGGTATCCCCCTTTCCTTTCAGTTGTATAACTGACTAGGTATCCTCCTTTCCTTTCAGTTGTACAACTGACTAGGTATCCCCCTTTCCTTTCAGTTTGTATAACTGACTAGGTATCCCCACTTTCAGTTGTATAACTGACTAGGTATCCCCCTTTCCTTTCAGTTGTATAACTGACTAGGTATCCCCCTTTCCTTTCAGTTGTATAACTGACTAGGTATCCCCCTTTCCTTTCAGTTGTATAACTGACTAGGTATCCCCCTTTCCTTTCAGTTGTATAACTGACTAGGTATCCCCCTTTCCTTTCAGTTGTATAACTGACTAGGTATCCCCCTTTCCTTTCAGTTGTATAACTGACTAGGTATCCCCCTTTCCTTTCAGTTGTATAACTGACTAGGTATCCCCCTTTCCTTTCAGTTGTATAACTGACTAGGTATCCCCCTTTCAGTTGTATAACTGACTAGGTATCCCCCTTTCAGTTGTATAACTGACTAGGTATCCCCCTTTCCTTTCAGTTGTATAACTGACTAGGTATCCCCCTTTCCTTTCAGTTGTATAACTGACTAGGTATCCCCCTTTCAGTTGTATAACTGACTAGGTATCCCCCTTTCAGTTGTATAACTGACTAGGTATCCCCCTTTCCTTTCAGTTGTATAACTGACTAGGTATCCCCCCTTTCCTTTCAGTTGTATAACTGACTAGGTATCCCCCTTTCCCTTTCCCTTTCTTATATATGTGTTATGGTTTTCAATATTTTTATCATGTCAATTGTCCATAGTGTGTACAAAATGTTATGCTAAACTCGAACGTTATACATTCTTAACATTGTGAATAAATCTCTCCTGCACCGAACCAATGACTATGTATTTCTGTTGCAAATAACACACACACACACACACAGACACACACACACACGGAATCTATTTCAGTTGCAATGGCTGTTAAGATGCTTTAAACACCTGTGTTATAAATAAGGTTAAGCACCCTTTGAAGATGAGAGTAATGCAGCTCAACCAAACACTGACAACTTGGGGATTTTTCAACTTGTAATGCACATTATGTTAATAAAGACAAAATAAACAACTGACAGTTTACTGCTCAAGCAAATTGAAACACACCAGCTTGTGAAATACCTAACACTTTATAATATTTTTCATGAAATTAGCATTAATAAACTATTTGTGAATCATTACAAAACAAACTACATGCACTGAGTGTACAAAACATTAGGAACACCTGCTCTTTCCATGACTTAGACACACCAGGTGAATCCAGGTGAAAGCTATGATCCCTTATTGATCACTTGTTAAATCCACTTCAATCAGTGTAGATGAAGAGGAGACAGGTTAAAGAAGGATGTTTAAGCCTTGAGACAACAGACATGGATTGTGTATGTACCATTCAGAGGGTGAATCAGCAAGACAACAGATGAAGTGTCTTTGAACGGGGTATGGTAGTAGGTGCCAGGCGCACCGGTTTGTGTCAAGAACTGCAACGCTGCTGGGTTTTTCACACTGAACAGTTTCCCGTGTGTATCAAGAATAGTCCACCACCCAAAAGACATCCAGCCAACTTGACACAACTGTGGGAAGCATTGGAGTACAAAAAAAAAATGCATGAAATGAAATGTATGAATTCACTACTGTAAGTCGTTCTGGATAAGAGCGTCTGCTAAATGACTAAAATGTAAATGTAAAATGAGTCAACATGGACCAGCATCCTTGTTCCTAATGTTTTGTACACTCAGTGTATTTCTTTATTTGTAAACATGTATAAACATTTAGCATGACAATCATTAGCATTAATACTTTAAAAAAAATATCAAAACATTTAGACATTTATAATAATTTGTAAAGGCTTATTCATAAAACGTGTACAAAGTGTAAGCTTTAACTGTGCTTTTTATTTCTTAAATATGCTTCCATTCGTCACAACAAAAACCCACCGGAAACTACAGGCTGCTTTGTAACTTCTCCCAATGCGAGTAGATGGATCATTAATATAGTGCCCGGTGACACAAATAGATACAGTTCGAACCAACAGGTAAACATATTCTGAATGGAGGTTAGCCGGCTTAAATAATGGAGCTTCTGACAAGTGTAATGGTTCTTTTAAGGTCGTTCCTATCTTCAAGAACTTCGATCCTGAGCGAATCTTTCCTAAACATTGGCGTAGCGTTTGGCCGGACCAAGGAGTTTAGAAAGATAGTCAAGAGCAAATCACCCCTTCAATAAGACACAATCTAACAGCGTTTAAGAATAGTTTAACCACGTTGGCTATTACATCTCACGTCCATACCTAAAGCAAACCTCTTTTAGGCTATGTCTGCTCAAATGTATCACTTTTGATAGAATGATTGGCTAATTGGCGTCAATTCGAGGTATATAGCATACTTCTCCATTTATAGCGCCTAAAGCCCAAGTGAATGCGCCGTGCGTCCTTAACAGAGTGCTGGCACTTCAGAGCGGGGAGTGGAAAGTAGCGGGTCAGGAAGATTGGTGGGTGGGGATAACCCTTTTGGGATGAAAAAAATCTAAAAAAAAAAAAAAATCACGTGTTTGGAGATCAAAGGGAGATCCGCTTTGTAGCGCTGGAGAGAGAGGGGGTGAGTGAGGGAGAAAGAGAGGGAACGTTAAGAAGCAAGCAATGTAATTGACAAGGCTGCAATAGTGAAATAAACACGCTCTTTTGACGCATCGATCTCGCATCAGATTCCATTTCAGCACCATCACCTAATCACCCTGGGAAATGATGTTCCGATCGGTGCATATCCAACCGGCAAGACGATGATTTTACCAAGCAGGGGGTTAGAGTGTGTAGCCGATTCTGTAGTCTTGATGATAATCGTGGCTACCACTTCTATTGGAACGGTTTTCGCCAAGGATACGGCTTTTGTGGAAGTAGTGCTGTTTGAGTCCAGTCCGAATGGAGATTATACTACATACACGACGGGGTTGCAAGGACGATTCTCAAAGGCAGGAGCCACTATCAGCGCGGAGGGCGAGATTGTACAAGTATGTAAAACTCAGTTCAGTTGTGCGCAACTGCGCATGACATGTCCAATATGTTGCCACAGCTCGGCTGGTCTCTTGCTCTACTCTAAAACTTTAGTCTACTGTGTGTGTGTGTGTGTGTGTGTGTGTGTGGTTACAACATGGCTTCTATTTTTTGTAACTCATTTACAATGAAACATGCACTTTCCTGGATAGAAGCTCACATTCACCCCCAATCTGCCATGACATATACATTCAATAACACTTATTTCTCTCCCTCAGATTGAGTTTTTCAACATAGTTATTACACAGGAAAATCATTCAAGTGGTTCATCATGACCTGATCAAAGTTACAATTGATAGAAATTGTGGTTAGTTGGTCACAGCTCCATCAAATATTGTCTAGAACTAATCAAGAAACGTTATGTCCAATAACGGTACGTGATTTGATTCAGTGGCATAGATCATTTCGGGCTCAATTAGTTGGTGGAAAATTGTTTGTTTTCATAATAGACTTATTATTTTCGTCAATTCCACCAATGGAACTCAAACAACTGTGCATACCTACTGTCCCGCCTCGCTGTGAAGTTACACTGTATCGATCTTCCACACAGAAAACGTCTTTGAAGCATGACTAGGCTAGTGATTGTGTGCGGATATTTTATAACAACATTAAAAGGCAACACACTATCCCAGGCCATTCACTTGTAGAATGTTGTGCGATCTGGAATAACAAGGATATACTATTTTTGTGTAGCCAGTACCAACTTAGTTACTTCGTTTTGGTAATGGTCGTTTTATAGTCCACAGTTACTTCACTAACCATGTGCGTAATCATTTCCCGTAAGCACCATCGGCAACTAAAGCCTTTGATAGCTGTCCAAGCCTGACGCCTTGTGATGTTGGCCCACGCCACGGCCCACGGCCCACGCCACGGCCCCCTCCACCCTGCTGTCAACCCTGCTGCAGCCGACAGAAAAACGGGACCATGTGGTCTATTACTCTCGGTGCTGATTGTGAAAGCTATACCGGGAGAAGGGAACTTTCTCTGAAGCAGTCATCTTGTAAATAAAAGTAGAATTTGTTAACTGGCGAACATGCAGTGACTGTATGACGTTTGAAAAGGACAGTATTTAGTGGGGAGAGTTGTGAAAATGGACCTAAAAGCCCGCTGAAGTGAAGTGTGCCCTTTTTTTGTGGAATATAGTGAATGTTCATTACATTAAAGAAAATATGATAGACTGCTACTTATTTAACATTGATTAAAACCTATAGGAGTATTTCATAGTGTAGTACGTCCTAGGCGCCAACCTAGTGGGGATTAGCACTGCTACAGTAGACATGACCATGATTAGGTAGAAAAGACTCAATTATGACTATTTTTGTGCTAACCTACATGTTTAATGAAGTAACGGGTGACTTGTTTGCGCATTAGTCTTCATATATGCCATACCGTATCTGGGTCCTGTTAGGATCGTCACAGGAATCTATAACGTCGACTGTCAGTAAGACATGTACTGCTTTCTAACGCATACTGTGAAATTACAATACAGAGCCACAGGAAAGTACAGGCTTTCCTGAAGAGAACTTCATTGAATGGTGCGTGTGTGTGTGTGTGTGTCCGCGTGTGCACTCACGAGGGTATTTTCATAAAAATGGCAACAAGTTGTCATATTTTGCAATGAAAGTAGCATGTTGCGGGAGAACGTTAGGATCAAAGGACAGAGAATATTTAGCACAGAAATGGATCCTGTTTGACTGTTTATACACATAGCGTTCGTTGGACATTTGGCTTGGCTTGCTAACCACACAGAAATGTCAGACCTCAGCTTTACATTGAAAACCACATCTATTTAGATTTGCTTTCTTTGCTAACATAGTGTTCTGACCACTCCTATTCTCTGTCCTTCTATATAAAGAAGAGGGACAGTTTGTCCAATACCACTCCTATTCTCTGTTCTTCTATATAAAGAAGAGGGACAGTTTGTCCAATACCACTCCTATTCTCTGTCCTTCTATATAAAGAAGAGGGACAGTTTGTCCAACACCACTCCTATTCTCTGTCCTTCTATATAAAGATGAGGGACAGTTTGTCCAACA
Source organism: Salmo trutta (assembly GCF_901001165.1). Lineage (NCBI taxonomy): Eukaryota > Metazoa > Chordata > Actinopteri > Salmoniformes > Salmonidae > Salmo > Salmo trutta. The sequence goes on along the minus strand of NC_042965.1, from coordinate 38,761,290 downwards.
CCACTCCTATTCTCTGTCCTTCTATATAAAGAAGAGGGACAGTTTGTCCAATACCACTCCTATTCTCTGTCCTTCTATATAAAGAAGAGGGACAGTTTGTCCAACACCACTCCTATTCTCTGTCCTTCTATATAAAGATGAGGGACAGTTTGTCCAACACCACTCCTATTCTCTGTCCTTCTATATAAAGAAGAGGGACAGTTTGTCCAACACCACTCCTATTCTCTGTCCTTCTATATAAAGAAGAGGGACAGTTTGTCCAACACCACTCCTATTCTCTGTCCGTCTATATAAAGATGAGGGACAGTTTGTCCAACACCACTCCTATTCTCTGTCCTTCTATATAAAGAAGAGGGACAGTTTGTCCAACACCACTCCTATTCTCTGTCCTTCTATATAAAGAAGAGGGACAGTTTGTCCAATACCACTCCTATTCTCTGTCCTTCTATATAAAGAAGAGGGACAGTTTGTCCAACACCACTCCTATTCTCTGTTCTTCTATATAAAGAAGAGGGACAGTTTGTCCAATACCACTCCTATTCTCTGTCCTTCTAAATAAAGAAGAGGGACAGTTTGTCCAATACCACTCCTATTCTCTGTTCTTCTATATAAAGAAGAGGGACAGTTTGTCCAATACCACTCCTATTCTCTGTCCTTATAAATAAAGAAGAGGGACAGTTTGTCCAATACCACTCCTATTCTCTGTCCTTCTAAATAAAGAAGAGGGACAGTTTGTCCAACACCACTCCTATTCTCTGTCCTTCTATATAAAGAAGAGGGACAGTTTGTCCAACACCACTCCTATTCTCTGTCCTTCTATATAAAGAAGAGGGACAGTTTGTCCAACACCACTCCTATTCTCTGTTCTTCTATATAAAGAAGAGGGACAGTTTGTCCAATACCACTCCTATTCTCTGTCCTTCTAAATAAAGAAGATTGACAGTTTGTCCAATACCACTCCTATTCTCTGTTCTTCTATATAAAGAAGAGGGACAGTTTGTCCAATACCACTCCTATTCTCTGTCCTTATAAATAAAGAAGAGGGACAGTTTGTCCAATACCACTCCTATTCTCTGTCCTAAATAAAGAAGAGGGACAGTTTGTCCAACACCACTCCTATTCTCTGTCCTTCTATATAAAGAAGAGGGACAGTTTGTCCAACACCACTCCTATTCTCTGTCCTTCTATATAAAGAAGAGGGACAGTTTGTCCAACACAGACAAAACCATTTGTCATTCAAACAGTTCCAAACAGTTTAGAATGTTTTATTTCACTAGTTGCTGTTAGTTTATATCTTTCTGAATAAGATAGATGGCGACCCCGTGACTGTATTTGTTTTTTGAAAAAGTAATGGAATTTGAAACTGTATTTGTTTTAACTTGTCATTCAAAAGCATAATAAAGTATATAAATGTCTGGATTTGATTAAAGCCTTGATCAGCATGATAATTCAAACCTGATGCTACCGGAGCCTATGAGACATTTATTAAATACATTTAATGAGCCCTACATTAACGACGTTTAATGAGCACAAGCCCAAGCTCAAAAAAGCCCAAATTATTGTGCTGTTATCCAATACATACTGTATTCATCATTCTAATGACATCCTTGAACACTATAGGACTAGAATTAGATGCAGAAGGCTTTCATTTCTCTTCACGAAGATTGAATGGTTATGGGTCTGAATAAATAACTGCTGTAGTCTACCGCCATTGCACGTTCGCTCTTTCAAACTACCCATGAGTTCTGTTAGCGGCTGTATTTAACATTCAGCAAAAAAAGTGATTGCGTCCCTTTTCGAATAGTCTATTCGTATAAGAAATGCTAAAAACAAATTGTCCAGCAAGCTATTCTAGTCTAGCTTTTCCTGCATGGGAATCCAAGAGCTAAGGAGCGTTTTTTAAAGGAGAGAGGCCAGCGGAGCACAGGTATTACACAAGAGACAGAGGCTATAAGTTAGAAGCGTATTATGCATAACTGTCACGGTTGTCGTAGGAAGGAGCGGACCAAAGTGCAGCGTGTGTGTCATTCCACATTTTATTTACACTGTGAAACTATGCAATACATACACATAAACTCAAGAACGAAAAAACAACAAACCGTGATGCAGAGGTGAAACAAACACTAACTTAAAGCCAATCTCCCACAAACCCAGGTGGGAAAAACACCTACTTAAGTATGATCTCCAATTAGAGACAACGATGACCAGCTGCCTCTAATTGGAGATCATCCCAAACAAAACCCAACATAGAAATACAAAACTAGAACATGACAACATAGAAAAACTAAACTAGAAAACCCCCCTGTCACGCCCTGACCTACACTACCATAGAAAATAACAGCTTTCTATGGTCAGGATGTGACAATAACCCATCATTAATTAGCTAAATATAAGGCATTGAATTTCGTACCTGAACGAGGTAGGCTAGGATATCTATATACTGGACTATATATCAATCTAGAAGAGGATTATCTATTGTGTAAGGCATTGTCGCTTGATGTTTTGGGTTTGCAGTTTTGACTAGTTTGCGATGTTTGTCTTCATTCTCATTGAATACGGTGTGGGAGTATGAATGTGGCAGCATATCACATCGGACCCTGCTACAAGAGGCGTTGTCTGAATGGGAATGTGATGGTGTATAATTCCGAACCCCAGTGGGCTATTACATCGGGTCCGTTTCATCGGCGGTGTTGACAATGGCAAACACCGTGCCACGATGGCATGACCGCCCCCACAACCCCCACCACTACCAACCCTCACCACTACCAACCCTCGCCACTACCAACCCCCGCCACTACCAACCCCCACCACTACCAACCCCCACCACTACCAACCCCCGCCCACCACTACCAACCCCCGCCCGCCACTACCAACCCCCGCCTACCACTACCAACCCCCGCCCACCACTACCAACCCCCGCCCACCACTACCAACCCCCGCCACTACCAACCCCCGCCACTACCAACCCCCACCACTACCAACCCCCGCCCACCACTACCAACCCCCGCCCACCACTACCAACCCCCGCCACTACCAACCCCCGCCCACCACTACCAACCCTTGCCACTACCAACCCCCGCCACTACCAACCCCCGCCCACCACTACCAACCCCCGCCCACCACTACCAACCCCCGCACACCACTACCAACCCCCGCCACTACCAACCCCCGCCCACCACTACCAACCCTTGCCACTACCAACCCCCGCCACTACCAACCCCCGCCACTGCCAACCCCCGCCACTGCCAACCCCCGCCACTACCAACCCCCGCCACTACCTACCCCACCACTACCAACCCCCGCCACTACCAACCCCCGCCCGCCACGACAAACCCCCGCCCACCACTATAAACCCCACCACTACCAACCCCCGCCACTACCAACCCCCGCACCCACAACCCCCACCATTACCAACCCCCGCCCACCACTATAAACCCCGCCACTACCAACCCCCGCCACTACCAACCCCCGCCACTACCAACCCCCCCGCCACTACCGACCCCCCTGCCACTACCAACCCCCGCCCACCACTATCAACCCCCGCCACTACCAACCCCCGCCACTACCAACCCCCGCCACTACCAACCCCCGCCACTATAAACCCCCGCCCACCACTATAAACCCCACCACTACCAACCCCCGCCCCCACAACCCCCACCACTACCAACCCCCGCCACTACCAACCCCCGCCACTACAAACCCCCGCCCACCACTACCAACCCCCGCCACTACCAACCCCCGCCACTACCAACCCCCGCCACTACCAACCCCCGCCACTACCAACCCCCGCCACTACAAACCCCTGCCCACCACTACTAACCCCCACCACTACCAACCCCCGCCACTACCAACCCCCGCCACTACCAACCCCCGCCCACCACTATAAACCCCACCACTACCAACCCCCGCCACTACCAACCCCCGCCACTACCAACCCCCACCACTACCAACCCCCGCCACTACAAACCCCCGCCCTCCACTATCAACCCCCGCCACTACCAACCCCCCGCCACTACCAACCCCCGCCACTACAAACCCCTGCCCACCACTACTAACCCCCACCACTACCAACCCCCGCCACTACCAACCCCCGCCCACCACTATAAACCCCACCACTACCAACCCCCGCCACTACCAACCCCCGCCACTACCAACCCCCGCCACTACAAACCCCCGCCCACCACTATCAACCCCCGCCACTACCAACCCCCGCCACTACCAACCCCCACCACTACAAACCCCCGCCCCCCACTCCAAACCCCACCACTACCAACCCCCGCCACTACCAACCCCCACCACTACAAACCCCCGCCCACCACTATCAACCCCCGCCACTACCAACCCCCACCACTACCAACCCCCGCCACTACCAACCCCCGCCACTACCAATCCCCGCCACTACAAACCCCCGCCCACCACTATCAACCCCCGCCACTACCAACCCCCGCCACTACCAACCCCCACCACTACAAACCCCCGCCCCCCACTCTAAACCCCACCACTACCAACCCCCGCCACTACCAACCCCCACCACTACAAACCCCCGCCCACCACTATCAACCCCCGCCACTACCAACCCCCACCACTACCAACCCCCGCCACTACCAACCCCCACCACTAGAAACCCCCGCCCCCACTCTAAACCCCACCACTACCAACCCCCGCCACTACCAACCTCCGCCACTACCCACCCCCGCCCACCACTACCCACCCCCGCCCACCACTACCAACCCCCGCCCACCACTACCAATCCCCGCCCACCACTACCCCCACCACTACCAACCCCCACCACTACCAACCCCCGCCACTACCAACCCCCCGCCCACCACTACCAACCCCCACCACTACCAACCCCCACCACTACCAACCCCCACCACTACCAACCCCCGCCCACCACTACCAACCCCCGCCACTACCAACCCCCGCCCACCACTACCAACCCTTGCCACTACCAACCCCCGCCACTACCAACCCCCGCCACTGCCAACCCCCGCCACTACCAACCCCCGCCACTACCAACCCCCGCCATTACCAACCCCCGCCACTACAAACCCCCGCCACTACCAACCCCCGCCACTACCTACCCCCGCCACTACCAACCCCCGCCCACCACTATCAACCCCCGCCACTACCAACCCCCCGCCACTACCAACCCCCGCCACTACCAACCCCCACCACTACAAACCCCCTCCCCCCACTCTAAACCCCACCACTACCAACCCCCGCCACTACCAACCCCCACCACTACAAACCCCCGCCCACCACTATCAACCCCCGCCACTACCAACCCCCACCACTACCAACCCCCGCCACTACCAACCCCCGCCCGCCACTACAAACCCCCGCCCACCACTATCAACCCCCGCCACTACCAACCCCCGCCACTACCAACCCCCACCACTACAAACCCCCGCCCCCCCACTCTAAACCCCACCACTACCAACCCCCGCCACTACCAACCCCCACCACTACAAACCCCCGCCCACCACTATCAACCCCCGCCACTACCAACCCCCACCACTACCAACCCCCGCCACTACCAACCCCCACCACTAGAAACAACCTCCCCCACTCTAAACCCCACCACTACCAACCCCCGCCACTACCAACCTCCGCCACTACAAACCCCCGCCCACCACTACCCACCCCCGCCCACCACTACCCACCCCCGCCCACCACTACCAACCCCCGCCCACCACTACCAATCCCCGCCCACCACTACCCCCACCACTACCAACCCCCGCCCACCACTACCAACCCCCGCCACTACAAACCCCCGCCCACCACTATCAACCCCCGCCACTACCAAGCCCCGCCACTACCAACCCCCACCACTACAAACCCCCGCCCCCCACTCTAAACCCCACCACTACCAACCCCCGCCACTACCAACCCCCACCACTACAAACCCCCGCCCACCACTATCAACCCCCGCCACTACCAACCCCCGCCACTACCAACCCCCACCACTACCAACCCCCGCCACTACCAACCCCCGCCACTACCAACCCCCACCACTAGAAACCCCCGCCCCCCACTCTAAACCCCACCACTACCAACCCCCGCCACTACCAACCTCCGCCACTACAAACCCCCGCCCACCACTACCCACCCCCGCCCACCACTACCAACCCCCGCCCACCACTACCAATCCCCGCCCACCACTACCAACCCCCACCACTACCAACCCCCGCCCACCACTACCAACCCCCGCCCACCACTACCAACCCCCGCCCATTACTACCAACCCCCGCCCACCACTACCAACCCCCACCACTACCAACCCCCCCACCACTACCAACCCCCGCCCACCACTACCAACCCCCACCACTACCAACCCCCGCCTGATTTGCCCAGGTGGAACGATTCGGGCGACAGAAGGTGAGCTCAGGTTCACTATCACCATGCCAACCGATATTTACCCAGTTGGATGGTATCACCACCATAGGGCTCTGGTCTAAAGTAGTGCACTATGTAGGGAATAGGGTTCTGTTTGGGTCTAAGGCCTGATCTGCACGGGAGGAGGAGCTACTGATCCTACTTCCTGGTTTGGGATGACATTTTATAATGGAATGCACAAAGGGTTACTAGACCACCAGCCAAGTGTCACCATACTTCTATTTTTGCCATTTAACATTAGCATAGTATCAGTCAGTCATTGCAGTGGCATGACAAACATGGTTCATTATGAGACGATAATAACATATTATAAAGGAGGTCATAGGCTTTATAACTTTAAAACGTATAAGTCTTACAACGCATTATAACTGCAGTTACCAGTGTCACCATTGGTTTTCTTGGTCCTGATGAAGTTGAAATGAAGGCATCTGCTCACCATATGTATCACCTATCATCTCCATATTGTCTCTCCCCAGGCCAAGTTGACTGTTGACTGTTGTTTTAGCCCAGCGAGGGAAGCTGCCTGCATCTCATCTCATCACATGGTCTGATTTCCCTGCAGCGGGGCTGTGCTGTCAGCAGCATGTGAGAGAGAGGAGCTAGAGGAACAAGTAAAGGCAGTGACAGAGGCTAAGCCAGGGACATGGAGAGGCAGAGTTGGAGGCAGGGACATAGGCTTAGACAGAGACAGGGAGAGGCAGAGTTAAAGACAGGGACAGAGGCTGAGCCAGGGACAGGGAGAGGCAGAGTTGGAGGCAGGGACATAGGCTTAGACAGGGACAGGGAGAGGCAGAGTTAAAGACAGGGACAGAGGCTGAGCCAGGGACAGGGAGATGCAGAGTTGGAGGCAGGGACATAGGCTTAGACAGGGACAGGGAGAGGCAGAGTTAAAGACAGGGACAGAGGCTGAGCCAGGGACAGGGAGATGCAGAGTTGGAGGCAGGAACATAGGCTTAGACAGGGACAGGGAGAGGCAGAGTTGGAGGCAGGGACAGAGGCTGAGCCAGGGACAGGGAGAGGAAGAGTTGGAGGCAGGGACAGAGGCTTAGTTGGGGACAGGGAGAGGCAGAGTTAAAGACAGGGACAGAGGCTGAGCCAGGGACAGGGAGAGGCAGGGACAGAGGCTTAGACGGGGACAGGGAGAGGCAGAGTTGGAGGCAGGGACAGAGGCTGAGACAGGGACAGGGAGAGGCAGATTTGGAGGCAGGGACAGAGGCTGAGCCAGGGACAGGGAGAGGCAGAGTTGGAGGGAGGGACAGAGGCTGAGACAGGGACAGGGAGAGGAAGAGTTGGAGGCAGGGACAGAGGCATGAGACCGGGACTGGGAGAGACAGAGTTAAAGACAGGGACAGAGGCTGAGATGGGGACAGGGCGAGCCAGAGTTGGAGGCAGGGACAGAGGCTTAGTTGGGGACAGGGAGAGGCAGAGTTAAAGACAGGGACAGAGGCTGAGACGGGGACAGGGAGAGGCAGAATTAAGAGGCAGATCCGGAGGCAGAGACGTGGCAGTGTTAGCGGCAGCGCCCGTCGGTCCCAGATGGAACTCATAGTGTCTTCAAACCAGAACCAAAGAGAATATGTGGCTTTCGTCTCACTTCCTCCTTGGAAAGACTCAAACTTCCTGTGAAATAAAGTTACAGGAAAGAAAGACAGCTGAGAATCTTGGGCTCTGCGTCTCACTCAAAGTATTACATTATACTGCATCAAATATCAACCACTGTTGTTGATATGTTTCTACATTAAGTGAGTCATTTCTTTGAATGTGAATAACCTTTACACTTCAAACTCAACTCTGGACCTCGAAGCCAGTTCCACTTCTTTTGTTCATTGTTCCCCTCCAATTAGGGACTGATTTAGACCTGGGATATCAGGTGGCACTAATTCATTATCAGGTAGAACAGAAAACCAGCAGGCTCCGGACCTCTTAGGGTAAGAGTTGAATACCCCTGTCCTATAGAGTAGCTTAGTCTGACCTTCATGATGTCTATACAGTAGCTTAGTCTGACCTTCATGATGTCTATACAGTAGCTTAGTCTGACCTTCATGATGTCTATACAGTAGCTTAGTCTGACCTTCATGATGTCTATACAGTAGCTTAGTCTGACCTTTATGATGTCTATACTAGAGGTCGACCGATTAATCGGAATGGGCGATTAATTAGGGCCGATTTCAAGTTTTCATAACAATCGGTAATCTGTATTTTTGGCCACCGATTTGCTGATTAAAAAAAAAAAATAATAATAATTATAATAATAATTTTACACACCTTTATTTAACTAGGCAAGTTAGATTAAGAACACATTCTTATTTTCAATGACGGCCTAGGAACGGGGGTTAACTGCCTTGTTCAGGGGGGATTCGTTTTTGCAACCTTCTGGTTACTAGTCCAACGCTCTAACCACCTGCCTTACATTGCACTCCACGAGGAGCCTGCATGACAGGCTGACTACCTGTTACGCGAGGGCAGCAAGAAGCCAAGGTAAGTTGCTAGCTAGCATTAAACTTATCTTATAAAAAACGATCAATCTTAACATAATTACTAGTTAACTACACATGGTTGATGATATTACTAGTTTATCTAACGTGTCCTGCGTTGCATATAATTTCTCATCGAATCACAGCCTACTTCGACAAACGGGTGATGATTTAACAAGCGCATTTGCGAAAAATGCACTGTCGTTGCACCAATGTACCTAACCATAAACATCAATGCCTTTCTTTAAAATCAATACACTAGTATATATTTTTAAACCTGCATATTTAGTTAATATTGCCTGCTAACATGAATTTGTGTCACTTCTCTAGCGTTCCGTGCAAGCAGTCAGGGTATATACAGCAGTTTGGGCCGCCTGGCTCATTGTGGACTGTGTGAAGTCCATTTATTCCTAACAAAGGCCGTAATTAATTTGCCAGAATTGTACGTAATTATGACATAACATTGAAGGTTGTGCAATGTAACAGGAATATTTAGACCTAGGGATGCCACCCATTAGATAAAATACGGAACGGTTCCGAATTTCACTGAAATAATTAATGTTTAGTTTTCTAAATGATAGTTTCCGGATTCGACCATATTAATGACCAAAGGCTCGTATTTCTGTGTGTTATTATGTTATAATTAAGTCTGTGATTTGATAGAGCAGTCTGACTAAGCGATGGTAGGCAGCAGCAGGCTCGTAAGCATTCATTCAAACAGCACCTTCGTGCGTTTTGCCAGCAGCTCTTCGCAATTCTTCAAGCATTGCGCTGTTTATGACTTCAAGCCTATCAACTCCCAAGATTAGGCTGGTGTAACCGATGTGAAATGGCTAGCTAGTTAGCGGGTGCGCTCTAATAGCGTTTCAAACGTCACTCGCTCTGAGACTTGGAGTAGTTGTTCCCCTTGCTCTGCATGGGTAACGCTGCTTCGAGGGTGGCTGTTGTCGATATTTTCCTGGTTCAAGCCCAGGTAGGAGCGAGGAGAGGGACGGAAGCTATACTGTTACACTGGCAATACTAAAGTGCCTAAATGTAACGGCTGTCGTAGAGAGGGGACCAAAGCGCAGCGTGTTGATTGCTCATGATGTAACGTTTGGACATCGTGGGTGTGGAGTCAGGCGCAGAGGCAGAAAAATGTTTGGTACAATATATATATATATATTTAATAAGTACCACAAAAGAGGAAAAAATGCCCAAACACAAACACGTAATAAATCCAAAGTCCAACACGATACACAACACGAACACAGTGAAAACACATAACAAGCCCGCACACAGAACAGGTGGAGAGGCGGATTTAAATAATATCACTAATTAACTAACAGAACACAGGTGCAACTAATAAAGACATGACTAACAGAAAAAACGAAAAGGGGATCGATGGCAGCTAGTAGGCCGGTGACGACGACCGCCGAGCGCCACCCGAACAGGGAGAGGAACAACCCTCGGCAGTAGTCGTGACACATGATGAATATTTATTTTAACTCCGAACACTAAAGAAAAAATAACAAAGAGAAAACGAACACGCACAGTTCTGTCAGGTACAGAAAACTTAACTGAAGAAAACTACCCACAAACACAGGTGGGAAAAGGCTACCTAAGTATGATTCCTAATCAGAGACAACGATAGACAGCTGCCTCTGATTAGGAACCATACTCGGCCCAAAACAAAGAAATACAAACATAGAATGCCCACCCCACACCCTGACCTAACAAAATAGAGAAATAACCCGTCTCTCTCAGGTCAGGGAGTGACACTATAAGAACATCCAATAGTCAAAGGTATATGAAATACAAATCGTAGAGAGAGAGAAATAGTCCTATAATAACTACAACCTAAAACTTCTTACCTGGGAATATTGAAGACTCATGTTAAAAGGAACCACCAGCTTTCATATGTTCTCATGTTCTGAGCAAGGAACTTAAACGTTAGCTTTCTTACATGGCACATATTGCACTTTTACTTTCTTCTTCAACACTTTGTTTTTGCATTATTTAAACCAAATTGAACATGTTTCATTATTTATTTGAGGCTAAATTGATAGTATTTATGTATTATATTAAGTTAAAATAAGTGTTCATTCAGTATTGTTGTGATTGTCATTATTACAAATAAAAATAAAATAAAAAAATTGTCTGATTTAATCGGTATCGGTATCGGTGTTGAAAAATCAAAATAGTCTATACAGTCTATAGTCTAGTCTATACAGTTGCTTAGTCTGACCTTCATGATGTCTATACAGTAGCTTAGTCTGACCTTCATGATGTCTATACAGTAGCTTAGTCTGACCTTCATGATGTCTATACAGTAGCTTAGTCTGACCTTCATGAAGTCTATACAGTAGCTTAGTCTGACCTTTATGATGTCTATACAGTAGCTTAGTCTGACCTTCATGATGTCTATACAGTAGCTTAGTCTGACCTTCATGATGTCTATACAGTAGCTTAGTCTGACCTTCATGATGTCTATACAGTAGCTTAGTCTGACCTTCATGATGTCTATACAGTAGCTTAGTCTGACCTTCATGATGTCTATACACAACTGCACATACCAACTAAGTCAGAAAAATGAACATCCCAAGCCAGTATTCTGGACTGTGTACCTCCTTTCGTCTCAGCTCATAGACAGAGAAAGCAAATGAACAGGCCAGGCAAGTAGCAGTTGGAGATGGAGTTATGTCTTGCTGCATTTAGACTATAATGAGAGCTTGGTTGAGGGAACCAGGCAGCGCTTCTCTCTCTCTCTCTGTCTCTGTCTCTGTCTCTCTGTCGGGAGGCCACAGGCTGGAAACCCCAAGAGAGGAGGCCATAATGGGCCAGGACCAGACAGGACGAGACGGGAGGTACCCAGAACACACAGGACCCCTCCCAGCCCAGTGCCGGCCACCCCACCGCCTCGCCAGCTCCATCGCCTCGCCTGCCGCCAAGCAACAGTAGCAGTACACAAGAAGCTAGCTCTGTTCAGCTGTAGGGTTTAAAAGGTTAACCCTGCCCTGCTCGCCTGCTTTCTCTATGTATTGGTTTCACGGTGGCAGCTGTATTTTAAGTGCTATCGTCACTTTAACCGCCACCCTGCTATGCTTTCAACTTCCAGCCAAAGTCATTTTAGGCTGCTTTTTTTCTCTCCTCTCTCTCTCCTCTCTCTCTCGCTCTCTCTCGCTCTCTCTATCTCTCTCTATCTCTCTGTGTCTCTTTCTCTCTCGCTCTCTCTATCTCTCTGTGTCTCTCTGTGTCTCTTTCTCTCTCTGTGTCTCTTTCTCTCCTCTCTCTCTCGCTCTCTCTATCTCTCTGTGTCTCTTTCTCTGTGTCTCGCTCTCTCTATCTCTCTGTGTCTCTCTGTGTCTCTTTCTCTCCTCTCTCTCTCGCTCTCTCTATCTCTCTGTGTCTCTCTGTGTCTCTTTCTCTCTCTCTCTCGCTCTCTCTATCTCTCTGTGTCTCTCTGTGTCTCTTTCTCTCTCTGTGTCTCTTTCTCTGTGTCTCTCTCTCTCTATCTCAATGTGTCTCTTTCTCTGTGTCTCTCTCGCTGTCTGTCGCTCTGTGTGTCTCTCTCTCTGTCTCTCTATGTGTGTCTCTCTCTCTCTCTGTGTGTGTCTCTCTCTGTCTCTGTCTCTCTCTCTGTCTCTGTCTCGCTCGCTTTTTGTCCTGTAGAGGATGCATATGTGCATGACTTTGACTCAGAGTTGGCTCATACACACAGACTACGAATCAGGACCTACCTCTTTCTTATCCTCACAACAAACGTGTACTGGTACGTTTGCCATGTCACAAATCAGGACTCCATATCACTAATCTGTATGGTACATCACGGCCTGTCATAAAGCACTGTGTGCTTGTGATGGATGACTAAGGTGTTATGACATCCTAAATCACTCCAACTGCTGTCATTTCCTGTTGGGTGTGCTGTTACTTCCCCCTCTGTCTTTCATCTGCCGACACACCCCCTCTCTCTAACCAACAACCTAACTGTTTCCTCCTGTTTTACCCTTCTGTTCTGATGCTCTCTCTCTAACCAACAACCTAACTGTTTCCTCCTGTTTTTACCCTTCTGTTCTGATGCTCTCTCTCTAACCAACAACCTAACTGTTTCCTCCTGTTTTACCCTTCTGTTCTGACTACCAACAACCTAACTGTTTCCTCCTGTTTTACCCTTCTGTTCTGACTACCAACAACCTAACTGTTTCCTCCTGTTTTACCCTTCTGTTCTGACTCCCTCTCTCTAACCAACAACCTAACTGTTTCCTCCTGTTTTACCCTTCTGTTCTGACTACCAACAACCTAACTGTTTCCTCCTGTTTTTACCCTTCTGTTCTGATGCTCTCTCTCTAACCAACAACCTAACTGTTTCCTCCTGTTTTACCCTTCTGTTCTGACTCCCTGTCTCTAACCAACAACCTAACTGTTTCCTCCTGTTTTACCCTTCTGTTCTGATGCTCTCTCTCTAACCAACAACCTAACTGTTTCCTCCTGTTTTACCCTTCTGTTCTGATGCTCTCTCTAACCAACAACCTAACTGTTTCCTCCTGTTTTACCCTTCTGTTCTGATGCTCTCTCTCTAACCAACAACCTAACTGTTTCCTCCTGTTTTTACCCTTCTGTTCTGACTCCCTCTCTCTAACCAACAACCTAACTGTTTCCTCCTGTTTTACCCTTCTGTTCTGATGCTCTCTCTCTAACCAACAACCTAACTGTTTCCTCCTGTTTTACCCTTCTGTTCTGACTACCAACAACCTAACTGTTTCCTCCTGTTTTACCCTTCTGTTCTGACTACCAACAACCTAACTGTTTCCTCCTGTTTTACCCTTCTGTTCTGACTCCCTGTCTCTAACCAACAACCTAACTGTTTCCTCCTGTTTTACCCTTCTGTTCTGATGCTCTCTCTCTAACCAACAACCTAACTGTTTCCTCCTGTTTTTACCCTTCTGTTCTGATGCTCTCTCTCTAACCAACAACCTAACTGTTTCCTCCTGTTTTACCCTTCTGTTCTGATGCTCTCTCTCTAACCAACAACCTAACTGTTTCCTCCTGTTTTACCCTTCTGTTCTGACTCCCTCTCTCTAACCAACAACCTAACTGTTTCCTCCTGTTTTACCCTTCTGTTCTGACTCCCTCTCTCTAACCAACAACCTAACTGTTTCCTCCTGTTTTACCCTTCTGTTCTGATGCTCTCTCTCTAACCAACAACCTAACTGTTTCCTCCTGTTTTACCCTTCTGTTCTGACTCCCTCTCTCTAACCAACAACCTAACTGTTTCCTCCTGTTTTACCCTTCTGTTCTGACTCCCTCTCTCTAACCAACAACCTAACTGTTTCCTCCTGTTTTACCCTTCTGTTCTGATGCTCTCTCTCTAACCAACAACCTAACTGTTTCCTCCTGTTTTACCCTTCTGTTCTGATGCTCTCTCTCTCTCTCACCTTCTTTACCTTCTCTCTTCTTTTTCACCTTCTTTCTCTCTTTCTCTTTCTTTCTTCCTCTCTTTCACTTTCACTTTCTGTCTCTCTCTGTGTGTGTGTGTTTGTGTGTGTGTGTGTGTGTGTTTGTGTGTGTGTGTGTGTGTGTGTGAGTGTGTTTGTGTGTGTGTGTGTGTGTGTTTGTGTGTGTGTGTGTGTGTTTGTGTGTGTGTGTGTGTGTGTGTGTTTGTGTGTGTGTGTGTGTGTGTGTGAGTGTGTATATACACGCATACACCACCTGGGACAAGTGTGTTGCTAGGCGTGCAGCTCTGGCTTCTCCCTCGTCCTCTAAGGTCTCTTCCAGAGGTTTCACATGTCTTGCGTTGCTCTCTCATTGATCCCCCCCAAAACATTCTGGCTGATTTGTATGATGAAGTGCTCGGCTCTGTGTCCTGTCTCTGACATGCTGCTAATGTTACAGGAAGTGTTTATGTCTTGGCAAGGAGCTGTGAAGAAGATGACATGCTGTGTGATTTTATAGACCAGTGAATACGCCAACCACGGTAAATAGATGGCATTCTGGTATTGGATACTCCATCTTGATTTGAGTCACTCATGCACATAACGCATAAGAACCAAATAATCAACAGTGACACACAATATATATTGAAATATGTCAGGCTGGCAGCTTACGTTACCCTCTACTTTCATTCTGATTGAAATGCAGATGTTTTGAGTCAGAAACACAGCGAGCTGACTGAGACTGGGGGCTGGGTGGGGTTAACTTCTGAAAAGCCCCGTGCTGATGGGGCCAGACCATCTCCTGCCTGTCTGCCTGCCTTAGTCAGCCCACATTTATATTCACTGGCAGAGGGTCTAGCTGGAAAACAAAGGCTGGGGGGCTACGAGGGGACAAGAGTTGGGAATAGGATGGAGATGACAGTGATCCATGGCTGGTCCAGGTAGAGCAGAAGCTTTGTTGTTGGTCAGCAATGTGCTAAATAATGGAGGAATGTCCATAACAATCCCCCTTTTGTTCAGATCCTATGCTTCACTGGTAGATAGATAGACTGATAGACTCTGGGACTGTGGACTGACTGGGGAAGGATAGGTAGCTGTGTTGCGTGTAGAGTTGCTGCTCTGTCTGTCTGGCTGCCTCCATGCACAAACACTTGCATTGTGTGTGCCAGACACACACACACACACACACACACACACACATGCACTTTGCGCACATTACCCTGATTTGCCCTTTCAAGAGAGGTGAAGCCTTATCACATCTTTCTTGTTTCAAGAACACAGGGTTCAAAGGTCAGCCTGTTAGAGCTTCTTCACACGTACAACACTTTCCCTAAAAATACAGTCTGCTACGCATATTACTCCAATGTAAACTTTTTGCCACGTCTCAACCGCTCGCCTGACAGCTGCCCCCCTCGAAGCAGGGCTGTTTAAATAGAATGGTCTGTTGAGCCAAAATTCCTACAGTATACATGGTAATAGCAGAGCAATGTTTTTGAAACAGATGAAATAGACACATTTTCCTAACATTTGAGACTTGTTTTATGGATTTTTTACCTGAGATTGAGGTAATAGCCTGTTACATTCTGAAATTGTCACAGTAGCTGCCGGCTGCACTGAGCCAGATAAAAGTATGGAAGTCCATCCTCCACCACCACAAACATGTCAAATGTAGATCATACATGGACACCTTCATAACATTGTGTGGTTCTTTCAGAGGTGGCAAACAGGTCCGAGAGTTTTTATTTGTATTTGTTTATTTAACCTTTATTTAACTAAGCAAGTCAGTTAAGAACAAATTCTTATTTTCAATGACGGCCTACCCCGGCCAAACCCAGACGACGCTGGGCCAATTGTGCTCTGCCCTATGGGACTCCCAATTACGGTCGGTTGTGATACAGCCTGGAATCGAACCAGGGTCTGTAGTGACGCCTCTAGCACTGAGATCCTGTGCCTTGGACCGCTGCACCACTCGGGAGTCAAGAATGGTGGGTGAGAATATATAATTTATTTTGAAATTCTGTGGATCAGAGTTTTTCCTGATCTGGTAGCAGGCTAACCTAAACACCTCTGTATACATGGACCAATAATGTCTTGTTGTCAGCCACAACAAGAGGGAAGGGAAGGATGTAATGTGAATTTAAAAAGTTGGATTTTCTTTCGCCGCCGCACTCTTCAGACTCTTCTTCATATCTCATAGTTCGAATAGAGCCTTAGGTCTCTCAGAAGTTTTCACCACTGCTTTCTTTAAGGACCGACGCCGGGGATGAGAAGCAGGTACGGGGAGTCAAACACTTAATCAGGAACAGACATTAAACAAGACTGGAATAGCGTCAGCACACGGGTATACAAGGACATAAGACAATCAATGCAGAAGCAGGGAACAGAGTGGGGAACCAGACAGATATAGGGAGGTAATGACAGAGGTAATTGAGTCGGGTGAGTCCAATAAGCGCTGATGCGCGTGATGGGGGGAAGGCAGGTGTGCGTAATGATGATGGCAGGAGTGCACAATGCTGGGGAGCCTAGCGCCCTCGAGCGGCCAGGGGGGAAGAGCGGGAGCGGACGTGACACTTTCCTTTGATCTACATAGACCTCTACTCACTGTGTCAGAACTTATTACCTCCTCAAGACTCAATATTACCTCATCACAACCTATTATTACCTCATCACAACCCATTATTACCTCATCACAACCTATTATTACCTCATCACAACTCATTATTACCTTATCACAACCCATTATTACCTCATCACAACCCATTATTACCTCCTCAAGACTCAATATTACCTCATCACAACCCATTATTACCTCATCACAACCCATTATTACCTCATCACAACCCATTATTACCTCATCACAGCCCATTATTACCTCATCACAACCCATTATTACCTTATCACAACCCATTATTACCTCATCACAACCCATTATTACCTCATCACAACTCATTATTACCTCCTCACAGCCCATTATTACCTCATCACAACCCATTATTACCTCATCACAACCCATTATTACCTTATCACAACCCATTATTACCTCATCACAACCCATTATTACCTCATCACAACTCATTATTGCCTCCTCACAGCCCATTATTACCTCATCACAACCCATTATTACCTCATCACAGCCCATTATTACCTCATCACAACCCATTATTACCTCATCACAACCCATTATTACCTCATCACAACTCATTATTGCCTCCTCACAGCCCATTATTACCTCATCACAACCCATTATTACCTCATCACAACCCATTATTACCTCATTACAACTCATGATTACCTCATCAGAACTCATATCTCTATTGTTATTCCCTGCTCTGTCGCATCGGTTTATTATAGGAAGCCAGTTTGGCTAATGGAAGTCCCTTGATGTTATTTCTGTGTTCCAGGCTTATTAGTATTATATAGTTATTACTCAGTGGAAGGAAATATGGGTTTTGTGCCTCCATCCATCCTTCCCCAGACGAAAGTATCATAGTGATATAATTATATTATATTATTATATAATTATTATATATAATCATATATTATAATTAATTTCCTTCCGGTACGGGTGCCTAAAAGATTGTTGTGGTCCTAATCATAGAATTACGTATAGAATCCCTATTAATTCAATAGGATCTCTGTTGGCCTAGTTGTAAAGATTGTTATTTAACCTTTAAAATGTGTTACCTTTTATTGTGGTATAAACACAACCAGTCATGATGTTTTCATCTGATTGTCAAAGGTCTCCTTTACTAGGCTAGTGAGCACGTTCATCTAGTCACAACATATATTCATCCTCCAAACAGTGGAGGATGGAAAAGGGACATCTGTTACACAAAACACCAGAAAGTCTAATGACATTTGGTGATTGTCATTAGGCCAGAATTTATCAGTCCACTTCTGTCTGGACACGTCTCGGTGTCGAGTGTTCTCATCGAACCACATCGCATTTTGGAGCGTAGGCTGTACCACCCGTTTTCAAGTCCATTCGCTCATTTTTCATGCCTCTGATAAAAAGTTTTATCCTATAGTTTTCTTAATGTTGTTTTCATTATTTGATAGGCTCATGTTTTACCTGTACGACATACCCCCACTATTTATTGTGCAGTGACACCATACCGCAGCGTACCGCCTTACTTTCACCCCTGGTATTAATAAGGTTTACACTAACCATAATACTGACATCCTCTGTCACAGCCATCACTCTCCCCCACACTACCATGGTGTAAGACTCAGGCCTGCCAGATGGAATTATTTGGTGGAGGAGGAATCCCTCGATACCAATATTATCTGGGCTAGGCGGTGGTGGTGGTACCAGTAATGAGTGGGACCCAGCCAGGGATGCTCTTCCACAATGGGGCCAGAGGTATGATGGATTGGGGCTTGCTGGTTAGACCAGACTGGGTTGAGTTGGCTGATGCTTCATTTGTTTTCTGTCCTAGTCTGTCTCTCCTGAGAGCAGGAGGAAGATATTTCCTCTTCCTCCTCATTCTCCTTCCCTCCACCCCTCTCCACCCCTCTCCACCCCTCTCCACCTCCTCTCCACCCCTCTCTACCCCTCTCCACCTCCTCTCCACCCCTCTCCACCTCCTCTCCACCCCTCTCCACCTCCTCTTCCTGCATGCTTTTCCAGTATTGGACCCTGAACAGGGCATGGCCTGTGGCAGGCAGGGCAGGGTGGGAGGGTGAACTGCTGCTTCAGTCTGGCTGTGCTGCAGGTGTAAACCACATGAATTTACTGCCTGAGCAGAAAGTATCAAGCAGGCAGGTAGGGAGGGCTGGGAGGCTGCGACGCTACGCAACTTACAGCACCTACATCAATGGGCCTGCTGCTCTGAGAGAGAGAGTGAGAGCTCTTCAAAGGATTCAGTGAGTAATTCTGGTGCTTGATGCTCTGCTGAGAAACACCACAATGATGTAATGTCAGCCCTGGGGCTCTGTTCCCGTACAAATAAAGGTGGAGGTGTTCCCTCTCTGCCTGTTCAAGTGGAGGGGAAATACTTTGGGTCGGTAAGATTTCATTTGAGGCCCTACCAAGTGCCAGGCAGCCAATAGGAGGAGGGGACAGATCTAAACCTAATGCTCTCTGTAAAAAAATAAATACCAAAAGTAATAGTTAATGTTTTGAACTGTGGGCTGAGGACTGGTTCTGTTCTGGTGAGACGGGCTGAGGACTGGTTCTGTTCTGATGAGATGGGCTGAGGACTGGTTCTGTTCTGGTGAGATGGGCTGAGGACTGGTTCTGTTCTGGTGAGATGGGCTGAGGACTGGTTCTGTTCTGGTGAGACTGGCTGTGATTTGGCTCTGTTCTGGTGAGACTGGCTGTAGACTGGTTCTGGTGAGACGGGCTGAGGACTGGTTCTGTTCTGATGAGATGGGCTGAGGACTGGCTCTGTTCTGATGAGACGGGCTGAGGACTGGCTCTGTTCTGATGAGATGGGCTGAGGACTGGTTCTGTTCTGATAAGTTGGGCTGAGGACTGGCTCTGTTCTGATGAGATGGGCTGAGGACTGGTTCTGTTCTGGTGAGATGGGCTGAGGACTGGTTCTGTTCTAGTGAGATGGGCTGAGGACTGGTTCTGTTCTGGTGAGACTGGCTGTGAACTGGCTCTGTTCTGATGAGACGGGCTGAGGACTGGCTCTGTTCTGGTGAGACTGGCTGTGAACTGGCTCTGTTCTGATGAGACGGGCTGAGGACTGGCTCTGTTCTGATGAGACGGGCTGTGGACTGGCTCTGTTCTGATGAGACGGGCTGAGGACTGGCTCTGTTCTGATGAGATGGGCTGAGGACTGGTTCTGTTCTGGTGAGGCTGGCTGTGGACTGGCTCTGTTCTGGTGAGACTGGCTGTGGACTGGTTCTGTTCTCTTGAGACGGGCTGAGGACTGGTTCTGGTGAGACGGGCTGTGGACTGGTTCTGTTCTGGTGAGACTGGCTGTGGACTGGTTCTGTTCTGGTGAGACTGGCTGTAGACTGGTTCTGGTGAGACGGGCTGAGGACTGGTTCTGTTCTGGTGAGACTGGCTGTGATTTGGCTCTGTTCTGGTGAGGCTGGCTGTAGACTGGTTCTGGTGAGACGGGCTGAGGACTGGTTCTGTTCTGGTGAGACTGGCTGTGGACTGGTTCTGTTCTGTTGAGACGGGCTGTGGACTGGCTCTGTTCTGGTGAGGCTGGCTGTGGACTGGCTCTGTTCTGGTGAGACTGGCTGTGGACTGGTTCTGTTCTGTTGAGACGGGCTGTGGACTGGCTCTGTTCTGGTGAGACTGGCTGAGGACTGGCTCTGTTCTGATGAGATGGGCTGAGGACTGGTTCTGTTCTGGTGAGACTGGCTGTGATTTGGCTCTGTTCTGGTGAGACTGGCTGTGGACTGGTTCTGTTCTGGTGAGACTGGCTGTGATTTGGCTCTGTTCTGGTGAGGCTGGCTGTGGACTGGCTCTGTTCTGGTGAGACGGGCTGAGGACTGGTTCTGTTCTGGTGAGACTGGCTATGATTTGGCTCTGTTCTGGTGAGGCTGGCTGTGGACTGGCTCTGTTCTGGTGAGGCTGGCTGTGGACTGGTTCTGTTCTGTTGAGACGGGCTGGGGACTGGCTCTGTTCTGGTGAGGCTGGCTGTGGACTGGTTCTGTTCTGGTGAGGCTGGCTGGCTGTGGACTGGTTCTGTTCTGTTGAGACTGGCTGGATCATGGATGTTTTTTTAATCAGATTTCAACAGATTAGGTTAATCCACATGGCGTTCCTAAAGTACACAACATATGTAAAGTTTATACAAGGCCTACCTGGTGTGTGGGTGTGTGTGTGTTTGTGTAGTGAGTAAATTGTGTGTGTTTTCGTGTGTTTGTGTGTGTAACAGAACAGGCATGTGCATGTCTTTTAAAGGGGCAATCTGCCGTTCAAACGTTAACAAAGCGGCCAACCCCCACTGATGTGGTAAAGAGCTGAGGGGTGGGGCTGAAATGGAACCACTCTCAAATTCATAGACAATGGTATGAATGCAAGGACTGATCATCGATGATATCAAAATTGAAGTTTTAACCATGTTTTGAGGCTATACAGTGTGTTGTTTATAAAGAAAGGGGTAAAACAAGATTATATTTTGGGTTCGGATTGGGTTAGACAGGTAAGACTCATGAGCCATTTTATAAATTGTTCTCTTGAAGAATCAGTGGGTATATATATCATGAATTTAAAAGTACAGAAATGTATGTAGCAATCACAGATTTCCCCTTTTTAAAGTGTGACTCCAGACGCTTTCAAAATGCAGCCAAGATCATTGGACAGATAATTCATTGACAGCTCCCATGACAGTTGGAAGCTGAAGGAAAGGACACGTCCCAGACCGCACCCTATTTCTTATATAGTGCACTGCTTTTGACCACTCGGGGCCCATATCGCTCTGGCCAAAGTAGTGCACTATATAGGGAATAGGGTGCCATTTGGGATGCATCCAAAGTCTCTCCCTTGTTTAGAGTGCACTGCAATAACACCCTGTGTGTGGGCAGGGTGTGGATGTGGTTCACTAGGGTTATTGGCCTCAGATTTAAGTCTGAAGCTTTTTTCTTACGGTTTCCAGATAGTGTGTCTCCCTCCCTTTGATGTCAATGAGCAGTAAAACATCTCCACTTTTATTTATTTACAGGTCCCAAGTTCAAGATATTTTTTTTTACCTTTGTGTCCTGGGCCTCTCTTTACATAGTCTCAGATCAGGTCCCTCCCGTTCATATATTCATCTGCATAATGATCATAAAAGGCCAAACTGATCCTAGATCAGCACTCTTACTCCGAGAGGCTTTTTGAATACGGCCTGGGTCTTAGGGTTAGGATACTGTGAAGAGTTAGTTGTTGGGATTGAACAAAAGGCCTACTGCCTTTCTCACAGTTTGTAGAGCAGTTTGTAGAGCAATTTGTGTTTGTAGAGCAGTTTGTAGAGCAGTTTGTAGAGCAGTTTGTAGAGCAGTTAGTAGAGTATTTTGTATAGGAGTTAGTAGAGCAGTTAGTAGAGTAGTTTGTGGAGCAGTTTGTAGAGCAGTTTGTGTTTGTAAAGCAGTTTGTAGAGCAGTTTGTGTTTGTAGAGCAGTTTGTGTTTGTAGAGCAGTTTGTGTTTGTAGAGCAGTTAGTAGAGTAGTTTGTATGGCAGTTTGTAGAGCAGTTTGTGTTTGTAGAGCAGTTTGTGTTTGTAGAGCAGTTTGTGTTTGTAGAGCAGTTTGTAAAGCAGTTTGTAGAGCAGTTTGTGTTTGTAGAGCAGTTTGTGTTTGTAGAGCAGTTTGTAGAGCAGTTTGTAGAGCAGTTTGTAAAGCAGTTTGTAGAGCAGTTTGTAGAGCAGTTTGTAGAGCAGTTTGTATGGCAGTTTGTTTGTAAAGCAGTTTGTAGAGCAGTTTGTAGAGCAGTTTGTAGAGCAGTTTGTAAAGCAGTTTGTAGAGCAGTTTGTAGAGCAGTTTGTATAGCAGTTTGTATGGCAGTTTGTAGAGCAGTTTGTGTTTGTAGAGCCATTTGTGTTTGTAGAGCAATTTGTGTTTGTAGAGCAGTTTGTATGGCAGTTTGTATGGCAGTTTGTGTTTGTAGAGCCGTTTGTGTTTGTAGAGCCGTTTGTGTTTGTAGAGCAGTTTGTGTTTGTAGAGCAGTTTGTATAGCAGTTTGTAGAGCAGTTTGTAGAGCTGTTTGTATAGCATGGCACCAGTTCTAGAAACTCTAACCTGAATATAACTTTGACCTGAGTAAGAACGTTCACATTAATTTTTCTGATAGGTATTCTGGATGTCTCTGCATCCATAACAGCGCACCTACTGAAGGAAAGGTCATGGCCGTTACAGCAGTCCAATCTGGTCTGTCTCTACCTCCATGCCATCCATCCATATATCCATCCCTCTCTCCATGGGGGGGAGGAGGGGGGGGTTGATCTTTGTTCTATAAGTAAAAGCCAAGGCTTTTCAAGAGAAGCAATTCCCAGTTATTCCATCTTGATGCTTGTTGTCCAAGTTATGTGGGCGGGCTCGTCCATCGACCTCGACCCTGATACCTCGGCTGCCTCTGAAATGGTTCACTGTTATATGGACACCCTGTTCCCTGTATAATACACGACTTTTGACCAGGCCCAAAGAAATCCTCTTGACAAGTGTAATTTCTCAGAGGATGGGAGGGAGGAATAGAGAGAGAGATGGGAGGGAAAAATAGAGAGAGAGATGGGAGTGAGGAATAGAGAGAGAGATGGGAAGAGAATAATAGAGTGAGAGTCTAAATGACCACATGTCCAGGAGGACACGCATCCCAAAGTGGAGCATTCCCAAATAAAGGTTGCCAGGCCTCTCTCTCTCTCTCTTTCTCTCTCTCTCTCTCTCTCTCTCTCTCTCTCTCTCTCTCTCTCTCTCTCTCTCGTCCATGGAAAGGATGATCATGAAGACAGGAGCATTAACTGGATGCTGTCGTGTTGATTGAGAGAGGGACAGACCGTATTCACAATCTCATCCGGAGACACGTAGTCAAAGCCGACATCATGTCTCATACCTGGAGCAGTCAACCATCCATCCAGTCAACTATCCATGTGACAGACAGACAAGATCACCAGCGCTGGCCTTGTCAACCCGGGTTCTGTCACATCACATCCATCCTACAACACATGGCCCCTCCCTTCCCCCGCTGTAGCTGCTTGCTGGTGGGGTGAGCGCAGGGCATCTACCATTCCACCTCTGTCTGGCAACTCTAGCCAGGTTTTTTTTTATGACACTAAACCACATGTCTCTAGGGTGACCACATGTCACCGATTGTGTGGGACAGTCCCGCGTTTTGTCTTTTTGTCTCACGTCCCGCAACCAAACAATCATGTCCCGCATTTCATCAACAAATTCAAACACCACCAATTTAGGAAGAAAAGATTGATTTGTCCCATATTTCAGTCAGACATTCCAACCCGTCTTTTAGAGTCACGTTGCTCTTCTGAACATCTATCATCAGGATGAAATAGTTTACTGGTGATGCTCGACACTGCTCCAATCATTGTTGAGATCTGATATTCTGCACAGTGCCAGACGAGACATAGGCCGATGTCATAGGCAGGCCTATCTATCACCAACTAATAATATCATCAAACAAGTCCTTTTGGGCTCCAAATTCCAGCTTAACTTGGAGATGACAGATAGGCCAAACTACTTACAAAAAACATGCTTCTGACGAAGAGCTGCAACATCAAGTAAATATTCATATCAGACTGAAAGATATAATGTCATTTCGTCAAACTTGTGAGGCTCTCCATGCTCGTTAGTTTCTCATTCGACATATTTCCTGATACTTCACTCAATCCCGTTTTTAAAAGTCTCCCATCCTAATTGTTTTACTTTCCCTGAGACCAACTAGAAGTGTTTCATTGGCCAAATATTGCCAGATTTTCATAAAACAGCCACACACGTGATCTCTATGTTTCTCTGCGCCCTGCATGCCAGGGCAGAGGAATGCAGGGGTGTAGTGCTGCTATACAGTTTGTTAACACAATCTGCTCAGATGTGCCGCAAAATCATACTGTTGTCCCCGCATTTGTGTATTTTCAATGTGGTCAGCCGAAACCTCTCAGTTTCTGGATGAAGGATTTGCTGAGTGGGGAGCTACTGGACTGCTGCATACATACATGGGTCATTATTACTGTTTTGCAAAGTGTGGAGTTATGATCATCGTCGCAGGGCAACAACACAGAAAGCTTTAGAAGGAATTCAAACAGAGGGCTTTAGCAGATTTTTACGTGGTTGTGGGTATGTGATAGATAGATTCAACTTTGTAGAATGTAAATAAAAATCCTAGGAAATCGTCCCTGATTGCAGTTCCTAGGGTTTCCACTAGATGTCAACAGTCTTTAGAAAGAGTTTCAGGCTGGTTTTTGGAAAAATGAGGGAGAAGTTGTAGTTTTTGTAAGTGGCTCCCATTTTGCCTGTAGTGTTTCCAAGCGCATGGCCGAGAGAGCGCGTTCTTTTTGTTTATCTCCGGTAAAGACAATAACGATTCTCCGTCTTAAATTGTATCATTTATTTGCATATTAGGGTACCTAAGGTTTGATTATAAACGTTGATTGACTTGTTTGGATAAGTTTATTGGTAACGGTTGGGATTCATTTTGCATGCATTTTGAAGGAGAGA
Organism: Salmo trutta; assembly: GCF_901001165.1. Lineage (NCBI taxonomy): Eukaryota > Metazoa > Chordata > Actinopteri > Salmoniformes > Salmonidae > Salmo > Salmo trutta. The sequence goes on along the minus strand of NC_042965.1, from coordinate 38,735,900 downwards.
AACCGAGTGGATTATTGGCCAGATGGGACGCTAGCGTCCCAATGATCTGCAAGAAGTTTTAAGCCCCCATCCCGCAGGAGGCCGTCATTGTAAAAAATAATTTGTTCTTAACTGACTTACCTAGTTAACCTCTCTGGGGTATGTGGGACGCTACCGTCCCACCCGCGGGACACACTATTCAACAGCCAGTGAAATAGCAGGGCGCCAAATTCAAAACAACAAAAATCTCATAATTCAAATTTCTCAAATATATAACTATTATATCCCATTTTAAAGATACACTTCTCGTTAATCCAACCACATTGTCCGATTTCAAAAAGTATTTACGGCAAAAGCATAACATTAGATTATGTTAGGACAGCGCCGAGACAAGAAAAACCACACAGCCATTTTCCAAGCAAGGAGAGGCGTCACAAAAAACAGAAATACAGCTAAAATGAACCACTAACCTTTGATGATCTTCATCAGATGGCACTCATAGGACTTCATGTTACACAATACATGTATGTTTTGCTCGATAAAGTTCATATTTATATCCAAAAACTCCATTTTACATTGGCGTGTAATGTTCAGAAATGTTTTGCCTCCCAAAACTTCCGGTGAATGAGCACATCAATTTACAGAACTATTAATCATAAACGTTGATAAAATATTCAACTCTTATTCAAAGAATTATAGATACACTTCTCCTTAATGCAACTGCTGTGTCAGATTTCAAAAAAGCTTTACAGCGAAAGCACACTTTGAAATAATCTGAGTACGGCGCTCAGTCACAAAACCAAACCCGCCATTTTGTGGAGTCAACAAAACTCAGAAATAGCATTATAAATATTCACTTACCTTTGATGATCTTCATTGGAATGCACTCCCAGGTATCCCAGTTCCACAATAAATGTTCATTTGTTTCGATAAAGTCCATCCTTTATGTCCAAATACCTCCTTTTTGTTCGCGCGTTCAGTCGAGTAATCCAAATCCACTGTGCTCGCGCAGTTAGTTCAGACGAATAGTCAAAAAAGTTATATTACAGTTCATAGAAACATGTGAAATGATGTATAGAATCAATCTTTGGGATGTTTTTATCATAAATCTTCCATAATTTTCCAACCGGACAATTCCTTTGTCTTCAAAAAAGAAAAAGAACACAGCTAACTCTCATGGGAGCGCGCGCCACTGAGCTCATGTCATTTTCTCAGTCATCTGATTCCAATGGCTCTTATTCTCTCCCCATTCACAGTAAAAGCATGAAACAACGTTCTAAAGACTGTTGACATCTAGTGGACGCCTTAGGAAGTGCAAAATGACCCCATTGACACTGTATACTGGATAGGGAATCACTTGAAAAACTACAAACCTCAGATTTCCACACTTCCTGGTTGGATTTTTTCTCAGGTTTTTGACCGCCATATGAGTTCTGTTATACTCACAGACATTCAAACAGTTATAGAAACTTCAGAGTGTTTTCTATCCAAATATACTAATAACATGCATATCTTAGCTTCTGGGACTGAGTAGCAGGCAGTTTACTCTGGGCACTTTCTTCATCCGGATGTCAAAATACTACCCCCTACCCCGATGAAGTTAAATAAAGGTTAAATGAAAAATGTAAAAAGTATCAGAAGTAAAAGTATATATCATTTCAAATTCTTTATATTAAGCAAACCAGATGGCACGATTTTCTTGTTTTTTTAATTTACGGATAGCCAGGGGCATACTCAAACACTCAGACATAATTTACAAATGAAGCATGTGTGTTTAGTGAGTCTGCCAGATCAGGTAGTAGGGATGACCAAGGATGTTCTCTTGATAAGTGTGGGAATTAGGCAATTTTCCTGTCCTGCTAAGCATTCAAAATGTAACGAGTACGGAGTAAAAAGTAAAAGTTGTCAAATATAAATATTAAGTACAGATTCAATAAACCTACTTGAATAGTACTTAAAGTATTTTTACTGAAGTACTTTACACCACTGACAATCTGGCCATACATTTGGCAGGAGGTTAGGAAATGCAGCTCAGTTTCCACCTCATTTTGTGGGCAGTGGGCACATAGCCTGTTTTCTCTTAATAACAAGTCTATGGTCAGTGAGTCTGTACATAGTAGGGTTGCAAAGGGTCAGAAACTTTACGGTACATTTCCGGAAATTTTCCATGGGAAGTTAAGCCTGGGAATTTTGCTTAGATTCATAAAATAAGTTAGCTAATAAGAGTGAACCTTTTTTGTGGGATACACATAAGACAATTCTAGGTCTTGTGGCATATCTTGGTTAAACTAACACCAATTCAGTGGAATTGCAACCCTCTGCATGCACAGCTGATTCTCAAGATCTTGCACACTAATGAGATGCTTTTGAGCCCCCACTACTACACTGTCTGAGCCAAGGACTACATGCTTTCTGGTTCGTTTTGATTATGATACTGGGTGGGGTGAATATATTTTATATGACATACATGATTTTTTGTTAACTAGTAAATAGTAGCCTACAGCAAAGTGTGTTTAAATCATTTCTAACTTCTTAACAATTTCTGCTAGTTAGTTTTTGCTACCATGTGGGTTTTAGCTTCCTTGAGCCTGCTAACTGAGGAGTGTTAATTCACCTGTTTAAATACATGTTTCATTTGTAAAACATTTATCATACAAAGGAGTTGTTTAATCTAACTGCGCTTAACTATTTATCTGTACATGGAATTGTATTTGGGTGCAAAAAGTTCCCTCAGCGCTCACAACCAGCAACCTCTGACAAAAGTCTCTCTACTTCTATTCAAGGTGAAAATGATGAATCAGACACCTTATCGATAGCAACAGCTCATGGTCCTCCTGGAATCAATGGAGGAACGTAGTCAGAGAAAGCTGATGAATGTCTTGCTCGAGCTGTGTATGCAACTGGTTCACCTCTGATGCTCACAGGCAATGTGTATTGGAAGAGATTTCTGAATGTTCTTAACCCAGCATACACCCCTCCAACCAGACATGCTTTATCTACTCATTTGCTGGATGCAGAGTTAAATAGAGTTCAAGTGAAGATCAAGCAAATCATAGAGAAAGCAGACTGTATTGCAATCATCTCTGATGGGTGGTCGAATGTTCGTGGGCAAGGAATAATTAACTACATCATCTCCACCCCTCAACCAGTATTCTACAAGAGCACAGACACAAGGGACAACAGACACACCGGTCTCTACATTGCAGATGAGCTGAAGGCAGGCTACTATCAATGACCTTGGACCACAGAAGGTATTTGCACTGGTGACAGACAATGCTGCGAACATGAAGGCTGCTTGGTCTAAAGTGGAGGAGTCCTACCCTTACATCACACCCATAGGCTGTGCTGCTCATGCATTGAATCTGCTCCTTAAGGACATCATGGCACTGAAAACAATGGATACATTTTACAAGAGAGCCAAGGAAATGGTTAGGTATATGAAGGGTCATCAAGTTATAGCAGCAATCTACCTCACCAAGCAAAGTGAGAAGAATAAGAGCACCACATTGAAGCTGCCCAGCAACACCCATTGGGGTGGTGTTGTCATCATGTTTGACAGTCTCCTGGAGGGGAAGGAGTCTCTCCAAGAAATGGCCACATCACAGTCTGCTGATATGAGCAGCCTGAAACTCCTGAAACCTATAGCAGTAGCCATTGTACAGATTGAGGGAGACAATGCCATCCTGTCTGATGTTCAGAAACTGCAGTTCTGAAATATATCAAAAAGTGTGAAAACTTTTGCCTGAAGCCCATACATGCTGCAGATTACATGTTGGACCCCAAGTATGCAGGCAAGAGTATCCTGTCTGGTGCAGAGATCAACAAGGCCTATGGTGTCATCACTATCGTGTCTCTCCACCTTGGCCTGAATGAGAAGAGCAAGGTTCTTAGCAGTCTGGTGAAGTACACTTCCAAGCAAGGGCTTTGGGATGGAGATGCAATATGGCAGGCGTGCCAACATATCTCATCAGCCACCCGGTGGAAGGGACTTTGTGGATCTGAGGCTCTTTCCCCTGTTGCCTCCATCATCCTCTAAATCCCACCAACATCAGCTGCCTCAGAGCGCAACTGGTCCTTGTTTGGGAACACACACACCAAAGCACGCAACAGGCTGACCAATACAAGGATTGAAAACTTGGTGTCCGTCCGGGCAAATTTGAGGTTTTTTGAGCCTGACAATGAGCCATCCTCAACAAGGTTGGAAAGTGACAGTGAAGATGAGGCCTCAAGAGTCTGATGTTCAAGAGGTGGACATTGAGGAGGTCTAGGTAGAAGACATGGAAGCCTGAGAGGAGGGCAACCAAAGCTTTAGTTTCTAGACTATCATTTTACAGATGAATGTTGAAAACGTTTTTGGGAGATGCGATGGATCATTGGGGATCATTCAATATTTCCTTTCTTTTGTTGTTCAGTGAAATCATCGCATGTGAAGAGTCAACTCATTTAATAAAACTTCAATTTGTAACTAAATTGTTTTTTACATTTCAATTGGAAGTATTTAATCATTTGCAATTATGTCTACTTAGGATAAAGTAAAAGGTTTATGTTTCTGTCTCCATATGATATAGTAAATATATCCAATGTAAAAAACATCTACATTTAAATGGTATTAATATTCATTTGCATATATTTACGTTAATTCCCATATATTCCCGTTAATTGCCACGGAAAGTTTCCACCTCTGAATATTCCCCAAAATGTGCAACCCTCATACATAGTCAAGGATTTGATTAATTTCAGGTCAGGTATTCTGCTACTGTGTACTCTCTGTTTAGGGCCAAATAGCGTTCTAATTTGCTCTGGATTTGTTGGTTGATTCATTCCAAATAGTGTCAAATAGTTGTATTTTTGCTTTCTTCTAATTTGGTTGGGTCTAAATGTGTTGCTGCTCCTGGGGCTCTGTGAGGTCTCTTTGTGTTTGTGAACAGAACCCCAGAACCAGCTGGCTGAAGGGACTTATCCAGGGTCATCTCCCTGTAGGTGAGGGCTTTATGGTGAAATGTGTGGGCATCACTTCCTTTTAGGTGATTGTAGAATTGAACAGCTCTCTTCTGGATGTTGATAACTAGCAGGCATAGTCCTAATTCTACTCTGCATGGATTGTTTGGGGTTTTGTACAAGAAGTATATTTTTGCAGAATTCTGCATGCCAAGTCTCAGTTGGGTGTTGGCCCTGTTTTGTGAATTCTTGGTTGGTTAGTGGACCCTAGACCTCACAACCATAGAGGGCAATGTGTTCTATAACTGATATAAAATTTTTTGCCAGATCCTAATTGGTATGTTGAGTTTTATGTTCCTTTTGATGGCATAGAATTCCCTTCTTCCCTTGTCTCTCAGATCATTCACAGCTTTGTGGAAGTTACCTGTGGTGTGGCTGTTTAGGCCGAGGTAGGTATAATTATTTGTGTGGTCTAGGGCAACAGTGTCTAGATAGAATTTATATTTGTTGTCCTGGCAACTGGACCTATTTTGGAGAACCATTTATTTTTTCTTACTGAGATTTACTGTCAGGGTCCAAGACTGACAGAATCTGTGCAGAAGATCTAGGTCTCTTTCTCTTTCTCTCCCCCCCCCCCTTAACTGTGTTTCTGTGTTACGATGCTCATAATGTGTGTATGGATATCAGACAAAGAAATCTAACAACATAATGGAAACTGTATTATTGCAACATTACACCTTGGATTAAGCCAGAGAGTGAGATGGTGGCACACAATAAAGAAGGGATGGAGGGAGGGTGTGGGGGAACGAACCAAATTTACGGACAACACAAAGCCTAAAATCATATCGCTGGTAAATATCAGGATTCATGAGATGGCTGCTGTACACTTTGTCTTTCCCGGGATGAATAGAGGCCTCTGTGGCAGTGATGACAGACAGACAGGCAGACAGACAGTCAAGCAAGCAGGCAGACTGGCAGCCTGGTCAGAGGTGAGCTGGGCTGGGCCAGTGAGGACAATGCTGCGGCATTGGGACCGCCAGGACCAAAAAAATTGAATTCTGTTAATGGGTACACACAATATGGCCGACGGTCGTTCCAGCAATTTTCCACCAATTGACTTGAATGGGGATTCCTGTTTTAGGGATTGTATTTGTATGGCCTGGAGTGTGCTGACATGTAGCAGCACTCATAGGTAGGGAGTTAGGGAACGAGGGAGGCGTACTCAAAGCTTGGGGATGGTGACTGCATGCTGGACCCGCTGCTAGTATGTCTACAAAAGACACTCTGTTCTCTGTTCTGTTATTGTGGTGCGCCAGGTACACACAACTTCAGCCAAGACCAGGGGGAAATGTTAAATCAACAAGGCCCAGGCAGCTAGGCTAGGCTATACACCCACCTGGTTTGAGATGTTTTGGCGTGAGGTGCGCAAGCAATGCAGGTGTAGAAGCACGGTGGCTAGGAAAAACTCCCTAGAAAGGCCAAAACCTATGAAGAAACCTAGAGAGGAACCAGGCTATGAGGGGTGGCCAGTCCTCTTCTGGCTGTGCCGGGTGGAGATTATAACAGAACATGGCCAAGATGTTCAAATGTTCATAAATGACCAGCATGGTCAAATAATAATAATCACAGTTGTCGAGGGTGCAACAAGTCAGCACCTCAAGAGTAAATGTCAGTTGGCTTTCCATAGTTGATCATTGAGAATATCTGTACCACTCCTGCTGTCTCTAGAGAGTTGAAAACAGTAGGTCTGGGACAGGTAGCATGTCCGGTGAACAGGTCAGGGTTCCATAGCCGCAGGCAGAACAGTTGAAACTGGAGCAGCAGCACGGCCAGGTGGACTGGGGACAGCAAGGAGTCATCATGTCAGGTAGTCCTGAGGCATGGTCCTAGGGCTCAGGTCCTCCTAGAGAGAAAGAAAGAAAGAGAGAATTAGAGAGAGCATACTTAAATTCACACAGGACACCGGATAAGACAGGAGAAATACTCCAGATATAACAGACTGACCCTAGCCCCCCGACACATAAACTATGTCTTGTTGTGTGTCTATTGATGCCGTTTAAGATTTGCTCCTATTACACATTAAGAATTTGTTCTTAATTGACATGCCTAGTTAAAAAAATATAACTAAAAAAAAAACACAGAGGGTGACAGAACAACAGGAGAGACAGGCCTTCTGCCTTCCGTTTGGAATTCTGAGAGACAGGTCCCTAAGGATACATCCCCTACATCTCCATCACTACTATGCTGTCATGCTCACCTAGTCAAGTGCAAACAGACGGTTTAGAGGGGAGATGGGAGCTGTCATGGCCGCCAGAAGCAGTTTCATCACTCCTCATTCTTCTCCAACACAGTTTAGTGCAACTGGCAAAGGAGAACACAAGGTAAACTCAAAAGATGCTCACTGGACCGTGTGACTCAACGCTAACGTGCTAGCTAACATGCACTGCTGGGGATTCTAAAGGGGGTCAGTGGTCTCCACCTTTTGAAATATTAATGAAACAAGGAAAAGCAGTAAGCGGCTTGGGGAGTAGATGAGGAAGATGTGTCCAGCTCATGCGATCGGTGGAGAGGAAGAATCTCTCTCTCTTGCTCTTCCTCCTTCGTCGACTGAGAGCCTCTTTAATCCAGCAGCACTTCCCCAGATGGGAGAGAGGTCAAAGGCAGAGCCAGATATTAATGTCTCAGGTCAACGGATGCCCTTGGCCCAGAGTTCACCGTTTTTAAATCCCTCTTGGGCTCTTCCTTATAATTCCTATTTCCACAATTCCTGGGATGATAATGTCACAGAGAAGTGGAGTAGAGCTGCTCTGAGAGAGGCTGAGTGGAGCAGAGCTGCTCTGAGAGAGGTTGAGTTGGAGTAGAGCTGCTCTGAGTGAGGCTGAGTGGAGCAGAGCTGCTCTGAGAGAGGCTGAGTGGAGTAGAGCTGCTCTGAGTGAGGCTGAGTGGAGCAGAGCTGCTCTGAGAGAGGCTGAGTTGGAGTAGAGCTGCTCTGAGTGAGGCTGAGTGGAGCAGAGCTGCTCTGAGAGAGGCTGAGTGGGGTAGAGCTGCTCTGAGAGAGGCTGAGTTGGGATAGAGCTGCTCTGAGAGAGGCTGAGTGGAGTAGAGCTGCTCTGAGAGAGGCTGAGTGGAGTAGAGCTGCTCTGAGAGAGGCTGAGTTGGAGTAGAGCTGCTCTGAGTGAGGCTGAGTGGAGTAGAGCTGCTCTGAGTGAGGCTGAGTGGAGTAGAGCTGCTCTGAGAGAGGCTGAGTGGAGTAGAGCTGCTCTGAGAGAGGCTGAGTTGGAGTAGAGCTGCTCTGAGTGAGGCTGAGTGGAGTAGAGCTGCTCTGAGTGAGGCTGAGTGGAGTAGAGCTGCTCTGAGAGAGGCTGAGTTGGAGTAGAGCTGCTCTGAGTGAGGCTGAGTGGAGCAGAGCTGCTCTGAGAGAGGATGAGTTGGGATAGAGCTGCTCTGAGAGAGGCTGAGTGGAGTAGAGCTGCTCTGAGAGAGGCTGGGGGGGAGTAGAGCTGCTCTGAGAGAGGCTGAGTTGGGGTAGAGCTGCTCTGAGAAAGGCTGAGTGGAGCAGATTTGCTCTGAGAGAGGCTGAGTTGGAGTAGAGCTGCTCTGAGTGAGGCTTAGTGGAGCAGAGCTGCTCTGAGAGAGGCTGAGTGGAGTAGAGCTGCTCTGAGAGAGGCTGGGTGGAGTAGAGCTGCTCTGAGAGAGCCTGAGTGGAGTAGAGCTGCTCTGAGTGAGGCTGAGTGGAGTAGAGCTGCTCTGAGTGAGGCTGAGTGGAGTAGAGCTGCTCTGAGAGAGGCTGGGTGGAGTAGAGCTGCTCTGAGTGAGGCTGAGTGGAGTAGAGCTGCTCTGAGAGAGGCTGAGTGGAGTAGAGCTGCTCTGAGAGAGGCTGAGTGGAGTAGAGCTGCTCTGAGAGAGCGTGAGTGGAGTAGAGCTGCTCTGAGAGAGGCTGAGTTGGGGTAGAGCTGCTCTAAGAGAGGCTGAGTTGGAGTAGAGCTGCTTTGACGAGTCTCAGGAATGTGTCCTAAATTGCTTCCTATTCCCGACATTGTGCACTACTTTTGACCAGGATCCTGAGCCCTATGGGCCCTGGTCAAAAGTAGTGCACTATGTAGGGAATAGGATGCAATTTAGGACACATTCCCTGTGTTCTGGTCGCCAGAGAAAGCACTACTATCTCTAGCCAACATTAAGGATAAATATACATATTACTGTTCTTCATTAAGGATAAATATAGATATTTATGAGCTTCATTAAGGATAAATATACATATTTCTGTCCTTCATTAAGGATAAATATACATATTTCTGTCCTTCATTAAGGATAAATATACATATTCCTGTTCTTCATTAAGGATAAATATACATATTTCTGTCCTTCATTAAGGGTAAATATACATATTCCTGTCCTTCATTAAGGATAAATATACATATTTCTGTCCTTCATTAAGGATAAATATACATATTTCTGTCCTTCATTAAGGATAAATATACATATTTCTGTCCTTCATTAAGGGTAAATATACATATTTCTGTCCTTCATTAAGGATAAATATACATATTTCTGTCCTTCATTAGGGATAAATATACATATTTCTGTCCTTCTTTAAGGATAAATATACATATTCCTGTCCTCTGCCCCATCCTCAGTTTTTGTCTCCATATGCAGGCTGTCTTAGCTATGGCTGTCCTGTCCCTTTTTCAAAATTGCTTTGGGGGAAAATGTGACCGACGTGGAGCAACAGGGAGTCCTGGACCAGTCCTTTCTTTTTTGTGTGAAGCTGGGCCAAATGCCCCAGAGGTTACAGCCAGCTAAGTGGTTCCTTGTATCTAATAAAAAAATGAATCAAATAATGTGGATCCCTGGAGGTTTACAACACCAGAGTCATGAACTCTCAGAGCAGATAAACCAGCTCTCCTTCAACTCCAACTCTCCTAGTATCCTCCTCCCATAGAAAGGCATGGAGAAGAACCGCGTCCCAAATGACACCCTGTTCCTTAGCCCTGCTCTGGTCAAAGGTAGTGCACTATGTAGGGAATAGGGGGCCATTTGAGACATATCCAAAGAGGTGAAGGAGGGAGGGAGCGATGGCCATTTTGACTGGGAATTTTAATTGAAGAAATATATAAGTTAGTTAAGCTTATAACAAGGGGAGAAAAAACCGTGACCTACAATGCTGCAACAGGACGGCACCCTTGGACTGTGAAACAGGCTGAGATACTACGCTGCAACAGGACAGTGCCCTTGGACTGTGAAACAGGCTGAGATACTACGCTGCAACAGGATGTTGTCCTTGGACTGTGAAACAGGCTGAGATACTACGCTGCAACAGGACGGTGTCCTTGGACTGTGAAACAGGCTGAGCTCTAGAAGTTGGCTATCACTGGGTTGGGTCCTCTTTGATTGTCATCTGGTCTATGTAACTACAGCTGATAGAGCCGAGTGGACCCGACCATTGCTCTGCATAGCCTGTAGCTTATTTATTTTTTGTCACTCAAGTCCAATGTGGTCTGGTTGCCGTCGGGTCCCGGACTTGTTAGGGTACGGTCAGGTCTAGGTCTGGTTGTCGTCAGGTCCATTCAGGTTCGGGTCTGATTGTTCTCCGATCCATATTAATCTGAGATGAGGAGGATAGAGTAGTGCAACCACACAGATCCTCATCCAGAAAGACTGGTTATCTCCACCCTGCTACCACAAAGACTTCCACTCTTCTACCATGAAAAGACTTCCACCCTGCTACCACGAAAAGACTTCCACCCTGCTACCACGACAAGACTTTCACCCAGCTTCCACAAGGACTTCCACCCTGCTACCACGACTATATTTTCACCCTGCTACCACGACAAGACTTTCACCCTGCTACCACGACAAGACTTCCACCCTCCTACCACGAAAAGACTTCCAGCCTGCTACCACGACAAGACTTTCACCCTGCTACCACGACAAGACTTTCACCCAGCTTCCACAAGGACTTCCACCCTGCTACCACGACAAGACTTTCACCCTGCTACCATGACAAGACTTTCACCCTGCTCTACAAAGACTTTCACCCTGCTTCCACAAAGACTTCCACCCTGCTACCACAAAGACTTTCACCCTGCTTCCACAAAGACTTCCACCCTGCTTCCACAAAGACTTCCACCCTGCTACCACGAAAAGACTTCCATCCTGCTACCATGAAAAGACTTCCATCCTGCTACCATGAAAAGACTTCCACCCTGCTACCACAGAAAGACTTCTACCCTGTTACCAGCAGGGAAGCGCAAGTATTTCCCGTGACTGTGCCTCAAAACCATATGGTTATCTGGCCCACCACTCCACCCAGAACAGCCTTTATGACCAGGTCCACCTCTACAAGGCAGCAGTGCCCACCTTTGCTAGGACCCTGAAGGACATCGCCCCCATAAGTAGCCCCAACACTTCACACAGGAGCAACAGATCAACGGACAATCTCCCAGACCTATGAAATAGCACATATGGGATCATTTTGTAACCCAAAAAGTGTTAAACAAATCAAAATATATTTTAGATTTTAGATTCTTCAAAGTAGCCACCCTTTGCCTTAATGACTGCTTTGCACACTCTTGGCATTCTATCAACCAGCTTCATGAGGTAGTCATCTGGAATAATTTCAATTAATAGGTGTGCCTTTTTAAAAGTTAATTTGTGGAATTTCTTTCCTTCTTAATGCATTTGAGCCAGTCAGTTGTGTTGTGACATGGTAGGGGTGGTATACAGAAGGTAGCCCTATTTGGTAAAATATCAAGTCCATATTACGGCAAGAACAGCTCAAATAAGCAAAGAGAAAAGACAGTCCATCATTACTTTAAGAAATTAAGGTCAGTCAATCTGGAAAATTTCAAAAACTTTGAAAGTTTCTTCAAGTGCAGTTACAAAAACCGACAAGCGATATGATGATGCTGGCTCTCATGAGGACCGCTACAGGAAAGGAAGACCCAGAGTTACCTCTGCTACAGAAGATAAGTTCATATAGAGTTACCAGCCTCAGAAATTGCAGTCCAAATAAATGCTTCACAGAGTTCAAGTAACAGACATATCTTAACATCAACTGTTCAGAGGAGACTGCGTGAACCAGGCCTTCATGGTTGAATTGCTGCAAAGAAACCACCACTAAAGGACAACAATAAGAAGAAGAGACTTGCTTGGGTCAAGAAACATGAGCAATGGATATTAGACCGGTGGAAATCTGTCCTTTGGTCTGATGAGTCAGAATTTTTTATTTTTGGTTCCACTCCCTGTGTCTTTGTGAGATGCAGAGTAGGTGAACGGATGATCGCCGCATGTGTGGTGTGGGGGTGCTTTGCTGGTGACACTGTCTGTGATTTATTTAGAATTCAAGGCACACTTAACCAGCATTGCTACCACAGGATTCTGCAGCAATACGTCATCCCATCTGGTTTGCAGTTTGTGGGACTATCATTTGTTTTTCAACGGGACAATGACCCCAATACACCTCCAGGCTGTGTAAGAGCTGTTTGACCAAGAGGGAGTGATGGAGTGCTGCATCAGATGACCTGGCCTCCACAATCACCTGACCTCAACCCAACTGAGATGTTTTGGGATGAGATGGACCGCAGAGTGAAGGAAAAGCTGCCAACAAGTGCTCAGAATATGTGGGAACTCCTTCAAGACTGTTGGAAAAGCATTTCAGGTGAAGCTGGTTGAGAGAATGCCAAGAGTGCGCAAAGCTGTCATCAAGGCAAAGGGTGACTACTTTGAAGAATATAAAATATGTTTAGATTTGTTTAACACTTTTTTGTTACTACATGATTCCATATGTGTTACTTAATCGTTTTGATGTCTTCACTATAATTTTACAATGTAGAAAATAGTAAAAATAAAGAAAAGCACTTGAATGAGTAGGTGTGTCCAAACTTTTGACCGGTAATGTCAGTTTTCTCAACAACAGGTTATGGTCGATAATATCAAAAGCTGCACTGAAATCTAACAGTACAGCTCCCACAATCTTCCCAATTATCAATTTCTTTCAACCAATCATCAGACATTTGTGTCAGTGCAGTACATGTTGAGTGCCCTTTTCCAAAAGCATGCTGAAAGTATGTTGTTCATTTGTTTACAGAGAATAGCATTGTATTTGGTGAAACACCATTTTTTCCAACAGTTGGCTAAGAGCTGGCAGCAATCTGTTAGGTCTGCTGTTAGAACCAGTAAAGGCCGCTTTACCACTATTGGGTAGCAGAATAGGGTTCACCGGTACAGAGACACTTTCTCCCTCTGTCTCCCCATCTCTCTCCGTTCTCTCTTTTATTTCTCCTTTCTCTCTGTCTCTTACTCTCTCCCTCTTTTATTTCTCTCTCTCTGTCTCTCCATCTCTCTCCTTTCTGTCTGTCTCTCTCCCTCTTTTATTTCTCCTTTCTCTCTGTCTCTTACTCTCTCCCTCTTTTATTTCTCTCTCTCTGTCTCTCCATCTCTCTCCTTTCTGTCTGTCTCTCTCCCTCTTTTATTTTTCCTTTCTCTCTGTCTCTCCATCTCTCTCCTTTCTGTCTCTGTCTCCATCTCTCTCTTTTCTGTCTCTCTCTCCATCTCTCTCCTTTCTGTCTCTGTCCCTCCATCTCTCTCCTTTCTGTCTCTGTCTCTCCATCTCTCTCCTTTCTGTCTCTGTCTCCATCTCTCTCTTTTCTGTCTCTCTCTCCATCTCTCTCCTTTCTGTCTCTGTCCCTCCATCTCTCTCCTTTCTGTCTCTGTCTCTCCATCTCACTCCTTTCTGTCTCTGTCTCTCCATCTCTCTCCTTTCTGTCTCTGTCTCTCCATCTCTCTCCTTTCTGTTTCTGTCTCTCTCTCTCTTTTATTTCTCCTTTCTCTCTGTCTCTCCATCTCTCTCCTTTCTGTCTCTGTCTCTCTCTCTCTTTTTTTTCTCCTTTCTCTCTGTCTCTCCATCTCTCTCCTTTCTGTCTCTCTCCCTCTCTTTTATTTCTCCTTTCTCTCTGTCTCTCCATCTCTCTCCTTTCTGTCTCTGTCTCTCTTTTATTTCTCCTTTCTCTCTGTCTCTCCATCTCTCTCTTTTCTGTCTCTGTCTCTCTCTCTCTTTTATTTCTCCTTTCTCTCTGTCTCTCCATCTCTCTCCTTTCTGTCTCTGTCTCTCCATCTCTCTCCTTTCTGTCTCTGTCTCTCTCTCTCTTTTTTTTCTCCTTTCTCTCTGTCTCTCCATCTCTCTCCTTTCTGTCTCTGTCTCTCTCTCTCTTTTATTTCTCCTTTCTCTCTGTCTCTCCATCTCTCTCCTTTCTGTCTCTCTCCCTCTCTTTTATTTCTCCTTTCTCTCTGTCTCTCCATCTCTCTCCTTTCTGTCTCTCTCTCTCTCTCTTTTATTTCTCCTTTCTCTGTCTCTTTATTTCTCAGTGACACCTGCCTGTCTGTTTGAGTGCTATCAGCATTCCCTCTAAACCCTTATGTCTATGTTCCCCCCAAATCTTTCCCCCGTCTCCCACCCCGGCCCTTACTTGGCCGAGCACCTTGCTGCCATTTATCTCTCCTGCCAGTGACTGAGGCAGTCATTGAAGCAACCCCCCCCCCTCTCTCTCTCTTCACTGCGCTGCTGCACAATAGCTTTCCTCGGCAGAGTTCCAAGAGCACTGTTTGTTCCATCACCACCCAGGCCCCTCCCCCCTTTTTATTGGTGTGTGTGTGTGTGTGTGTGTGTGTGTTTGCATAGTTGTTAAGAGGGAAGAGAGAGTGTGTATAGTTTTGAAGCCGTGGGGGTGTGGCTGAGAAGTTATGGTTGTTTAAATGCTGAAAAGTTTTAGTCTGATGCATTTTCTAGATCATTCAGGGAGGGGCCCTCCATCCATCCATCCTTCCTTTTCTCATTTAATTTTCCCCCTCCCACACTCACTCACTCCTCTCTCGTCCTCAAAGCTCAATCTCCAAAGCTTATTTTCTCCACCCAGCTCCAGCTGCTTCTTGAGTTCCAGCCATTGTCCAGCCTCTGTCCCCTGGGCTGTGGGGTGGCTGCTGGGGGACTGTACCGTACCTCCGCTGAGCACGGCTCTCCATGGTGTGGCCCTGGCTCTGACCCTCAGCCCCACCAGGCCTTGATGCGGACATTTTTGGGGCCACGGGTCTCCTTCTCCCAGGCAACGCTGGGCCCTTTGTCCCCCCGTGCTCTTTACCCCACACTGTTTACCCAGAGACTCTCTCCTTATACTCACTCGCTCTCTCTCTCTCTGTCTCTCTCTCTCTGTCTCTCTCTCGCTCTGTCTCTCTCTCTCTGTCTCTCTCTCTCTCGCTGTCTCTCTCTGTCTCTCTGTCTCTCTGTCTCTCTGTCTCTTTGTCTCTCTCTGTGTGTGTAGAGTATAGCTATTTGATCACTGTAGCAGTGACTGAGTGGTAGTTTTGGGGCTCCCGGGGGCTTTTGATAGTGTCTGTTTGGCGACCATAAGTTTGTCCGGTGCCTGCAGAGTTCTTCCCCTCTCTCTCTCTCTCTCTCTCTCTCTCTCTCTCGCCATTTAGAAATAGTTAGCCTAGAAAATTTCAAAAAACAGGCAGAATAAACTAAATTGAACATCTGTATGTTAAAAAGAAGATAGATTTTGGTTTGTAACCCTGAAGAAAATGTGTCTTTCTACTCACCAAGTTGAGCCCTGTTTCAAATGATCACTCTTGGAGATCACTCTGTTCCAGACACGAGATGTGCATCACTTCACACCGGCAACTTTTTTTTACATGTTTTTTTTCTTCTATAAAATAGGTGTCTTGACTGTAATTGCACAGCCATAGGCTTTGACAAGCAAGCGCCACTGCTGAGGTTACTGCCTTTGTGAAGATTGGGTTCCTCTATATAATATACTGCTCAAAAAATAAAGGGAACACTTAAACAACACAATGTAACTCCAAGTCAATCACACTTCTGTGAAATCAAACTGTCCACTTAGGAAGCAACACTGATTGACAATACATTTCACATGCTGTTGTGCAAATGGAATAGACAACAGGTGGAAATTATAGGCAATAAGCAAGACACCCCCAATAAAGGAGTGGTTCAGCAGGTGGTGACCACAGACCACTTCTCAGTTCCTATGCTTCCTGGCTGATGTTTTGGTCACTTTTGAATGCTGGCGGTGCTTTCACTCTAGTGGTAGCATGAGACGGAGTCTACAACCCACACAAGTGGCTCAGGTAGTGCAGCTCGTCCAGGATGGCACATCAATGCGAGCTGTGGCAAGAAGGTTTGCTGTGTCTGTCAGCGTAGTGTCCAGAGCATGGAGGCGCTACCAGGAGACAGGGCAGTACATCAGGAGACGTGGAGGAGGCCGTAGGAGGGCAACAACCCAGCAGCAGGACCGCTACCTCCGCCTTTGTGCAAGGAGGAGCAGGAGGAGCACTGCCAGAGCCCAAATGACCTCCAGCAGGCCACAAATGTGCATGTGTCTGCTCAAACGGTCAGAAACAGACTCCATGAGGGTGGTATGAGGGCCCGACGTCCACAGGTGGGGGTTGTGCTTACAGCCCAACACCGTGCAGGACGATTGGCATTTGCCAGAGAACACCAAGATTGGCAAATTCGCCACTGGCGCCCTGTGCTCTTCACAGATGAAAGCAGGTTCACACTGAGCACGTGACAGACGTGACAGAGTCTGGAGACGCCGTGGAGAACGTTCTGCTGCCTGCAACATCCTCCAGCATGACCGGTTTGGCAGTGGGTCAGTCATGGTGTGGGGTGGCATTTCTTTTGGGGGCCGCACAGCCCTCCATGTGCTCACCAGAGGTAGCCTGACTGCCATTAGGTACCGAGATGAGATCCTCAGACCCCTTGTGAGACCATATGCTGGTGCGGTTGGCCCTGGGTTCCTCCTAATGCAAGACAATGCTAGACCTCATGTGGCTGGAGTGTGTCAGAAGTTCCTGCAAGAGGAAGGCATTGATGCTATGGACTGGCCCACCCGTTCCCCAGACCTGAATCCAATTGAGCACATCTGGGACATTACGTCTCGCTCCATCCACCAACGCCACGTTGCACCACAGACTGTCCAGGAGTTGGCGGATGCTTTAGTCCAGGTCTGGGAGGAGATCCCTCAGGAGACCATCCGCCACCTCATCAGGAGCATGCCCAGGCGTTGTAGGGAGTTCATACAGGCACGTGGAGGCCACACACACTACTGAGCCTCATTTTGACTTGTTTTAAGGACATTATATCAAAGTTGGATCAGCCTGTAGTGTGGTTTTCCACTTTAATTTTGAGTGTGACTCCAAATCCAGACATCCATGGGTTGATAAATTGGATTTCCATTGATTATTTTTGTGTGATTTTGTTGTCAGCACATTCAACTATGTAAAGAAAAAAGTATTTAATAAGATTATTTCATTCATTCAGATCTAGGATGTGTTGTTTAAGTGTTCCCTTTATTTTTTTGAGCAGTGTATAACCAGTTGATACTACAGTTTTAATGAATGCCATTTCAATAAATGGCACATGTTTTTTTAATTGACTGAAATATATATATACAGCTGAAGTTGGAAGTTTACATACACCTTGGCCAAATACATTTAAACTCAGTTTTTTCACAATTCCTGACATTTAACCCTCGTAAAAATTCCCTGTTTTATGTTAGTTAGGATCACCACTCTATTTTAAGAATGTGAAATGTCAGAATAATAGTAGAGAGAATGATTTATTTCAGCTTTTATTTCTTTCATCACATTCCCAGTGGATCAGAAGTTTACATCCACTCAATTAGTATTTGGTAGCACTGCCTTTAAACTGTTTAACTTGGTTCAAACGTTTCGGGTAGCCTTCCAGAAGCTTCCCACAATAAGTTGGGTGAATTTTGGCCCATTCCTCCTGTCAGAGCTGGTGTAACTGAGTCAGGTTTGTAGGCCTCCTTGCTCGCACACACTTTTTCAGTTCTGCCCACAAATTTTCTATAGGATTGAGGTCAGGGCTTTGTGATGGCCACTCCAATACCTTGACTTTGTTGTCCTTAACCTCCCAAAAATGCTATAACTTCTATTTCTCAAACATATGACTATTTTACACCATTTTAAAGACAAGACTCTCGTTAATCTAACCACATTGTCCGATTTCAAAAAGGCTTTACAGCGAAAGCAAAACATTAGATTATGTCAGGAGAGTACCCTGCCAAAAATAATCACACAGCCATTTTCCAAGCAAGCATATATGTCACAAAAACCAAAACCACAGCTAAATGCAGCACTAACCTTTGATGATCTTCATCAGATGACACTCCTAGGACATTATGTTATACAATACATGCATGTTTTGTTCAATCAAGTTCATATTTATATCAAAAACCAGCTTTTTACATTAGCATGTGATGTTCAGAACTAACATACCCACCGCAAACTTCCGGTGAATTTACTAAATTACTCACGATTAACGTTCACAAAATACATAACAATTATTTTAAGAATTATAGATACAGAACTCCTTTATGCAATCGCGGTGTCAGATTTTAAAATAGCTTTTCGGCGAAAGCACATTTTGCAATATTCTGAGTACATAGCCCGGCCATCACGGCTAGCTAATTTGACACCCACCAAGTTTGGCCCTCACCAAACTCAGATTTACTATAGGAAAAATTGGATTACCTTTGCTGTTCTTCGTCAGAATGCACTCCCAGGACTTCTACTTCAACAACAAATGTTGTTTTGGTTCCAAATAATCCATAGTTATATTCAAATACCTCTGTTTTGTTCGTGCGTTCAGGTCAGTATCCGAAGGGTAACGCGCGAGCGCATTTCGTGACAAAAAATGTCAAAATATTCCATTACCGTACTTCGAAGCATGTCAAACGCTGTTTAAAATATTTTTTTTAATGTTATTTTTCTCGTAAAATAGCGATAATATTCCAACCGGGCGACGTTGTATTCTTTCAAAGGCTGAAAAAAAAATGGAGAATTCACATGAACGCGCATCTCCAGTGTCACTGTTCCCAGCCTGACCACTCACAAAATCTCCTGCTGTTTTTCGCCCACAGACAGGAGAGACGTCATTACACTTTCTGGCGCCTTCTGAGAGCCAATGGAAGCCTTAGAAAATGTCACGTTACAGCAGAGATGCTTTATTTTCAATAGAGATGCCACAGAAGGAGAACAAATTGTCAGACAGGGCACTTCCTGTATGGAATCTTCTCAGGTTTTGGCCTCCCATATGAGTTCTGTTATACTCACAGACACCATTCAAACAGTTTTAGAAACTTTAGAGTGTTTTCTATCCAAATCTACTAATTATATGCATATTCTCATTTCTGGGCAAGAATAGTAACTAGTTTAAATCGGGTACGTTTTTTTATCCGGCTGTGCAAATACTGCCTCCTAGCCCCAACAGGTTGCCATTTTGCCACAACTTTGGAAGTATGCTTTGGGTCATTGTCCATTTGGAAGACCCATTTGCGACCAAGCTTTAACTTCCTGACTGATGTCTTGACATGTTGCTTCAATATATCCACATAATTTTCCTACCTTATGATGCCATCTATTTTGTGAAGTGCACCAGTCCCTCCTGAGGCAAAGCACCCCCATAACATGATGCTGCCACCCCCGTGCTTCACAGTTGGGATGGTGTTCTTCGGGTTGCAAGCGTCCCCCTTTTTCCTCCAAACATAACGATGGTCATTATGGCCAAACAGTTCTATTTTTGTTTCATCAGACCAGAGGACATTTCTCCAAAAAGTATGATCTTTGTCCCCATGTGCAGTTGCAAACCGTAGTCTGGCTTTTTTTTATGGCAGTTTTGGAGCAGTGGCTTCTTCCTTGCTGAGTGGCCTTTCAGGTTATGTCGATATAGGACTTGTTTTACTGTGGATATAGATACTTTTGTACCTGTTTCTTCCAGCATCTTCACAAGGTCCTTTGCTGTTGTTCTGGGATTGATTTTCACTTTTCGCACCAAAGTACATTCATCTCTAGGAGACAGAACGCGTCTCCTTCCTGAGCGGTATGATGGCTGCGTGGTCCCATGGCTCTTTATACTTGCATACTATTGTTTGTACAGATGAATGTGGTAACATCAGGCATTTGGAAATTGCTCCCAAGGATGAACCAGACTTGTGGAGGTCTACAATGTTTTTTCTGAGGTCTTGGCTGATTTCTTTAGATTGTCCCATGATGTTAAGCAAAGAGTGACTGAGTTTGAAGGTAGGCCTTGAAATACATCCACAGGTACACCTCCAATTGACTCAAATGATGTCAATTAGCCTATCAGAAGCTTCTAAAGCCATGACATAATTTTCAGGAATTTTCCAAGCTGTTTAAAGGCAGTCAACTTAGTGTATGTAAACTTCTGACCCACTGGAATTGTGATACAGTGAATTATAAGTTAAATAATCTGTCTGTAAACAGTTGTTGGAAAAATGACTTGAGTCATGTACAAAGTAGATGTCCTAACCGACTTTCCAAAACTGTAGTTTGTTAACAAGAAATTAGTGGAGTGGTTGAAAAACAAGTTTTAATGACTCCAACCTAAGTGTATATAAACTTCCGACTTCAACTGTATACATATATTTATTATGGCTCTCCCCGGCAAAAATAACAAACTTGGTTGTCCATTAGTCATCTGTTCTTTTGACCAATCTATTGGTAAAAAGAATTGTACATGTTTATTTTCCTAATTCAGACACATCCTAAGTGTTTTCATCAAATCAACTATATGCACTTGTCTGACACTGTTTGATGAAATAGTTAAGACACAGAAAGGACTAGAGGGAGTCCGACCGCAATTGATTTGGTTGTGCTCAGACTTGCTGTGCTGTGTTAAAAAAGACTTTGTGACTAGCACCCGTTGTCTCTCTTTCCTCCATGCTGCAATGACCACTACAGAACTTCAACAGTGGTTATCGTTTTTTACCGAAGCTGTAACATAATGACAGCCATTTCTGACTGAAACGTTCTGTTCCTGAAATCCCTCATTTGTTGAGGAAAAACATAGCCTATTCCCTCAACGCTTGCTCTCTTTACATGACTCATGTACTTTATGTATCGCATGACAGGAAATTGGATGCAGAGGACATGACAAAAAAACTTGAAACGGTGGAATGTTTACTGGTTGCTCAGGAGGTAAAGGGGAAGTCAGAAGTGTGGAATAAATTTGACTAGTTGTGGAAAATACTGGAAATCAAGAAAAAGAAGGTAAGGAGAAAGCGCTTAGTTCATATTATGTGTCAAAGAGGTGCTGTATAGACTACTAAAATAATTTCTGACCGTTTGGAATAACGTAAACACTAAATAAATATAAGCGTACCAGAGAGTCTGTTGTAATGTTTTTTTTCTGTTGTAAAGCCTTTGTTACAGCAAAGACTTAAAACAGTCGCATTCATTCGTGAGTGCATTTTCCAAAATGGAAAGGTTTATTTATTGTTTACGCTAATTATTCAAAGATCACATTGTTTTCTTTTAAAACTCAAATGCTTGATTGCATTTGAAATCATGAATGACTCCTACACTGGGTGATGACATGAACCAATTAATGATTGATACAGTATAGAAGTTTTGAAATATAGGCTTAAGTAAATTACAGTGTTAAGACTTAACAGGATGCACTCTTTGGCCTACAGCTCAATGGTGTTTATATAAGCCTACTAATATATAAGCCTTCTTATATAAGCCTACGAATGATTAACACATTACTTATTATAATGATGATCTTTACAATAATAATAATAGCAATAAGGAGATCAAGAAAAAGGAGGGTTATTATTGTAAATATAATTTTTCTGACAATTTGGAAGAGTGTAAACAACACTAAATGAATTAGGTAACACTTTACTTGACACCAGCATCATAAAACGTTATGACACGGTCATAACCATGGCATATGTCATAACCTGTCATAATATGGTCATAAGACTGTCATGACCCATATATTTACACCTGTTGTGACATATATTGCGTTATTTTATGGCTAGTTATGACACCTACATTCAAATGTGTATTTTTCTTGCCAAGAAATGTCCTTTCGTTTGAAAGTCTGTTTCTTAAGTCCTTTGTTGCTGTTGTAATTCATTCTTTAGAGTCATGTTTTTTTCGTCATATTTTACATCATTTGCAGAAAATGTACTTCATGACACTGTCAAGAAGCATTATGACCCTCCCGTTTCACTTTACTTGGACTAAGAAAATACACTTTATGATACTGTCAAGAAGCATTATGACCCTCCCGTTTCACTTTACTTGGACTAAGAAAATACACTTTATGATACTGTCAAGAAGCATTATGACCCTCCCGTTTCACTTTACTTGGACTAAGAAAATACACTTTATGATACTGTCAAGAATCATTATGATAGCCAGATAGACCTATCACATACATGCCCTTATGTCAGTCATAAGTCAAAAAGAGGGTGTCTTGTCCTGCTCCTGAAATCTTCTCCTCCATTCATCCCAGTCATCAGCAACAGAGCATTGGGGTAGGTGCATGTCTGACATCAATTTGTATGCAATTACAATGATAATTTAAAATGGTGAATTTCAGAAATTATTATATAACATAAACATACTGTTGACAAGTAGGCTATGGTGTAATGGAATGTTTTGCCTTGTGTGGTAGGTTTTGTGGGTTATGATACATATGTAGGCGTCATAACCAGCCATAAAAGAACTACAGTAGTAGGTTTTGGCACGCTTACAGTGCATGCAAATGTATTCAGACCCCTTGACTTTTCCCACATTTTGTTACGTTACAGCCTTATTCTGAATGAAATAAAAACATTTCCTAATAAATCTATACACAAAACTCCCATAATGGCAAAGCGAAAACAGGTTTTTAGACATTTTTGCAAATTTATAAACAATAAAAAACTGAAATACCTTATTTACATAAGTATTCAGACCCTTTGCTATGAGACTCTAAATTGAGCTCAGGTGCATCCTGTTTCCATTGATCATCCTTGAGATGTTTCTGCAATTTGGAGACCACCATTGTAAACACTTTGTTGCTTTTATGTATTTTGTTTTGTTTCTTTTTGTGCTATTGCTTTGTCTGCATGCTACATGTTGCTTGGCCTATGTTACTCTGTCTGCATGCTATGTGTTGATTGTTGTACTGTATCTAATGGAATCTCAGACCATGAGAAACAAGATTCTCTGGTCTGATAAACAAAGATTGAACTCTTTGGCCTGAATGGCAAGCATGACGTCTGGAGGAAACCTGGCACCATCCCTACGGTCAATCATGGTGGTGGCAGCATCATGCTGTGGATATGTTTTTCAGACGCAGGGACTGGGAGACTAGTCCAGATAGAGAGAAAGATGAACAGAGCAAAGTATAGAGGGATCCTTGATGAAACCCTGCTCCAGAACACTCAGGACCTCAGAATGGGGTGAAGGTTTAAGTTCCCACAGAACAATGATCCTAAGCACACAGCCAATACCACGCAGGAGTGGCTTCGGGACAAGTCTTTGAATGTCTTTGAGTGGCCCAGCTAGAGTCCGGACTTGAACCTGGTCAAACATCTCTGGAGAGACCTGAAAAAAGCTGTGCAGCGACACTCCCCATCCAACCTGACAGAGGTTGAGAGGATCTGCAGAGAAGAATGGGAGAAACTCCCCAAATACAGGTGTGCCAAGCTTGTAGTGTCATACCCAAGAAGACTCGAGACTAATCGCTGCTAAAGGTCCTTCAACAAAGTACTGAGTAAAGGGTCTGAATACTTATGTAAATGTGATATTTGTTTTAATACATTTGCAAAAAAAATATTTAAAACTTTTTTTTACTTTGTCATTATGGGGTATTGTGTGTAGATGGATGAGGGAAAAAAAGTATTAAATCCATTTTAGAATAAGGCTGTAACGTAACAAAATGTAGAAAAAGTCTAAGTGTCTGGTTCTAGCTGGTTATGTTGTTGAATAAAAGTAAGCCCCTCTTAGTGATTCAGGATGTTCAGAAAGGATAGAATCTCCCTTATCTATTCCTGACCACAACCAACCACAATCCTTCTGAATGTCAGTTTAGGTCGTTTTTTCTTCTCACAATGGCCAAGGCCTCCGAGTCCATTTAGCAGAATAAAAGCTGATATAATGGGTTAAAGAAAATCTCCAAGGGTCAAACTCACCCTCCCCCCACCCCCACCCCCACCCCCACCCCCACCCCACCCCCACCCCCACCCCCACCCCCACCATCCAAAATCCTCTCTTTATGGCTCTGTACACTAAACTATAGCAGGGCTACATTGAATACATCTCTTTCTCTAGCTGTACCCTTTAGAGGAAAAAGTGGGAACAATTTCTGATTCAGTGGTTTGCGCTTGGGATGGGGGGGATGGGCAAAGGACAGAGATAAAGGAGTGAGGGGGGAAGGAGGGAAGAGGAGAGGAGGGAGGGGTAAAGAAAAAAAGAAAGAAATCCCGTTTTGGCACTGACACATGGGTTCTCTGTGCAGCGCAGCAAGCGCTAAGTACAAAAGAACCCTGCAACGACTCCAGATTCCTCCTAGTCAAGTATCACAGACATGGGCTCGTCCCAAATGGAATCCTATTCCCCATATATTCCCTATGGGCCCTGGTCTCAAAAGTAGGGCACTATATAGGGAACAGGGTGCCGTTTGGAACTGAGTCATTCTTTACTTTAGAACAAGAGACGAGTGGGTAAGATAGGGGCGAGGGAGGGAGCCATGGAACCCAATGCACACAGACACGCACACGCTGAACCCAGCACAGCCTCGGTTGGATGCTGCCAATTAATCTCTCAGATAGGATTTTTCTTCCCTCTGTCTTTTCTCTCTCTCCCTCCCTCTCTTTTTCTTGTTCTTCTTCCAGGATATTGGTATTACTAAGATGTGAGTTATTGCGCCAAATTCCTTGTACACAGAGTTGTATGGTTTGTTTAACTTCACAATCATACGGTAGTTTTTATTTTTTTGGCATACCTTTTTGTTAAAGAGAACAGAGTCTCCGCATCATACTGTTACTGTGGAATTGTCTAACCTGATCATTGGGGAGAATGAGAGAGTGATGGAAGAGAAGGGAGAGGCTCTCTGGATATGTACCAAAGGGCACCCTAATACCTATATATTGCACTACTTTTGACCAATGGGCCCATTGGGTAGTGCACTAAAGGGATTCGGGCTGGGACCCCACGATACAATATTATCACCATGCTTAGGTGCCGATGCAATATGTATTGCGATTATCACGATTCTATATGTGGTGCGATTCGATACTGTGATTTTTATTGCAATTTGATGTTCCAAACATATTGCTCACCATATGTGACCGACCAGCTCCATTCGGTCTTATGTAGCAAAATGTGTTTTTCCTAATTGTGTTTCTTAAAAGTATAGACTCAAAGCTAGATATGGTATATCATACACTACAGTTGAGGAACAATGTGTCACACCTGCTCCCGCTCTTCCCCCCCTGGCGCTCGAGGGCACCAGGCTGCCCTGCGTTACTCACTCCTGCCACCATCATTACGCACACCCGCCTTCCCTCATCATGCGCATCAGCGATATTGGACTCACCTGGACTCAATCACCTGATTATTACCTCCCCTATATTTATCAGTTCCCCAGGTCTGTTCCCCGCTGCTGCATTGATTGTCATCTGTTTTTGTGTTTCCCAGTTCTGATGCTGTTCCTATCCTGTTGCATGTGCGTTACTAATTAAATGTCAACTCCCTGTACCTGCTTCTCTTCTGCAGTGTCGTTCATTACACAATGGTAAAGTAATTCTGCTTTGAAAGTTGATCAACTTTTGAGAAAATGGCCCTTAAATGTTTTGTTACACCTACTGGAGAGCTCTTCTTTATCTACACCCAATTCAGCATCATTCGTACCCTCTTAAGCCTTAGCCACACCCATCTCTTTAAGGATTCACATGAGGCCATGTACTAAACAAGATTAAGACTAAAAGCTGGTTTATACTACGTATATCGACAGTTGCCACAGTAACATCAAACGTTTTATTGTCGTCCGACATCAAACTTGTCGTCATTGTTATGAAACAGTATAAACACAAAAACTACAAGCTGCATGACATCAGCAGCCTGGTGGTCCAAGATAGCATAACTGGTGTATTTAACACCAATCAACCCATCCGTTTAAAAATGAATTTAGTAAATGTCAATCTAGCAAACCAGGCAATTAAAAGCAACTTTCTAAACAATGTTTTGGTTCGTTGTTAGCTAACGTTAAGTTAGCAGTCTAGACATTTCAAATAATGACCATATCATATAGCTGACAATGTCTTTACTTTACCTAATTTATATTTTAATATTACAGAAAACAAACTCACAACAAGATCATATTTACAAGTTAATGGCGAGCCAATTACAGAATATAACTTATGGTTGTGAGTGTGATGAAATAAAATCATGGCATTCTACCTGAGAATGTTTTAAATTGGACACTGTCTCGTTGGCCTAACGTTATATCCTAATTTGACTTTGGTGTAGGTCATGTTGTACTTCACATTACCTTGTCTGGTAAACACATCCTTATCAAATATAAAAGTTTATTTGTCACATGCACAGGATACAGAAGGTGTAAACGGTACAATGAAATGGTTACTTGCATAGTGCAGCCTTTTGTTTAGACATGTAGCTAGCTAGTTAGCTAGCTAAACAATTAACCATAATCCCAACTCATAACGTTACTACCCTGCATCAATCTGCAGGTAGCTAACCTACCAGGTCCAATGTTAACTAGCTAGCTAGCTAGCATTTGGCTATGACTAGCAATACAAGATACAAATAATATTACTACACAGATCATACATGTAATGTTAGCTAGCGAAACAGCTAGCTGACGTTAGCCAGCTAGCTAACAGTATGCTTTAACGTGAAATGAAAACAACCTTTTGATAAAATTTGAAAAGTATAATATCTGAAAGTGCAGCTAGCTAGACTCTCTTACCCATATACATGGATGAATGCTTCTCCCTCTCTGTCACGGATGCTATGGTATTCCCTTAATTTGAAGATGTAATCCAGAGACAGGTGTTTTATACAACAGACTTCTGTGTGTTCTCTTTTTGACTCCGTCTGCATATTTGCAATCAAACGGCATCATTTTCTCTGTCTCTTTAGCTATCATACTCTGCTTCCACTGGGCATTCCACTGATTTCAAAACTCGGTCTTTCAGAAAGGGGAGCAACACTTTTGCAGTTCTACGTGTTATCTTTCAATAAAGCCACGGTAGAAAGGATTACCTACACATACTGACCAGCTCATATTATAGACAGAAGCGAGCTACATGGCAGACCAAGCAGAACTCATCTCTCGGCATGTCCAGCCCATCCATTATCTCAGCCAATCATGGCTAGCGGGAAGGTTCCTGTCTTTTTGTCTTTTTTTGTGGCTAAACCAACTAAGCTCGTAATTTAACAATTGTATTCATATTTACAGATGACATACAAGTTTGTTATTAAGGCAAATGAAAGTTAGCATATTCCAAAAACATGTTTAAATTCAAATGCCTCTCCTGTGAAGTAGTGATGCGTGAAACACACCTAGTTTCCTGAAACAAGTCACATATGTCTGCTGCAGTGGGACAAGAGAGAAAATGTGTACATTTTTATTTTTTAGCCCTTCTCCCCAATTTCGTGATATCCAAATGGTAGTTACAGTCTTGTCCCATCGCTGCAACTCCCATACGGACTCTGGAGAGGCGAAGATGGAGAGCCATGCTCCTCTGAAACACAACCCTGACAAGCCACACTGCTTCTTGACACACAGCTCGCTTAACCCGGAAACCAGCCGTACCAACGTGTCGGAGGAAACACCGTACAGCTGGCGACCAAAGTCAGCGTGCATGCGCCCAGCCCGCCACAAGGAGTTGCTAGAGTGCGATGGGACAAGAACATCCCGACCGGCCAAACCCTCCCCTAACCCGGACGACACTGGGCCAATTGTGCGTTGCCTCATGGGTCTCCCGGTCGCGGCCGGCTGCAACACAGCCTGGGATTGAACCCGGGTCTGTAGTAACGCCTCAAGCACTGCAATGCAGGGCCTTAGACCACTGCACCACTTGGGAGGCCGGAAACATTTGTTTTGATCAGTCATGGAAATAAAAGTGCTGAAAACTGCTCTCCCACTGGCAGATCGGATGCTACCTAGTTTAGTTTCACGTTTCATGTCGGGAGATTTGTCCCCTCTATAACTCATCTCATCTGGTCAAAATAAACTGCCATCTTTGTGTCTTCTTAGGTAATAGTTTCAAAGATCTCTTATTGTTTGAGTAGTAGAATTGGCAATACAGAGAGACCCGGTTGCATTCTCTGGGAAAACTCGATTGTATCCTCTCTCCTCCTTTTCAAAACCCATTGGATGAAAAAGCCAGAGGTCTCTCCTGCCTGACCTTCTCCTCCATTGGGTTTTGAGAAGCAGGTGAGGAGAGAGAACGTGAGGAATATGCAATTGAGCTTCTCCCTTTGTCTGTGTAGTTTGGTAGTAGTTTGGGAAACACCACATTTGTTTAAAACCTTGTTGATATTCCATTGCTGAAAGTGGTACAGATTTATTGTAAAGTCCTGCCCCTTCACTAGGGTTACTGCACATAGTACACACCCATAGGATAACCGCTGTGACATATTACACACACCCATAGGATAACCACTGTGACAGTACACACACCCATAGGATAACCACTGTGACATAGTGCACACACCCATAGGATAACCACTGTGACATAGTACACACACCCATAGGATAACCGCTGTGACATAGTACACACACCCATAGGATAACCGCTGTGACATAGTACACACACCCATAGGATAACCGCTGTGACATAGTACACACACCCATAGGATAACCACTGTGACAGTACACACACCCATAGGATAACCACTGTGACATAGTGCACACACCCATAGGATAACCACTGTGACATAGTACACACACCCATAGGATAACCACTGTGACATAGTACACACACCCATAGGATAACCGCTGTGACATAGTACACACACCCATAGGATAACCACTGTGACATAGTACACACACCCATAGGATAACCGCTGTGACATAGTACACACACCCATAGGATAACCACTGTGACAGTACACACACCCATAGGATAACCACTGTGACATAGTACACACACCCATAGGATAACCGCTGTGACAGTACACACACCAATAGGATAACCGCTGTGACATAGTACACACACCCATAGGATAACCGCTGTGACATAGTACACACACCCACTGTGACAGTGTAGTGTCCAAGGCTGTGATATGGTTGTTATTCATGCAGAATAAGTTGTCTTCTGATTCCAATATAGAAGAAGAAACAAGCCAAGCTATGGCTGATGGTTTTTATAATGCAACACACACACACACACACACACACACACACACACACACACACACACACACACCGCCCCCTCCAGTCACAATAACCCCCTCCAGCCATGGCAAAGAGACAGAATTCTCTGGTTTGAAGTACTTCCAAATAGCTTCCGGTGTTCCTGTGTGGGTCGTCCAAGGTCCTTCCCTCAAGGGGTCTTGACTGGCCTGGGCTATGGCTCGTTTGGCTCTCTGTTTCTCTGGCAACTGGACAGACCTGCAACCAACCTTGTCTCTGTCTCTCTTTATGTCTCTCTCTCTCTATATATATATATATATATATATCTCTCTATGTCTCTCTCTGTCACGGCTGTTCGAAGGAGCGGACCAAGATGCAGCGTCGTCATTGTTCCACATATTTATTTAAACGTGAAACTGAAATGCACTAACAAAACACTGAAGGGAAAAACAACAAACCGTGACGCAGGAGGAACATACACACTCACAAAAGATAATCACCCACAAACAACATGCAGAAACACCCCTACTAAATATGACCTCCAATTAGAGGCAACGAGGACCAGCTGCCTCCAATTGAAGGTCAACCCAATAAACCCCAACCTAGAAATAGACAAACTAGAACTACAACATAGGAAGAGAAAACATAGAACAAAAACAAAAACACCCCCTGTCACACCCTGACCACTCTACCATAGAAAATAACAACTTATATTGGTCAGGACGTGACACTCTCTCTCTCTCTCTCTCTCTCTCTCTCTCTCTCTCTATGTCTGTCTCTCTTTCTGTCTCTCTGTCTCTCTCTCTCAATTCAATTCAATTTGCTTTATTGGCATGACGTAACAATGTACATATTGCCAAAGCTTATTTTGGATATTTACAATATAAAAAATAAATAAAAATGAGAATCAAAATTGTCAACGGGACAACAGTAACAACAATAACCAAGGGTCAAAATAACCAACAATAACAATAAGCATACAGTGGAGGACATGTGCAGGTTTATTGGTCTGTCAGACACTGTCCCTCAACTTATGGCAGGCAGCAATTTAGTGTGCTGCCAACACACAGCTCTCTGCATCCTCCCCCAACAGGAAGGGTAGCCTATCCTCATCAGAGAGGTCTTTGAAACCTTGAATAAGGGTTTCAAATTTGGGAAAATGACACTCTCTAATTGTTTTATATTTTTTACATTTAGTCAGGAAATGTAGCTCCGTCTCAGGTTCTGCTGTTGTGCAGTGGTTGCACAGCCTTTCCTCTACAGGGAGCCAGGTTTTCCTGTGTCTACCCTTCTCAATGGCAAGGCTGTGCTCACTGAGCCTGTACTTTGTCAAGGTTTTTCTAAGGTTTTGATCAGTAACCATAGTCAAATATTTAGCCACGGTGCACTGACGATTTAGGGCCAGATAGCACTGCATTTTGCTTTGTGTTTGTGCTTGTGTTTCCCAATAAGCAATGTAGTTTTGTTTTGACTGTGTTGTAATTTGGTTTATTCTGATTGATTGGATGTTCTGGTCCTGAGGCTTCAGTGTGTTAGTAGAACAGGTTTGTGAACTCAGTCCCAGGACCAGCTGGATGAGGGGACTCTTTTCTTTGCTCAGCTCTTGGCATTGCAAGGCTTGGTAATGATATGAGAGGGGGTCACTGTATTTTAGATGTTTCCAAAACTTAATTGCTCTTTTTTGAGTTTTTATTATTTGTGGATATTGGCCTAATTCTGCCCTGCATGCATTGTTTGTAGTTTTCCTCTGGACATGTAGGAGAATCTTACAGAACTCTGCATGCAGGGTTTCAATGGGGTGTTTGTCCCATTTGATGAAATCTTGTTTTGCAAGTGGACCCCACACCTCGCTGCCGTAAAGTGCAATTGGTTCAATGACATATTCAATTAGTTTTAGCCAAATTTTAATAGGTATTTCAATTTGAATTTGCTTTTTAATGGCGTAGAATGCGCTGCGTGCTTTCTCTCTCAGTTCAGTTAAGTTGTCCAGTTGAGCTTATTTTTAAACCTAAGCAATTATAGTGTGTGCAGTACTCTATATATTTTGTACCAATTGAGAACTTTGGTCTAATTCCCTGAGATCTGGATATTCTCTGGAAAATCATTATTTTAGTCTTTTTGGGGTTTACTGCCAGGGCCCAGGTCTGGCAGTACTGCTCTAGCAGGTCCAGGCTCTGCTGTAGGCCTTGTGCTGTGGGTGACAGCAGGCATAGGTCATCTGCGAAGAGTAGGCATTTAACTTCTGAATTGTGGAGACTAACACTAGGGGCTGAGGATTTTTCTATAATAATGGCCAATTCGTTGATGTAAATATTGAAGAGTGCAGGGCTCAGATTGCAACCCTGACGAAGGCCCCACCCCTGGTTAAAGAATTCTGTTCTTTTCCTGCCAATTTTAATGCTGCACGTATTGCCAGGACACATTGATTTAATTATGTCATATGTTTTACCCCCTACACCACTTTCAATAACTTTGTAGAACAGTCCTGTATGCCAAATAGAATCAAATGCTTTTTGGAAGTCGATAAAGCAAGAGTTCTAAACTTATAAGAGTTCTAAACTTAAGGAAGTTTAGAACTATTATATTTTGGTATTATTTTGGTGGAAAAGCACAGGGTGTAAATATGATCAGTTGTGCGATGTTTTGGTATAAATCCAATTTGGCTTTTACTCAAGACATTGTGCTTATTAAGGAAGTTTAGAACTCTTACATTTATAATACTACAGAAAACCTTCCCCAGGTTACTGTTCACACAAATGCCTCTGTAATTGTTAGGGTCAAATTTGTCTCCGTTCTTAAAGATTGGGGTTATGAGTCCTTGATTCCAGATGTCATGGAAATAACCTACACTCAGGATCAAATTAAACAGTTTTAATATAGCCAATTGAGATTTTGCGCTAGTAAGTTTGAGCATCTCATTTAGGATGCCACCAGGTCCGCATGCTTTTTTAAATTTGAGAGCCTGATGTTTCTTATAGAGCTCCTGGTCAGTAATTGGGGAGTCGAATGGATTTTGATTGTCCTTTATAGCTTTTTCTAATCCATTCAACTTCTCATGAATTTGGCATTGTTCTGCATTTGTGCCAATTTGAACGGTGTTGTAGAGTGTTTTAAAATGGGTTGTCCATATGTCACCATTTTGTATCGCTAATTCCTATTGTTTAGATTTTTTTATTTTTTTCAAATTTTGCCAGAAGTTGTTTGTGTATATGGACTCCTCAATTAGTGTCAGCTGCTTGCTGTTGTACTGTGCTTTTTTGGTTCTGAGTGTACGTTTATAGAGTTTTAAAGTCTCACGGTAATGAAGGCGTAATTCACCATTATTTGGGTCTCTGTGCTTTTGGTTGGATAGTGTTGTAAGTTTTTTCCTTATAATTTTACAATCTGCATCAAACCAGTTGTCATCTGTGATCTTTTTTGTTTTGTTTTTTGTCAATTTCAATTGTGCTTCTTTTGCTGTTTGCCTGAATGTATAGTTGAGGTTTTTTACTGCCAGATTGATGCCTTCTTTACTGTGAGTCAATGTGGTATCCACAAAGTTATCTAAGAGTGTTTGGATATTTTGGTTACAGGTTGCTTTCTGCTATTCTTCTGTAGCTGTTTTGGGCCCATCTGAATGAATTTCTGATGTTGTACAGCTTACTGGGCTGTGAATGTGTGGTTGTTTCCATGTCTGTTCTTTTGAGGAACAACATAATTTGGCTGTGATCAGACAGAGGTGTTAGTGGCTTGACAGTGAATGAGCTGAGAGAGAAGGGGCCAATGTCTGTAATCATATAGTCTACTGTACTATGGCCAAGAGGTGAGCAGTAGGTGAATCTCCCCAAAGAGTCCCCCCGTAACCTACCATTGACAACGCACAGACCCAGGCTTCTACAGAGTGGACAGTCTGTGGTGCAACGTGGCGTTGGTGGATGGAGCGAGACATGATGTCCCAGATGTGCTCAATTGGATTCATGTCTGGGGAACGGGCGGGCCAGTCCATAGCATCAATGCCTTCCTCTTGCAGGAACTGCTGACACACTCCAGCCACATGAGGTCTAGCATTGTCTTGCATTAGGAGGAACCCAGGGCCAACCGCACCAGCATATGGTCTCACAAGGGGTCTGAGGATCTCATCTCGGTACCTAATGGCAGTCAGGCTACCTCTGGCGAGCACATGGAGGGCTGTGCGGCCCCCCAAAGAAATGCCACCCCACACCATGACTGACCCACCGCCAAACCGGTCATGCTGGAGGATGTTGCAGGCAGCAGAACGTTCTCCACGGCGTCTCCAGACTCTGTCACGTCTGTCACGTGCTCAGTGTGAACCTGCTTTCATCTGTGAAGAGCACAGGGCGCCAGTGGCGAATTTGCCAATCTTGGTGTTCTCTGGCAAATGCCAAACGTCCTGCACCGTGTTGGGCTGTAAGCACAACCCCCACCTGTGGACGTCGGGCCCTCATACCACCCTCATGGAGTCTGTTTCTGACCGTTTGAGCAGACACATGCACATTTGTGGCCTGCTGGAGGTCATTTTGCAGGGCTCTGGCAGTGCTCCTCCTGCTCCTCCTTGCACAAAGGCGGAGGTAGCAGTCCTGCTGCTGGGTTGTTGCCCTCCTACGGCCTCCTCCACGTCTCCTGTACTGGCCTGTGTCCTGGTAGCGCCTCCATGCTCTGGACACTATGCTGACAGACACAGCAAACCTTCTTGCCACAGCTCGCATTGATGTGCCATCCTGGATGAGCTGCACTACCTGAGCCACTTGTGTGGGTTGTAGACTCCGTCTCATGCTACCACTAGAGTGAAAGCACCGCCAGCATTCAAAAGTGACCAAAACATCAGCCAGGAAGCATAGGAACTGAGAAGTGGTTTGTGGTCTCCACCTGCAGAACCACTCCTTTATTGGGGTGTCTTGGTTATTGCCTATAATTTCCACCTGTTGTCTATTCCATTTGCACAACAGCATGTGAAATGTATTGTCAATCAGTGTTGCTTCCTAAGTGGACAGTTTGATTTCACAGAAGTGTGATTGACTTGGAGTTACATTGTGTTGTTTAAGTGTTCCCTTTATTTTTTTGAGCAGTATATATTACGTAAAGGAACACATTTTTTTCTGTCAGTACAAGTTCTTTTTTAAGTTTTAACCAATTGTGATATTTACCAATTTTGAGGGGATCAATACGATTTTGTAGTTCGGATTTGTACCAAATGATCAATCTTCCAGAGTCTCTGCCTCTATTGACAGAGCTGTTTCTGTGATGGCACAATTACCTCTCTGTAGGACAGTAAGTGACAATGTCAGCCTTACACCATGTCTCCTGCAGAATGATGACGTCAACATCTTTCAGATTTTTGTTGAACTCCAGTACTAAACTCTTCAGTCCAAAGGTTGATGAGTTTAGGCCCTGAATGTTCCACATGCTAACTGATAGGTTGATGAGTTTAGGCCCTGAATGTTCCACATGCTAACTGATAGGTTGATGAGTTTAGACCCTGAATGTTCCACATGCTAACTGATAGGTTGATGAGTTAGACCCTGAATGTTCCACATGCTAACTGATAGGTTGATGAGTTTAGACCCTGAATGTTCCACATGCTAACTGATAGGTTGATGAGTTTAGGCCCTGAATTTTCCACATGCTAACTGATAGGTTGATGAGTTTAGGCCCTGAATGTTCCACATGCTAACTGCTAGGTTGATGAGTTTAGGCCCTGAATGTTCCACATGCTAACTGATAGGTTGATGAGTTTAGACCCTGAATGTTCCACATGCTAACTGATAGGTTGATGAGTTTAGACCCTGAATGTTCCACATGCTAACTGCTAGGTTGATGAGTTTAGACCCTGAATGTTCCACATGCTAACTGATAGGTTGATGAGTTTAGACCCTGAATGTTCCACATGCTAACTGATAGGTTCATGAGTTTAGGCCCTGAATGTTCCACATGCTAACTGCTAGGTTGATGAGTTTAGGCCCTGAATGTTCCACATGCTAATTGATAGGTTGATGAGTTTAGACCCTGAATGTTCCACATGCTAACTGATAGGTTGATGAGTTTAGGCCCTGAATGTTCCACATGCTAACTGATAGGTTGATGAGTTTAGGCCCTGAATGTTCCACATGCTAACTGATAGGTTGATGAGTTTAGGCCCTGAATGTTCCACATGCTTTCTGATAGGTTGATGAGTTTAGACCCTGAATGTTCCACATGCTAACTGATAGGTTGATGAGTTTAGGCCCTGAATGTTCCACATGCTAACTGATAGGTTGATGAGTTTAGACCCTGAATGTTCCACATGCTAACTGATAGGTTGATGAGTTTAGGCCCTGAATGTTCCACATGCTAACTGATAGGTTGATGAGTTTAGGCCCTGAATGTTCCACATGCTAACTGATAGGTTGATGAGTTTAGGCCCTGAATGTTCCACATGCTAACTGATAGGTTGATGAGTTTAGACCCTGAATGTTCCACATGCTAACTGCTAGGTTGATGAGTTTAGGCCCTGAATGTTCCACATGCTAACTGATAGGGATTTCATGTTGCAAAAAGAAAGAATAGCAGTCAGAAATACAGTAACTATTAACTAATAAGTTGTTAAGAGATAAACAGGATAACAGCTAACATTCTTTCTGTTATATATATATATAAATATTCCTATTCATTGAACAAGTAAATTCTAGTACAGTAGGTGTGTGTGTGTGTGTGTGTGGTGTGTGTGTGTATGCGTCCGTGTGTGTTTAGTGCAGTTTAGTGCAGATGTATTGGAGGAGCTGTTTAATCTCACTTAATCCTACAGGGTTCTCCTGTCCTCTGACGACCTCTGCGTAGCTGGGCCGGTCCTGCTGTTGGGCCCTGTGGAGTGGAGGGGGCCCAGGTCTGGGCCGTGGGGCTTCCTCTCTGGTCTGGTAGAGGTGGTGGTCTGGTAGTAGGCTGGGCCCTGTGGAGGGGGGGGGGGGGGGGGGCAGGTCTGGGCCGTGGGGCTTCCTCTCTGGTCTGGTAGAGGTGGTGGTCTGGTGTGGGGTAGTAGGCTGGGCCCGGTCCGGTCTGGCTAAGCCGATGGAAGTGGTGATGCTCTGGTGGTGGGTGGGGCCTGTGGGGTACGCTGGGTCTGGTGGGCCGTTGAATGGGCCTGGGGCTCCTTGGTGGTGCAGTGGTCTGGTAGGGGTCTCTGGGTGGTCCTCTGTCCAGTGCGGCATGGGGTGTTAGTCTACCAAGTGCCACGTCCTTTAGAGACTTGGCAAACATCCCTACTGTCTGCTTCCTCAGGTGGGAGTGGTCGTGCAGATGCTCTGGGGTGATTGTTGGGTGGTGAGTAACGTGTACGTTCGGGAGTAGGCCACACCCTCTGGTGATGTCAGCGTTGACTTTCTGAATGGTACGGGGATGAAAGTCTTTGCGGGGCAGCAGAGTGGAGATGGTGATGTGGGAGTTGGGGAACCACTCAGAGGCCCTCTCTGCTACTCTCTCTCTCTCTCTCTTTATGTCTCTGTCTCTCTCTCTCTCTCTTTATGTCTCTGTCTCTGTCTCTCTCTCTCTCTTTATGTCTCTGTCTGTCTCTCTCTCTCTCTTTATGTCTCTGTCTCTCTCTCTCTCTCTCTGTCTCTCTCTCTCTCTCTGTCTCTCTCTCTTTCTCTCTCTCTCTCTGTCTCTCTGTCTCTGTCTCTCTCTCTCTCTTTATGTCTCTGTCTGTCTCTCTCTCTCTCTTTATGTCTCTCTCTCTCTCTCTCTCTCTCTCTCTCTCTCTCTCTCTGTCTCTCTCTCTCTCTCTCTCTCTCTCTTTCTCTCTCTCTTGATGTCTCTGTCTCTCTCTCTCTCTCTCTCTATGTCTCTGTCTCTCTCGGTCTCTCTATGTCTCTGTCTCTCTCTCTATGTCTCTCTATGTCTCTGTCTCTCTCGGTCTCGCTTTATGTCTCTGTCTCTCGCTGTCTCTCTGTGGTTTTTTCTGTTTCTCTCTCAATTCAATTCATTTCAGGGACTTTATTGGCTTGGGAAACATATGTTAACATTGCTAAAGCAAGTGAAATAGATAATAAACCAAAGTGAAATAAACATACAAAAATGAACATTTAACATTACGGTCACAAAGGTGTTTAAGGAAAACAGGCATTTGAAATGTCATATTTTGGCTAAATACACTATTGTAACCATGTGGAAATAGTTAAAGTACAAAATGGAAAATAAATAAACATAAATATGGGTTGTATTTACAATGGTGTTTGTTCTGGTTGCCCTTTTCTTGTGGCAACAGGTCACACATCTTCCTGCTGTGATGGAATACTGCTATTTCACCCAGTAGATATGAGAGTTTATCAATATTTGATTTATTTTCTAATTCTTTGTGGATCTGTGTAATCTGAGGGAAATATGTGTCTTTAATATGGTCATACATTTGGCAGGAGGTTAGGAAGTGCAGCTCAGTATCCACCTCAATTTGTGGGCAGTGTGCACATAGTCTGTCTTCTCTTGAGAGCCATGTCTGCCTACGGAGGACTTTCTCAATATCAAGGCTATGCTCACTGAGTCTGTACATAGTCAAAGCTTTCCTTAAGTCTGGGTCAGTCACAGTGGTCAGGTATTCTGCCACTGTGTACTCTCTGTTTAGGGACAAATAGCATTCTAGTTTGCTCTGTTTTTTTGTTAATTCTTTCCAATGTGTCAAGTAATTATCTTTTGGTTTTCTCGTGATTTGGTTGGGTCTAATTGTGTTGCTGTGGGGTCTGCT
The DNA here is from genome assembly GCF_901001165.1 of Salmo trutta. Taxonomy (NCBI): domain Eukaryota; kingdom Metazoa; phylum Chordata; class Actinopteri; order Salmoniformes; family Salmonidae; genus Salmo; species Salmo trutta. Next base: position 38,698,053 of record NC_042965.1, on the reverse strand, counting down.
TGTGTTTGTAAACATAGCCTCAGGACCAGCTTGCTTTAGGGACTCTTCTACAAATTCATCTCTCTACAAATCCAGAAAAGAGCTGTTCAATTGTACAACCACCTAAAAGGAAGCGATTCACAAACTTACAGTTTACTTCTCGCCAACGTCCAGTCTCTTGACAAGGTAGACGAAATACGAGCAAGGGTTGTTTCCAGACAGACATCAGAGATTGTAACATTCTTTGTTTCACGGAAACGTGGCTCACTCGAGACACGCTATCTGAGTCGGTACAGCCACCTGGTTTCTTCACTCATCGCGCCGACAGAAACAAGCATCTCTCTGGTAAGAAGAAGGGCGGGGGGGTATGCCTTATGATTAACGAGACGTAGTGTGATCATAACAACATACAGGAACTCAAGTCCTTTTGCTCACCTGACCTAGAATTCCTTACAATCAAATGTCGACCGCATTATCTTCCAAGAGAATTCTCTTCGATTATAATCACAGCCGTGTATATCCCCCCAAGCAGACACATCAACGGCCCTGAATGAACTTAATTTGACTCTATGTAAACTGGAAACCACAGTTGTGGGCTCCCAGACACAAAAAAATTAATATATTATTTAAAACTCAAACTCTCTCTCTCTATCTTTCTCTCTCTCTCTATCTTTCTCTCTCTCTCCATCGCTTTTTCTCTCTCTCTTACTCTTTCTCTCTCTCGCTCTTTCTTTATCGTGTGATAGCTCCCTCCTACTTACTGACTTTATTGTCCCCATGGGGACATTTTGTTGCAGTGTCATGTACACGTTTAAAGTGGCGTTTAAATACAAAACAAAATTGACAATACGACCAATAATTTTTTCTTTTTTTAAAGCCTGCTGGCCTTACTGAGTCGATAGGAACATTAGCCCGAGCTATTTAGGAGGGATATCACACCTGGCACAAATGATTGTCTAGTTGTGTTTTTCCTGCTGAGGGGTGCACTATACCTGCGCCCAGAGGGGAGTAGTTCAAGTCTGGGTACAGGGGTGGCTTGGGTCTAAAATGATTTTGTGAGCCTTGCGGAGGGCCCTGACTTAAAGATCTCATCCAGGCCTGTCTGTTTGACTCCAAGTACCTTGCTTGCTGTGGTAATAATCCCTCTCAGCATATTTCTCTGGCTGACAGTGGCATTGCCAAACCAACAAACAATACAAAAAGTTAAAATACTCTCAATGAAAGATTTGTAAAACAAAGTCATTATAGTACAGTCTACATTAAAAGATCCCAGCTGGGCCTCCCGGGTGGTGCAGTAGTCTAAGACACTGCATTGCAGTGCTAGCTGTGCCACCAGAGATTCTTGGTTCGAGCTCAGGCTCTGTCGCAGCCGGCCGCGACCGGGAGGCCCATGGGGCGGTGCACAATTGGCCCAGTGTCGTACGGGTTAGGGAGGGTTTGGCCAGTGCACGCTGACCAGGTCGCCAGGTGTACGGTGTTTCCTCTGACACATTTGTGCGGCTGGCTACCAGGTTGGATGAGCGTTGCTGCTTGGTTGGGTTGTGTTTTGAAGGATGCATGCCTCTCCCGAGTCCGTACGGGAGTTGCAGTGATGATATAAGACAGTAACTACTACCAATTGGGGAGAAAAAGGGGGTAAAATCATTTTAAAATAGAAGAAAAAGAAAGATGCCAGCTTTGTGAGAGAGTTTTTTTCACGCTTTTTTCTCTCTGTGTGTGTAGCGTTATTCCCAGGAAATGGTTTTGTTTATTCACATTCTCATTTCCTCTGGAATATCATTAGATGGAGTTGGAGTGCCTGCCGTCTGAACGTTCTATTGGATGGTGGATCAGGGCTTTCCTCTCAACCCGACTGCTTCCTAACCATTTCCTCTCCTGGTCGCGTTGAAAGGTGATAGCACCGACTACATGCCTGTCGCCATTCACAGAAACTAAAGAGAGCATGGAAGGATGGAGAGGGTGGGAGAGGGAGAGTGGGTGTGTTTGGAAGAGAGAGAGTGGTGTTTCATGTCAGTATATTTCAATGTACTGGAGAGGTTAATTGCGTGTGACATTAAATGAGTTCCAGATGTGGTCTGTCTGTCCGTGCACCCCTCTCTTTCTCTCTTCCTCTCTCATTCTCTTTCCCTCTTTCTTTTTTTTCTCTCTCGCTCTCTCTCTCTCTTACTCTTTCGCTCTTTCTTGCTCTCTTTCTCTCTCTCTCTCTCTCTCTCTCTCTCTCTCTCTCTCTCTCTCTCTCTCTCTCTCTCACACACTCACACTCTCTCTCACACTCACACTCCCCAGACACCACTTCTCTGCCTTTCCTCCCACAAGGGTCGGCATGCCCTCGACTCTGCGACCCAGAAGTGATGTAGGTGAGCACTTCCTTGCAGTGTAGTACGAGCACCAGTTAGTGTTTTCTAAAGACGACAAGAACAAGGCGTGTGAAACACGAGATGCTGTGGCGTGACCATAAAAAGGCAGTTCATGCTTGAAAAACCCTCCAATGATACTGAATTAAAACAATTCTGCAAAGAAGAGTGGGCCAAAATTCCTCCACAGCGATGTGAAAGACTCATTGCCAGTTATCGCAAATGCTTGATTGCAGTTGTTGCTGCTGAGGGTGGCACAAGCAGTTATTAGGTTTAGGGGGATATTACTTTTTCACATAGGGCCATGATGGTTCGGAGAGCTTTTTTCCCTTAATAAATACAATCATCACTTAAAAACTTCATTTTGTGTTTACTTGGGTTATCTTTGTGTAATATTTACATTTGTTTGATGATCTGAAACATTTGAGTGTGACAAATGTGCAAAAAAAATGAAATCAGGAAGGAGGCAAATACTTTTTCACAGCACTGTATATGTTGAAGAGGGTGGGGCTTAAGCTGAATCCCTGTCTCACCCCATGGCCCTTTGGAAAGAAATGTGTGTTTTTTGCCAATTTTAACCATACCCTTTGTTTGTGTACATGGATTTTATAATGTTCTATGTTTTTCCCCCAACACCACTCTCCATCAATTTGTATAGCAGACCCTCATGGCAATTTGCGTCAAAAGCTTTTTTGTAATCAACAAAGCATGAAAAGACTTTGACTTTGTTTTGGTTTGTTTGTTAGTCAATTAGGGTGTGCAGGGTGAATATGTGGTCTGTCGGGCCTTCCGAGTGGTGCAGTGGTCTAAGACACTGCATCGCAGTTTCTAGCTGTGGCACAAGAGATCCTGGTTTGAGTCCAGGCTCTGTCATAGCCGGCCACAACTGGGAGACCCATGGGGCGGCGCACAATTGGCCCAGCGTCGTCCGGTTTAGGGGAGGGTTTGACCGGCAGCAATGTCCTTGTCCCATCATTCCCTAGCGACTCCTGTGGCGGGCCACACACAGTGCATGATGACATGGTCACCAGGTGTATGGTGTTTCCTCCAACACATTGGTATGGCTGGCTTCTGGGTTAAGCGGGCATTGTGTCAAAGAAGCAGTGCGGCTTGGGTCGTGTTTCGGAAGACGCACGGCTCTCGACTTTCGTCTCTCACGAGTCTTTACGGGAGTTGCAGCAATGAGACAAGACTGTAACTACCAATAGATACCATGAAATTGGGAGAAAAAGGGGTAAAAATAAAAAAAAATATGTGGTCTTATCGTACGGCAATTTGGTAAAAAGCCAATTTGACATTTGCTCAGAATATTGTTTTCACGGAGGAAATGTAGTAGTCTGCTGTTAATAATGCAGAGAATTTTCCCAAGGTTGCTGTTGACGCATATCCCACGGTAGTTATTGGGGTCAAATTTGTCTCCACTTTTGTGGATTGGGGTGATCAGTCCTTGGTTCCAAATATTGGGGAAGATGCCAGAGCTAAGGATGACGTTAAAGAGTTTAAGTATAGCCAATTGGAATTTGTGGTCTGTATATTTTACAATTTAATTTAGGACACCATCAACCCCACAGGCCTTTTTGGGTTGGAGGGTTTGTATTTTATCCTGTAGGTTATTCAATGTAATTGGAGAATCTAGTGGGTTCTGGTAGTCGCTAATAGTTGATTCTAACATTTGTATTTGATCATTTATATGTTTTTGCTGTTTGTTCTTTGTTATAGGGCCAAAAAGATTGGAGAAGTGGTTTATTCATACATCTCCGTTTTGGATAGATAACTCTTCATGTTGTTGTTTAATGTTTTCCAATTTTCCCAGAAGTGGTTAGAGTCTATGGATTCTGCAATTACATTTGAAGAATCTCTCTCACTCTCTCAAATATTGAAATGTCAAAGAAGATTGACTTCAATGGAAGCTGGTGGATTTATTTTGATAGTGACAGTGACTGACATGAATAAGATTGATCAATTAAATTAAAGTTTAGTGTAGATAACATCTTTTGAAAGGTTGCCAAGTCTTCAGATCCACAGAGAGGAGGGAGAGAGGCCTGTTGTGGGCCTCCTGTGTGTGCTCTGCTCTAATCACATTCCTCAGACCAGCGGTAGCAGCTTCTCTCCTTGTTCTGCTTCGCGCTCAGCTAGCACTGCATTCCACAGCTCTGGGGGCTTTTGGAGAGGAGGGCAAGCAGAGCGCCACAGATTCCTCCCCCGTCGTCCTGCCCTGCGGAGCCGTCAAAGACCCACGGCCACTTCAAAGGCCATGATGACGCTAGGTGTTGATGACTGCAATCCACCCCGTTCCACTTTTAGCCCTCTCCTCTCCGGACTTCAAGAGCAACAGCAGTCCCTCCCTCCTCCAGATAGATATTTAGACCAGCCTGGGGATCGGGTGGCTTTCATGGTCTCACTGTGGCATTAATCAGGACCCATTAACTTGTGACATTCTCTCTGGCCCAGGAATCATGATTTGGGGGACTGGTGTGTGCTAGGCCGTGTTTAACTATAGCGGAAGATCCTTATATCAGAGCTGCAACGTTAGTTATGTCACAGACATGAGTGTAGAATGATAATGAAATATTCTTCGATATAAAGATGGAAGGTAATGTTAAGCGTGTCGTCAAGAGAGTATCCTATCCTTCGTGTGTTGGTTTTCATCTGGAAATGTGCTGTTTGCTTGTTAGACAGCCTAACTGATGAAAAAACATGTTATTTTAACACAGCTAACTCTGCTAAGAGATCCGTCTTTTCAAAGTGCCAGTTTAGTTTCAGTCAGGGGCTCTTAGCTTCAAGATAATAATAATATGGTATGGAAGCTCTGTTAATGAAGTCACTGTTAAATCTTGAAATCAGTGAATAATGGATGCATATTTAGCATCAAACTCAACTCGTCCCTTTTACTGCCAATACGGTTAGCACAATATGCTTATTATTCTCACTATGCATATACACTGCCTCCAGAGAGTATTCATACACCTTTACTTATTCCACATTTTGTTGTGTTACAGCCTGAATTCAAAACTGATTAAATAAAAAATCTCACCCATCTATACACAATATCCCATAATTACAAAGTAAAAAGATGTTTCACTTACTGAGTCAATACTTAAGGCATTCACTGTCTTCTTGGTAAGCAACTCCAGCGTAGATCTGGCCTTGTGTTTTAGGTTATTGTCCTGCTGAAAGGTGAATTCATCTCCCAGTGTCTGGTGGAAAGCAGACTGAACCAGGTTTTCCTCTAGGATTTTGCCTGTGCTTCACTTAATTCTTTCTTTTTTTATCCTGAAAAACTCCCTAGTCCTTAACGATTACAAGCATACCCATAACATGATGCAGCCACCACTATGCTTGAAAATATGGAGAGTGGTACTCAGTAATGTGTTGTATTGGAATTGCCCCAAACATAACAATTTGTATTCAGGACAAAAAGTAAATTGCTTTGCCACATTTATTTTTGCAGTATTACTTTAGTGCCTTGTTGCAAACAGGATGCATATTTTGGAATATTTTTATTCTGTACAGGCTTACTTCTTTTCACACTGTCATTTAGGTTAGTATTGTGGAGTAACTACAATGTTGTTGATCCATGCTCAGTTTTCTCCTATCACGGCCATTAAACTCTGTACCTGTTTTAAAGTCACCATTTGCCTCATGGTGAAATCCCTGAGGAGTTTCCTTCCTCCGACAACTGAGTTAGAATGGACGCCTTTATCTCTGTAGTGACTAGGTGTATTGATACACCATCCACAGTGTAATTAATAACTTCACCATGCTCAAATGGATATTCAATGCTTTTTGAATTTGTTTGCCATCTACCAATAGTTGCCCATCTTTGCGAGGCATTGGAAAACCTCCCTGGTCTTTGTGGTTGAATCTGTGTTTGAAATGCATTTCTTGACTGAGGGACCTTAAAGATAATTTGTGGTACAGAGATTGTACAATCATTCAAAAATCATGTTAAACACTATTGTTGCACAGAGTAAATCCATGCAATTTATTATGTGACTTGTTAAGCACATATTTACTCCAAAAATGATTTAGTCTTGCCATAATAAATTGAATACTTTTTGACTCAAGACATTGCAGCTTTAAATTTTGAATTAATTTGTAAACATCTCTAAAAACATAATTCCGCTTTGACATTATGGGGTTTTGTGGAACAATATCTCAATTTAATCCATTTAAAATTCAGGCTGTAACACAACAACATGTGGAAAAAGTCAAGGTGTGTGAACACTTTCTGAAGGAACTGTAGACGCTCTGCTGCTATTTAGGGTGTGTGTGTGTGTGTGTGTGTGTGTGTGTGTGTGTGTGTGTGTGTGTGTGTGTGTGTGTGTGTGTGTGTGTGTGTGTGTGTGTGTGTGTGTGTGTGCGCTCGCGTGGCGTGCTTGCGTGTGTTGTAACTTCCCAAAATGATAGCATCCGACCTCTGAACTTTGTCGTCCTTTGTTCTTGTCACTACCCCTTTGAAGACACTGAAAGTGACACCACGGACGGAGTTGAGTGTGTACTCATACATACACACTCACACACGTACAGCCCATTGAGGGTTTCTGTCTCTGCTCTGCTAATAGAATCATCATTATGGCTGTGTCAGTGTTTTTAAGCTGTCACCTCCAGAGTCCTGAGCTACATAGGGTCATTTCCATTTAAAAGTACCCATGAGCACCAACATGTAACGTTCATAGGAGCATGTCAAATTAGGTGTCAAATGAAAGCTAATAGTCTATTTTTTTTAATTTTATTAAGCCAGATATACATTTTTTAATTATTTTCCATCCTAAGAATTATGAATAAGCGTTTGCATTTTTGTCAAACAGATGGAAAAGGGGTCTTGGAATGCAACTACCAGGAAAAGTCTTAACGGGTATTGGAAATACATCAAAACACAATAATGTTGAATTATTAAGTGATTAAATCTAGAAATTCTGTTACCAAATCGGTCAGAGAATTTCAGAAAAATCGGAAACGGAATTTCTGCAATTGAATTTGCGAACATGGAAAATCATAGTAGTCTCATACCACAGTTGGGCCACCTGCTGCTGTCCTCTCTTCCACTGGCTGTTATGTACAGCTCATAGTGTCACCTGCTGCTGTCCTCTCTTCCACTGGCTGTTATGTTCAGCTCATAGTGTCTCCTGCTGCTGTCCTCTCTTCCACTGGCTGTTATGTTCAGCTCATAGTGTCTCCTGCTGCTGTCCTCTCTTCCACTGTCATACTGTTATGTTCAGCTCAAAGTGTCTCCTGCTGCTGTCCTCTCTTCCACTGGCATACTGTTATGTTCAGCTCATAGTGTCTCCTGCTGCTGTCCTCTCTTCCACTGGCTGTTATGTTCAGCTCATAGTGTCTCCTGCTGCTGTCCTCTCTTCCACTGGCTGTTATGTTCAGCTCATTGTGTCTCCTGCTGCTGTCCTCTCTTCCACTGACATACTGTTATGTTCAGCTCATAGTGTCTCCTGCTACTGTCCTCTCTTCCACTGACATACTGTTATGTTCAGCTCATAGTGTCACCTGCTGCTGTCCTCTCTTCCACTGGCATACTGTTATGTTCAGCTCATAGTGTCTCCTGTTACTGTCCTCTCTTCCACTGGCTGTCATGTTCAGCTCATAGTGTCTCCTGCTACTGTCCTCTCTTCCACTGGCTGTTATGGTCAGCTCATAGTGTCACCTGCTGCTGTCCTCTCTTCCACTGACATACTGTTATGTTCAGCTCATAGTGTCTCCTGTTACTGTCCTCCCTTCCACTGACATACTGTTATGTTCAGCTCATAGTGTCTCTTGTTACTGTCCTCCCTTCCACTGTCATACTGTTATGTTCAGCTCATAGTGTCTCCTGCTGCTGTCCTCCCTTCCACTGACATACTGTTATGTTCAGCTCATAGTGTCTCCTGTTACTATCCTCCCTTCCACTGACATACTGTTATGTTCAGCTCATAGTGTCTCCTGCTGCTGTCCTCCCTTCCACTGTCATACTGTTATGTTCAGCTCATAGTGTCTCCTGTTACTATCCTCCCTTCTACTGACATACTGTTATGTTCAGCTCATAGTGTCTCCTGCTGCTGTCCTCCCTTCCACTGGCATACTGTTATGTTCAGCTCAGAGTGTCTCCTGCTGCTGTCCTCTCTTCCACTGTCATACTGTTATGTTCAGCTCAGAGTGTCTCCTGCTGCTGTCCTCTCTTCCACTGACATACTGTTATGTTCAGCTCATAGTGTCACCTGCTGCTGTCCTCTCTTCCACTGATATACTGTTATGTTCAGCTCATAGTGTCTCCTGTTACTGTCCTCTCTTCCACTGACATACTGTTATGTTCAGCTCATAGTGTCTCCTGCTGCTGTCCTCTCTTCCACTGACATACTGTTATGTTCAGCTCATAGTGTCACCTGCTGCTGTCCTCCCTTCCACTGTCATACTGTTATGTTCAGCTCATAGTGTCTCCTGCTGCTGTCCTCTCTTCCACTGGCTGTTATGTTCAGCTCATAGTGTCTCCTGCTGCTGTCCTCCCTTCCACTGGCTGTTATGTTCAGCTCATAGTGTCTCCTGTTACTGTCCTCCCTTCCACTGTCATACTGTTATGTTCAGCTCATAGTGTCACCTGCTGCTGTCCTCTCTTCCACTGACATACTGTTATGTTCAGCTCATAGTGTCTCCTGCTGCTGTCCTCTCTTCCACTGATATACTGTTATGTTCAGCTCATAGTGTCTCCTGCTGCTGTCCTCTTTTCCACTGGCATACTGTTATGTTCAGCTCATAGTGTCTCCTGCTGCTGTCCTCTCTTCCACTGTCATACTGTTATGTTCAGCTCATAGTGTCTCCTGCTGCTGTCCTCTCTTCCACTGGCTGTTATGTTCAGCTCATAGTGTCTCCTGCTGCTGTCCTCTCTTCCACTGTCATACTGTTATGTTCAGCTCATAGTGTCTCCTACTGCTGTCCTCCCTTCCACTGTCATACTGTTATGTTCAGCTCATAGTGTCTCCTGCTGCTGTCCTCCCTTCCACTGTCATACTGTTATGTTCAGCTCATAGTGTCTCCTGCTGCTGTCCTCTCTTCCACTGTCATACTGTTATGTTCAGCTCATAGTGTCTCCTACTGCTGTCCTCCCTTCCACTGTCATACTGTTATGTTCAGCTCATAGTGTCTCCTGCTGCTGTCCTCCCTTCCACTGTCATACTGTTATGTTCAGCTCATAGTGTCTCCTGCTGCTGTCCTCCCTTCCACTGTCATACTGTTATGTTCAGCTCATAGTGTCTCCTACTGCTGTCCTCTCTTCCACTGGCATACTGTTTTGTTCAGCTCATAGTGTCTCCTGCTGCTGTCCTCTCTTCCACTGTCATACTGTTATGTTCAGCTCATAGTGTCTCCTGCTGCTGTCCTCTCTTCCACTGGCTGTTATGTTCAGCTCATAGTGTCTCCTGCTGCTGTCCTCTCTTCCACTGTCATACTGTTATGTTCAACTCATAGTGTCTCCTACTGCTGTCCTCCCTTCCACTGTCATACTGTTATGTTCAGCTCATAGTGTCTCCTGCTGCTGTCCTCCCTTCCACTGTCATACTGTTATGTTCAGCTCATAGTGTCTCCTGCTGCTGTCCTCTCTTCCACTGTCATACTGTTATGTTCAGCTCATAGTGTCTCCTACTGCTGTCCTCCCTTCCACTGTCATACTGTTATGTTCAGCTCATAGTGTCTCCTGCTGCTGTCCTCCCTTCCACTGTCATACTGTTATGTTCAGCTCATAGTGTCTCCTGCTGCTGTCCTCCCTTCCACTGTCATACTGTTATGTTCAGCTCATAGTGTCTCCTACTGCTGTCCTCTCTTCCACTGACATACTGTTATGTTCAGCTCATAGTGTCACCTACTGCTGTCCTCTCTTCCACTGACATACTGTTATGTTCAGCTCATAGTGTCACCTACTGCTGTCCTCTCTTCCACTGACATACTGTTATGTTCAGCTCATAGTGTCACCTACTGCTGTCCTCTCTTCCACTGACATACTGTTATGTTCAGCTCATAGTGTCACCTACTGCTGTCCTCTCTTCCACTGACATACTGTTATGTTCAGCTCATAGTGTCTCCTACTGCTGTCCTCTCTTCCACTGACATACTGTTATGTTCAGCTCATAGTGTCACCTACTGCTGTCCTCTCTTCCACTGACATACTGTTATGTTCAGCTCATAGTGTCACCTACTGCTGTCCTCTCTTCCACTGACATACTGTTATGTTCAGCTCATAGTGTCTCCTGCTGCTGTCCTCTCTTCCACTGTCATACTGTTATGTTCAGCTCATAGTGTCTCCTGCTGCTGTCCTCTCTTCCACTGACATACTGCTATGTTCAGCTCATAGTGTCTCCTGCTGCTGTCCTCTCTTCCACTGTCATACTGTTATGTTCAGCTCATAGTGTCTCCTACTGCTGTCCTCTCTTCCACTGACGTACTGTTATGTTCAGCTCATAGTGTCTCCTGTTACTGTCCTCCCTTCCACTGTCATACTGTTATGTTCAGCTCATAGTGTCTCCTGCTGCTGTCCTCTCTTCCACTGACATACTGTTATGTTCAGCTCATAGTGTCTCCTGCTGCTGTCCTCCCTTCCACTGTCATACTGTTATGTTCAGCTCATAGTGTCTCCTGCTGCTGTCCTCTCTTCCACTGTCATACTGTTATGTTCAGCTCATAGTGTCTCCTGCTGCTGTCCTCTCTTCCACTGTCATACTGTTATGTTCAGCTCATAGTGTCACCTGCTGCTGTCCTCTCTTCCACTGACATACTGTTATGTTCAGCTCATAGTGTCACCTACTGCTGTCCTCTCTTCCACTGACATACTGTTATGTTCAGCTCACAGTGTCTCCTGCTGCTGTCCTCTCTTCCACTGTCATACTGTTATGTTCAGCTCATAGTGTCTCCTACTGCTGTCCTCTCTTCCACTGACGTACTGTTATGTTCAGCTCATAGTGTCTCCTGTTACTGTCCTCCCTTCCACTGTCATACTGTTATGTTCAGCTCATAGTGTCTCCTGCTGCTGTCCTCTCTTCCACTGACATACTGTTATGTTCAGCTCATAGTGTCTCCTGCTGCTGTCCTCCCTTCCACTGTCATACTGTTATGTTCAGCTCATAGTGTCTCCTGCTGCTGTCCTCTCTTCCACTGTCATACTGTTATGTTCAGCTCATAGTGTCTCCTGCTGCTGTCCTCTCTTCCACTGTCATACTGTTATGTTCAGCTCATAGTGTCACCTGCTGCTGTCCTCTCTTCCACTGACATACTGTTATGTTCAGCTCATAGTGTCACCTACTGCTGTCCTCTCTTCCACTGACATACTGTTATGTTCAGCTCACAGTGTCTCCTGCTGCTGTCCTCTCTTCCACTGTCATACTGTTATGTTCAGCTCATAGTGTCTCCTACTGCTGTCCTCTCTTCCACTGACGTACTGTTATGTTCAGCTCATAGTGTCTCCTGTTACTGTCCTCCCTTCCACTGTCATACTGTTATGTTCAGCTCATAGTGTCTCCTGCTGCTGTCCTCTCTTCCACTGACATACTGTTATGTTCAGCTCATAGTGTCTCCTGCTGCTGTCCTCCCTTCCACTGTCATACTGTTATGTTCAGCTCATAGTGTCTCCTGCTGCTGTCCTCTCTTCCACTGTCATACTGTTATGTTCAGCTCATAGTGTCTCCTGCTGCTGTCCTCTCTTCCACTGTCATACTGTTATGTTCAGCTCATAGTGTCACCTGCTGCTGTCCTCTCTTCCACTGACATACTGTTATGTTCAGCTCATAGTGTCACCTACTGCTGTCCTCTCTTCCACTGACATACTGTTATGTTCAGCTCACAGTGTCTCCTGCTACTGTCCTCTCTTCCACTGACATACTGTTCAGCTGATAACTGTTTTCTTTCTCTTTCTGTCATCTGGTCAAAGCAAGAGGACAACCCCCTCCCTCTTTCTTTTCTCTCTCTCTCTCTCTCTCTCTCTCTCTCTCTCTCTGTCTCTCCTCTCTCTCTCTCTTCTCTCTCTCTCTCTCTCTCTCTCTCTCTCTCTCTCTCTCTCTCTCTCTCTCTCTCTCTCTCTCTCTCTCTCCTCTCTCCTCTCTCTCTCCTCTCTCACTCTCTCTCTCCTCTCTCTCTCTCTCTCCAGTTAATGTCACCTCTCCCAGGCTCTTACTGACACCTACCCATGAGCCCCCTCTCTTTCCATTTACTGTAACCAGAATCCTCACCCACTGAGCTCCGGACGTCCATGGACGTTGAAAGGTAGTTGAAATTTGATCAACCCACCCTGGCCTTGATTTCAACATCCACAGATGTCATTTTTTTAGTCTGGACCAGCTCTGATTTCAATGTCCACAGATGTCTGAACCGGCCTTCATTTAACCCAAAAATATATGTCCATGATTGGTTCAGATTTGGTCCGGACCGGAGCCACTCATAGGCGTCTATGTTTCACAAGTGTGGACAGCACAGTACAGTACATTACAGTATAGTAGAGCACAGTAGAGTAATGTACAGGAAAGTATAGTTTAGTACAGTAGAGTAAAATAGAGTATAGTTCAGTCCTGTACAGTAGAATAGAGTGGAGTAGAGCACATTAGAGTGGACTACACTATAATGTATTGAACTATATTCTACTGTATTCTACTGTACTGAACTATATTCTACTGTACTCTACTGTACTATAATGTACTGAACAGTATTTTACTGTACTCTACTGTACTGAACTATATTCTACTGTACTCTACTGTACTATACTGTACTATACTGTACTGAACTATATTCTACTGTACTCTACTGTACTATACTGCACTGAACTATATTCTACTGTACTCTACTGTACTATACTGTACTGAACTATATTCTACTGTACTCTACCGTACTGTACTGAACTATTTTCTACTGTACTGTACTGTACTCTACTATACTGTACTGAACGATATTCTACTGTACTCTACTCTACTATAATGTACTGAACTATATTCTACTGTACTCTACTGTATTATACTGTACTGTACTATATTCTACTGTATTCCACTTTACTCTAATATAATGTACTGAACTATATTCTACTGTACTCTACTCTACTATACTGTACTGAACGATATTCTACTGTACTCTACTCTACTATAATGTACTGAACTATATTCTACTGTACTCTACTGTATTATACTGTACTGTACTATATTCTACTGTACTCCACTTTACTCTACTATAATGTACTGAACTATATTCTACTGTACTCTACTCTACTATAATGTACTGAACTATATTCTACTGTACTCTACTCTACTATGTGCTGAACTATATTCTACTGTACTCCACGTTACTCTACTATAATGTACTGTACTATACTCTACTGAACTATACTCTACTTTACTGTACTGTACTATACTCTACTGAACTATACTCTACTTTACTGTACTGTACTGTACTGTACTGAACTATACTCTACTTTACTGTACTGTACTGTACTGTACTGAACTATACTCTACTTTACTGTACTGTACTGTACTGTACTGAACTATACTCTACTTTACTGTACACTACTGTTATATTCATGCATTTCTGTATAGTACAGATCAGGGACTCATGATGCAATTCCATTACTGCAATTCTGTTACCGGGTGTAAGTCCACTTCACTTACTGTAGTTCAATAACGTAACGTTTTGACTATAACTACTGTTCCCTGAAGGAGGGAAACGAGGTACAACATACCATGGGGAGTTGCACTCTCGCCACTTCGGTTGAAGGTTATACAATCGTGCCTGGCAAGGCCAATGAAATATGCACCTCGTTGGAAGTCCCGTCTTCCACAGATGATAAGTGTGAAGCTTGGGTTCATTCCTTCAATTTAATACCGCTCTTCACCGAACCCAGGAACAGGAGGTGCGAGACCTTACAGGTGTGTACCTCATTTCCCTCTTTCAGGGAACAGTAGTTATAGTCATAACGTTACGTTCCCTTTCAGTCAGTCAATCTTTGGTACAACATACTATGGGGAAATATAATTACACCCCAAGCCGACCCCAATGGATACTAAATGAAAGGACCCACCATCCAGACCTGAACCCGCCAGATGCATGCCGTCTGGGTATTGCGCGGATGGCGTGCTGCCTGGTGACTTTCCCCTGTCCCAGCCATAAGCTGTGGGCTAAACGAGGAGCAGTGATATCCAAACAATTAAACCTCACACCAGTGTGGTGATGCCCAACTCACCGCAGCATAAATATCTCCTATAGTCAACCCTTTAAACAACGCCCCAGACGCTGCCAGAGCCCTGGTGGAGTGGGTATTAACCGCTGCTCCTTGCTGCTGTATGCCAGGGAGATCCAGTGGGAGAGACGCTGCTTAGAGAGCACCCTGCCACAGAGCTGGATTAGCAAAACAGACAAAATGGTGGTCACATAACCAGATATCCAGGGTCGTTCAATGTACGTGTGTAAAGCAGACAAAATTTGGCTAAGCAGAGCCGGAACCCAGACACCCTCCGTGGGGATAGAAAAGCGTGATATGAGAGCCCTGGACCGCACCCATATATATATATATTTGGGCTGGGCGATATGGCCAAAATCTTGTATCCCGATATAGGTAATTTCATATCCCGATAACAATACATATCACGATATAAGTCATTTCGTACCCCGATAACGATACCTATCCCGATATTGGTCATTTCAAATCCCGATACCGATACATATCACAATATAGGCCATTTCGTATCCTGATTACGATACATATCACGATATAGGTCCTTGCATATCCCGATAACGGTACATGTCACGATATAGCACATTTTCTGTAAATTCAATGATTAACTAGTTTATATGAAATGACCACATGTAAAGGCCTATTTCTCATTACATTTTGAATTAAACTCAACAAATAAAAGGTACTTACTCATATTTGATTATTTCTCCTTTCATTTGGAACCTTTGTGCAAATGTTCAATTAAGCATGTAGCAAAATATAAAATATTGATGTATAAAATCTAAAAAGGTAAATAGAAAACACAAAATAAATATAGGCTTAAAATATATATATATATATATGTTTTGGGGGGCTTGCCTGTTTTGCATGTTGTTTTGGCATTAATACATGACACATATCAATTTGTATTTGATACCTTGGGTCGAATGTTAGCACCAACTCACGAAACCCCCGTTTCTCGACTGTGTAAATTGGGGCCATGTCTTTGCAGATGTACTTTGTAACGGCAGCTGTTATCTCCTTCCATCTTCGTGATTCCTTTCCATATGGTGTGCCGCGGGCAAAAGCCTCTTGCAACGTCTGAGTCGGGGGTTTGTTTTGAGCGCTCGACTGTACTTTTTTGGGTCTCATCCATAGACTCTCTCCGTACTGTTTCACATGATTCTTGCGTAGGTGGTAAAAGAGGTTATTGGGGTTTGAGCCTTTTGCAGTGGACGGTTTTCTGATCCGTGTCAGATTTTTCATACCCAAACCACGTCCATGCGACCAAAGTAGCCCCTCTTTTAGGTATGAGCTCTGTGTCTCCGTTAGAGGTCGACCGATTATGATTTTTCACCGCCGATGCCGATTATTGGTGTACCCCCCCCCAAAAAAAGCCGATGCCGATTAATCGGCCGATTTTTAAAATGTATTTATTTGTGATAATGACAATTACAACAATACTGAATGAACACTTATTTTAACTTAATATAATACATCAATAAAATCAATTTAGCCTCAAATAAATAATGAAACATGTTCAATTTGGTTTAAATAATGCAAAAACAAAGTGTTGGAGAAGAAAGTAAAAGTCCAATATGTGCTATGTAAAAAAGCTAACGTTTAAGTTCCTTGCTCAGAACATGAGAACATATGAAAGCTGGTGGTTCCTTTTAACATGAGTCTTCAATATTCCCAGGTAAGAAGTTTTACCTGAAACCCCATTAAGGAATACCTGGGATAGGATAAAGTAATCCTTCTAAACCCCCCCCCCCCCCCCAAAAAAAAAGATATAGATGTACTATTGTAAGTGGTTGTTCCACTGGAGATCATAAGGTGAATCCACCAATTTGTAAGTCGCTCTGGATAAGAGCGTCTGCTAAATGACGCAAATGTAAATGTAGGTTGTAGTTATTATAGAAATTATACTATTTCTCTCTGTACGATTTGTATTTCATATATCTTTGACTATTGGACGTTCTTATAGGCACTTTAGTATTGCCAGTGTAACAGTATAGCTTCTGTCCCTCTCCTCGCTCCTACCTGGGCTCAAACCAGGGACACATCGACAACAGCCACCCTCAAAGCAGCGTTACCCATGCAGAGCAAGGGGAACAACTACTCCAAGTCTCAGAGCGAGTGACGTTTGAAACGCTATTAGAGCGCACCCGCTAACTAGCTAGCCATTTCACATCGGTTACACCAGCCTAATCTTGGGAGTTGACAGGCTTGAAGTCATAAACAGCGCAATGCATTGTAAAGGGCTGCTGGCAAACGCATGAAAGTGCTGTTTGAATGAACGCTTACGAGCCTGCTGCTGCCTCCCATCGCTCAGTCAGACTGCTCTATCAAATCATAGACTTAATTATAACATAATAACACACAGAAATACGAGCCTTAGGTCATTAATATGGTCGAATCTTGAAACTATCATCTCGAAAACGAAATGTTTTTCCTGTCAGTGAAATACGGAACCGTCTAAATATTCCTGTTACATTGTGCAACCTTCGATGTTATGTCATAATTACGTAAAATTCTGGCAAATTAGTTCGCAACAAGCCAGGCGGCCCAAACTGTTGCATATACCCTGACTCTGCGTGCAATGAACGCAAAATGACACAGTTTCACCTGGTTAATATTGCCTGCTAACCTGGATTTCTTTTAGCTAAATATGCAGGTTTAAAAATATATACATCTGTGTATTGATTTTAAGAAAGGCATTGATGTTTATGGTTAGGTACAGTCGTGCAACGATTGTGCTTTTTTCGCAAATGCACTTTTGTTAAATCATCCCCCGTTTGGCGAAGTCGGCTGTCTTTGTTAGGAAGAATTAGTCTTCCCAGTTCGCAACGAGCCAGGCAGCCCAAACTGCTGCATATACCCTGACTCTGTTTGCAAGAGAAGTGACACATTTTCCCTAGTTAAAAGAAATGAATGTTAGCAGGCAATATTAACTAAATATGCAGGTTTAAAAATATATACTTGTGTATTGATTTTAAGAAAGGCATTGATGTTTATGGTTGGAGCAACGTGTACCTAAGCGATTATATGCAACGCAGGACAGGCTAGATAAACTAGTAATATCATCAACCATGTGTAGTTAACTAGTGATTATGATTGATTGTTTTTTATAAGATAAGTTTAATGCTAGCTAGCAACTTACCTTGGCTTCTTACTGCATTCGCGTAACAGGCAGGCTCCTCATGGAGTGCAATGTAAAGCAGGTGGTTAGAGCGTTGGACTAGTTAACCGTAAGGTTGCAAGATTGAATCCCCGAGCTGACAAGGTAAAAATCTGTCGTTCTGCCCCTGAACAAGGCAGTTAACCGACCGTTCCTACGCCGTCGTTGAAAATAAGAATGTGTTCTTAACTGACTTGCCTAGTTAAATAAAGGTCTACAATTATATATATATTTTTTTTAATCGGTGTCCAAAAATACCGATTTCCGATTGTTATGAAAACTTGAAATCGGCCCTAATTAATCGGCCATTCTGATTAATCGGTCGACCTCTAGTGTCCATGCTCTGTGTCACGTTCATTCTCCTCCATGTTTTTTTTGTGTTGCAAATTTCGCAAAGCGTCGTCCAATTGACCAAAAAATATTGCCGTAAAGAGTGTGATTTGCGACACAACTAAATAAATGATAGAGCATAATATGAAACAATAGACCTTTTTCTATCGTCACACGATATATATCGTCATATCACCCAGCCCTAATATTTATATATATGCAAAGTACTTATTATTTTCTTTGTGATCAGTACAGTACCTACCGACCAGTCATAGGTACTGGGGACACAATGCCTTGTAACCTAGATGTGAAAAAAGGACCACTTCTGTGGTAACAGACAAGAACAATCCCTTGTGGACAGAGACAGAACTTATCACTCTCACCCTGGGGAGATTGATGTATCCCTTCAACCCTGTGAACACTGTGGAACGTGGGGTAACAGAGGGGGCAGCATCTAACATGAACCAGCTTCCAACATACGTTATGCTTCCTTGAGACTGTATAGCCTGCATGGGCACAGGGGGCTCTGGCAATGGCTTACACAGTACCCGTTTAGCCAGACTTGTGGGCACTGTTTTCACAGTAATGTTTTTGCGGCGGGGCGCACGGGTCATTCAGACCCGTGCCAAGGCGCCTCGCTCCGGGGGGTTACCCCAGCCAAGTGCTCGGCGGGCTGCTTCCTCCACTCCCTCCAACTCCAGGAATGGAAAATAGGAATGGGGTTGCCATAACGCCGGGGGAAAGTTCCACTCGCCAGAAGTTATGCATGCTATCCGACATTAGCCAGGTGGCTTTTTAGCCTAAGCTTGGTTAGCTAGCCTCTTTGACCGCAGCGTGGTCACTTTATAATAACCAAGCAACTTAATGCTACGTATACTAAATGAGAGAGCCACCCCAGCAACTCCACCATGG
Source organism: Salmo trutta (assembly GCF_901001165.1). Classification (NCBI taxonomy): domain Eukaryota; kingdom Metazoa; phylum Chordata; class Actinopteri; order Salmoniformes; family Salmonidae; genus Salmo; species Salmo trutta. Next base: position 38,679,137 of record NC_042965.1, on the reverse strand, counting down.
GGAGGTAGGAATAGCTAGTAATAGCTAGATTGCCTGTGCGAGTCAGCCAACCCGACTAACACGCTATGCAGTCCTTGTTTAGCTGGCCTGGTCTTGAAAGTCCAAGTAGGACCGGACCCTTCCTCAACAAGTCTGGGAAGAGAGGCTAAGTGTGCTTGACCGAGGCAGGCATGCGGCGGGGGGTACCCACCGAACCTGGCTGCCCTCCCTCTTCGAGCAGCCTCCCATAACCAGCGACAGAACGCACAGGAGCTAGGTTGGGTGCAGGCTGCCATACCCCACGTCATACCCCACGCCATACCCCATGCTATACCCCACGCCATACCCTACGCCACACCCCATGCCATACCCTACGCCATACCCTACGCCATACCCTGGGAGCCATACCCCACGCCATACCCTACGCCCAGGCTGCCATACCCCACGTAATACCCCATTTCATACCCCATGCTATACCCCACGCCATATCCCACGCCATACCCCATGCTATACCCCACGCCATGCCCCACGCCATACCCTACGCCATACCCCACGCCCAGGCTGCCATACCCCACGCCATACCCTACGCCCAGGCTGCCATACCCCACGCCGTACCCTACGCCCAGGCTGCCATACCCCACGCCATACCCCACGCCATACCCCACACCCAGGCTGTCATACCCCACGCCATACCCTACCCAGGCTGCCATACCCCACGCCATACCCTACGCCCAGGCTGCCATACCCCACGCCATACCCCACACCCAGGCTGTCATACCCCACGCCATACCCTACCCAAGCTGCCATACCCCATGTCCAAGCTGCCATACCCCACGTCCAAGCTGCCATACCCCATGTCCAAGCTGCCATACCCCACGACCAGGCTGCCATACCCCACGACCAGGCTGCCATACCCCACGACCAGGCTGCCATACCCCACCACCAGGCTGCCATACCCCACGTCCAGACTGCCATACCCCACAACCAGGCTGCCATACCCCACGACCAGGCTACCATACCCCACGACCAGGCTGCCATACCCCACGACCAGGCTGCCATACCCCACGACCAGGCTGCCATACCCCACGACCAGGCTGCCATACCCCACGACCAGGCTGCCATACCCCACGACCAGGCTACCATACCCCACGACCAGGCTGCCATACCCCACCACCAGGCTACCATACCCCACAACCAGGCTGCCATACCCCACGACCAGGCTGCCATACCCTGTCATATCCCACATCCAGGAGGCTGTCATACACCACGTCCAGGCAGACAAGACATTTGCTCTGACCACCCATCCATCTCCTCTTCCTGCTCTTCGGTCCCAGCCAAGGTACCGGCCTCTGGGAAAGGAAAGTCGTCATCGGTAATTCCAGTGTAGTACGTGGCACTGTGCGCACAGGCTGGTTCGAGCGAGAGGCCGCCTGAGTGTGCTCCAAGCCGAGACAAACTACACAGAGCATAAGTATCTTTCAGAGAAATGCTATAACCGCATGACTGGGGGCATGAGCTCATCCCCGAACCCGGCTTCGCCATCGTCGTTTCGATTTAACTGAAATTCCGTTACCTAACTTTATCTGCACATTTCAGTAAATGTGTTTTTGTAAAATTATCAGCGTTAATTGTTAAAAGTAGTCTTTGTGCATAGAACTATATGGTTTGTTAAACCTTAAAATCAATGGTTACCGTGGAATTATCAGAATATTGCCATGATATTAGGTGTCCTCTCCCAGTGATCCCTCACTGAAACCTCCACACTTGTTTGCTTTCAGACGGAGCTGATGTTCAGGGGTTATGGAGAGGACGGAGCGGGGGTGGGGTGAAGCGGGATGGCAAACCTCTCAGCTTGTAACATTGTGGGATGGCTTATTTTGTGGGCTTGCCAGCTGGAGGGTGATATCATTCAAACATGCAGGCGTTTCTGAGTGGGAGGTTTGAGACAGAGACTTTGGTGCTGCCTGTCGACCTTGGCCTTAATGAAAACCATGCTTGTATTAGGCACAAATCATAACAAAGATCATCAGTAGCTTGATTCCTTGATTCACACCCCCAAAAAATCACTCTTCAAATGGCTCATCCAGATTTTCTGTGATTGAATGTTAGCCTACATAGACATTAAGAGCAATGGCATAACATTTACCAGGTCTATAAAGCCTTGTTCACACTAGGCCTTAATGTTCAAATCTGCTTTGGAGTACTGACTCTCCAAACGGCAGGTTAGAAGTGACCAAATCGGATTTGTGTGTGCCTACGGCTATGCTAGTTGTCATAGTAACAATGGTGTAGGCTGATTGGTGATGATGCTAGTGCTTCCTATCACTCATAAGTTATTTCGGAAGCTAAGGTGACAGTGCCTGCCATGGACATTTCCCGTTTGCTTTGAATGTTTAAAATCATAGTTTAAGAACACAATTACAGCCAAAAAGGATAAGATTATCCAACTTTCAAAATTAGTCATTTTTGGCTAGCCACAGCAGTCAGTTAGCTGTTTAACTTTCTAGCACATTCACTCATTTGTTTGTAAACAATTAACATGCTAGTTAGCTACCACATTTATCTTGTCAAACTGTCAACACAGTCTACCACATTTTCTTGTCAAACTGTCAACACAGTCTACTACATTTATCTTGTCAAACTGTCAACACAGTCTACCACATTTATCTTGTCATACTGTCAACACAGTCTACCACATTTATCTTGTCATACTGTCAACACAGTCTACCACATTTATCTTGTCAAACTGTCAACACAGTCTACCACATTTATCTTGTCAAACTGTCAACACAGTCTACCACATTTATCTTGTCAAACTGTCAACACGGTCTACCACATTTATCTTGTCAAACTGTCAACACAGTCTACCACATTATCTTGTCAAACTGTCAACACGGTCTACCACATTTTCTTGTCAAACTGTTAACACAGTCTACCACATTTTCTTGTCAAACTGTCAACACAGTCTACCACATTTATCTTGTCAAACTGTCAACACGGTCTACCACATTTTCTTGTCAAACTGTCAACACAGTCTACCACATTTATCTTGTCAAACTGTCAACACAGTCTACCACATGTATCTTGTCAAACTGTCAACACGGTCTACCACATTTTCTTGTCAAACTGTCAACACAGTCTACCACATTTATCTTGTCAAACTGTCAACACGGTCTACCACATTTTCTTGTCAAACTGTTAACACAGTCTACCACATTTTCTTGTCAAACTGTCAACACAGTCTACCACATGTATCTTGTCAAACTGTCAACACGGTCTACCACATTTTCTTGTCAAACTGTCAACACAGTCTACCACATGTATCTTGTCAAACTGTCAACAGAGTAGCTAACAATCAACAAGATATGCCAAATAACATTCTAAAAACCACTTGCATCATATTTGACCGTTCAGACAAGTCGCATGGCCAGGAATCACCTACGAAGGTTGTTTGAAATGTGGCTTTTTGTCTATTCAGACTGCAGGAAAAATAACTGATTTGAATCAGATAGAAGTAGACAAAGAGGAGGAAGTCTTCTTTATTTGAGAACAGAAGCCCTGGGATCCTTTACTGAGATAAGGTTACAGCAGGAGAGAGGGAGGGGAGGAGAGAGGTAGGGAGGAAGAGAGGGGTGGACATATTGGATGAAGGCAGAAATACTTGGGAAGTTGAACAGAGAGGGATGGAGGGAATGAGAACCACCCGCCCTGCTCTACCCTGTCTGCCTCTCTCTCTCTCCCTCCCCTCTTGTCGCTCCTCAAGCCCCCTTTGAAGTTATATATATATATATATATATAGAGAGAGAGAGAGAGAGAGAGAGAGAGAGAGAGAGAGAGAGAGAGAGAGAGAGAGAGATATGTCAACAGACAGATGAGTGTAAGGCGGCTTGCCACACACACCAACTGTCTGGCCCAGGGCCTGTGTTAGGTTAACCGTTCCCACCTCTGACTGTGTGTGTAAACTCAGGCTTCACTCTACAGTACTTCATAGGCCCAGTCAGTCAGAATGGTTTGGTCTCTCACTTTCATTTTCTCCCTCCGTCTCTCTCGTCTTGATCTCTGTCCTCAGTCACTGTTCAGACTGTGGAGGAAATGCTTTACGTACAACATGATTGATTGACTGGAAAACAGAGACAGAGTGAGAGAAAGAGACTGACAGACAGACTTGAAAACACCACAAGGATTAGAGCGAAAAATCAACTGATGAACTGTCAATGAAAGACAGCGTGAGTAAGAGAAGAGAGAGCGAGAGAGAGACGAGATTCCACCCTGTAAACGGAATTTGCCTGATGAGGAGAGTCTCATTTCATTCATGTGCATTTTCATCCACAGGATGCAGGAGTTGAGCAAATCCAATTGAGAAAAGGCCTGTGACTCTCTCTGTAAAATCGACCGTTTGGCAGGTGGTGACGGAGATCAAACGAGCCACACCGAAAGGAAACTTGCATGGCCACGTGTGTCTGTGGTGTGTGTAATGTGTGTGTGTGGGTGGGTGCATGGGTGTGTGTGTGTTCTTGATCAAGTTCTCTGGCCCGCTATGTGTGGGCATGTTATTGCCAGCGAGGATCCAATTTTGAGGGTGAGGTATCACTGGAGGTATGTGGCAGCTGGGGGGCCAGTTAAGATTGAGGGGATTTGATGTTTGTGTGAGTGTGTGTGCGTGACTGTGTGTGTTTTGTACGTAGTAGACTTTCTCCCACACATTTTAAAAAGATCACAGTAAGCCTTTGGATTGGGGTATAGTAAGCACAGCTCACCGACTAAATCCCCCAACCACCCCATGTAATGGGAGGATGAGCACTGAGCACATGTGCCTGTGTGTTTTAACTTGTAGACTCCTGTAGTGGAACCAGGCCTGCTGAAGAATGATCAATAACTTGATGATTTGATGATGTCACACTGGAACACACACATACGCACAGACACATTCTCTCTGTCTCTCTCTCTCTGTCTCTCAAACACGTCCTGGAACACACACATACACATACGCACAGACACATTCTCTCTGTCTCTCTCTCTCTGTCTCTCAAACACGTCCTGGAACACACACATACACATACGCACAGACACATTCTCTCTGTCTCTCTCGCTCTCTCTCTCAAACACGTCCTGGAACACACACATACACATACGCACAGACACAATCTCTCTGTCTCTGTCTCTCTGTCTCTCTCGCTCTCTCTCTCAAACACGTCCTGGAACACACACATACACATACGCACAGACACATTCTCTCTCTCTCTCAAACACGTCCTGGAACACACACATCTAAAACCTAGGTACACAGTTGGGTGAGAGAAGAGGACTGGCTAACTGCCCAGGTTCTTCTTCTCCTGTATATCTCTGTGTACATGTGAAAAGGTGCTAGGTCTTCTTGGTCTCAAAAGAAAATAGAGAAACCTGAAGCAACAGCCCTAGTGGTTAATCATTGAGCCAGACTGACATTTCCTAGAGAACATTGAGTGACTGTCTGTCGCTCTGCCAGACCGTACTGGCACCACTAACATTGTTGATGGCACTATTTTGTGATGGGTCTATTTGTGATGGAACTATTTGTGATGGGTCTATTTGTGATGGGTCTATTTGTGATGGGTCTATTTGTGATGGGACTATTTGTGATGGGTCTATTTGTGATGGGTCTATTTGTGATGGGTCTATTTGTGATGGGTCTATTTGTGATGGGACTATTTGTGATGGGTCTATTTGTGATGGGACTATTTGTGATGGGTCTATTTGTGATGGGACTATTTGTGATGGGTCTATTTGTGATGGGTCTATTTGTGATGGGACTATTTGTGATGGGACTATTTGTGATGGGTCTATTTGTGATGGGTCTATTTGTGATGGGACTATTTGTGATGGGTCTATTTGTGATGGAACTATTTGTGATGGGTCTATTTGTGATGGAACTATTTGTGATGGGACTATTTGTGATGGAACTATTTGTGATGGGACTATTTGTGATGGAACTATTTGTGATGGGTCTATTTGTGATGGAACTATTTGTGATGGGACTATTTGTGATGGGACTATTTGTGATGGCACTATTTTGTGATGGCACTATTTTGTGATGGAACTATTTGTGATGGGTCTATTTGTGATGGGTCTATTTGTGATGGGTCTATTTGTGATGGAACTATTTGTGATGGGTCTATTTGTGATGGGTCTATTTGTGATGGGTCTATTTTGTGATGGGTCTATTTGTGATGGGACTATTTGTGATGGGTCTATTTTGTGATGGGACTATTTGTGATGGGTCTATTTTGTGATGGCACTATTTTGTGATGGAACTATTTGTGATGGGTCTATTTTGTGATGGGTCTATTTGTGATGGGTCTATTTGTGATGGGTCTATTTGTGATGGGACTATTTTGTGATGGGTCTATTTGTGATGGGTCTATTTGTGATGGGTCTATTTGTGATGGGTCTATTTGTGATGGGTCTATTTGTGATGGGTCTATTTGTGATGGGTCTATTTGTGATGGGTCTATTTGTGATGGGTCTATTTGTGATGGGTCTATTTGTGATGGGTCTATTTGTGATGGGTCTATTTGTGATGGGTCTATTTTGTGATGGCACTATTTTGTGATGGGTCTATTTGTGATGGGTCTATTTGTGATGGGTCTATTTGTGATGGGTCTATTTGTGATGGGTCTATTTGTGATGGGTCTATTTGTGATGGGTCTATTTGTGATGGGTCTATTTGTGCCCAGGTCAAGAGGAGTGCACTATAAAGGGAATAGGGTGCCATTTCTGCCTAGACCCAATGGAGGAAGGAATATGACCTAGTTTGTCAGCCAGTTTGTTACTACACTAAACACGCAACATTTAAAGTGTTGGTCCCATGTTTCATGAGCTGAAATAAAAGATCCCAGAAATGTTCCATACACACAAAAAAGCATATTTCTCTAAAATTGTGTCGCAGGAAAAACTTAATGATGGTGTTGGAGACGTGTGCGTCAGTCACTCAGCCGTGGGTAAACAGGGAGTACAGGACTAGACACGCACCCCTTTGGGGCCCTCTTGTTGAGGGTCAGCGTGGCGGATGTGTTGTTGCCTACATTCACCACCTGGGGGTGTCCCTTTAGCTCAATGCGAATGTTGTCTGTAATCCATGACTTCTGGTTGGGATATGTACGTACGGTCACTGTGGGGACGATGTCGTCGATGCACTTATTAATGAAGCCGGTAAACTCCTCAATGCCGTCGGATGAGTCCCTGGGTATATTCCAGTCTGCTAGAGAAACAGTCCTGTAGCTTAACATCGGCTTCATCGGATCATTTGAGGAACTTCCTGTTCGATTTTTTCCTTGTAAGCAGGAATCAGGAGTACAGTTAGATTTTCCAATTGGAGGGCGAGGAAGAGCTTTGTATGTGTCTCTGTGTGGAGTGAAGGTGATCTAGAGTTTTATATGTGTTTCTGTGTGTGGAGTGAAGGTGATCTAGAGTTTTATATGTGTCTGTGTGTGGGGAGTAAAGGTGATCTAGGGTTGTTTGCCTCTAATTGCGCATGTGACATGCTGGTAGAAATGAGGTAAGATAGATTTCAATTTTCCTGCATTAAAATACCTGTCCAATAGGAGTGCCGACCTCTGAATGAGCATTTTCTTGTGTGTGTCACAGAGGTCGTTGAATGGAGACCAAGATGCAGCGTGGATAGTGCTCATTCTTAATCTTTAATGAAGACACTTTAACCAAAAACAACAAAAACGACCAACAACAGTCCCGTCAGGTACACTTAGACTAAATGGAAACAACTACCCACAAACCCCAAAGGAAAACAGGCTGCCTAAGTATGGCTTCCAATCAGAGACAACGAAAGACACCTGCCTCTGATTGGAAACCATACCCGGCCGAACATGGAAAAACAACACATAGAGATAGAAAAGTAGAACACTCCCACATAGAAACAGAAAACCCCAAAACCCACACAAAACAACCCCCTGCCACGCCCTGACCATTTTACTATGGCAAATGGCCTCTTTACCTGGTCAGGACGTGACAGTTACCACCCCCCCCCCCCTCCCCGACTGCACACCAAACTAAAACCCCACAAAAACAACCCTAAACAAAAATGGAGGGAAGGGAGGGTGGCCACCGTCCATGACGGCTCCTGTACTACACCCAGACCCTCCGCCAATCCTCCAGCTACGGAGGTGGCTCCGGCTCCGGGCGTAGCCCCCGTTCTGCCTGCAGATCCCTCTGCTTCTGGAACCCTGACCTGTGGATCATTACCAGAGGTTCTGGGTTGCAGACCACCGCTGAAGGCTCTGGGTTGCAGACCACCGCTGAAGGCTCTGGGTTGCAGACCACCGCTGAAGGCTCTGGGTTGCAGACCACCGCTGAAGGCTCTGGGTTGCAGACCACCGCTGAAGGCTCTGGGTTGCAGACCACCGCTGAAGGCTCTGGGTTGCAGACCACCGCTGAAGGCTCTGAGTTGCAGACCACCGCTGAAGGCTCTGGGCTGCAGACCACCGCTGACGGCTCTGGGTTGCAGACCACCGCTGAAGGCTCCGGACTGCAGACCACCGCCGAAGGCTCCGGACTGAGAGGCGTTGCCGGAGGCTCCGGGCTGAGGAGCGTCGCCGGAGGCTCCGGGCTGAGGAGTGGAGGGCGCACTGGGGGACGAGTGCGCGGAGCCGGCACCGGACGTACTGGGCCATGGAGGCTTACTGGAGGTCTGGTGCTTGCGGCTAGCACAACCCGTCCTGGCTCGATGCTGACGCTAGCCCGGCAAGGGCGGAGCACCGGCACAGGACGAACTGGGCTGTGCTGGGGAATGCGGGGTACCGTGCTTGGAGCAGGCGTAGGATATACTGGGCCATGGATTCTCACTGGAGGTCTGATGCTTACAGCTAGCTTAACCCGTCCTGGCCCAATGCTGACTCTGGCCCGGCAAGGGCGAAGCGCTGGCACAGGACGAATCGTGCGTGGAGGGTATCGTGCGTGGAGCAGGCGTAGGATATCCTGGGCCGAGGAGCCGCACTGGAGGCGAGATATGTTGAGCCGGTGCACTTTTACCTGGCTGCCGGCTAACTGTCGCACGACAACGTTGAGGAGCCTGTATCGACCGCACCGGGCTGTGAGTGCGTATGGGCGACATAGTGTGCATTACTCCATACTGCATAGCTCTTCCCTCTGTGTGTCTGCTCCGTCGTGCCCTTTCCGCCAGTCCCTCTCAGGGTTCCCCCTGACCTAGCCAAACTCCCCTTATGGGGTTGCCTCTTCACCTCCTCAATTGGAGGATACAACGCCTCGTAATACGTCGTTCCCTCTTAGCTTCTTCCAGTTCCTCCTTCAGGCGCTGGTACTCCCCAGCCTGGCTCCATGGTCCCTTTCCATCAAGGATCTCCTCCCACGTCCATGACTCCAGGTACCTCCTCTCATGCTGCTTGGTCCTTTTATGGTGGGTAGTTCTGTCACAGGGGTCATGGAATGGAGACCAATATGCAGCGTGGATAGTGCTCATTCTTAATCTTTAATGAAGACACTTTAACCAAAAAAACGACCAACAACAGTCCCGTCAGGTACACTTAGACTAAACGGAAACAACTACCCACAAACCCCAAAGGAAAACAGGCTGCCTAAGTATGGCTTCCAATCAGAGACAACGAAAGACACCTGCCTCTGATTGGAAACCATACCCGGCCAAACATGGAAAAACAACACATAGAAATAGAAAATTAGAACACTCCCACATAGAAACAGAAAACCCCAAAACCCACACAAAACAACCCCCTGCCACACCCTGACCATTTTACTATGGCAAATGGCCTCTTTACCTGGTCAGGACATGACAGTGTGCTTATGGCCCTATACAGCTTGTTGAGTGCGGTCTTAGTGCCAGCATCGGTTTGTGGTGGTAAATAGACAGCTTTGAAAATATAGATAAAAGGTATCTTGGTAAATAGTGTGGTCTACAGGTTATCATGACCTCAAGACTTTCTTAATATTGGAAATCGCGCACCAGTTTTAGTTAAAAAGAGACACACATCACCCCCCTTGAGCTTATTTGATGCTGCCCTTTTGTCTTGCCGATGCATAAAAAAACAGCTAGAATATTATTCACGTCCTTGTTCAGCCACAGTTTCATCAGAGTGCCCGTACGTCGGCCTCTATTGCTTTCTCTTTCTCTTCAGAGTGTCGGGGGGAGGGCCTGGTCCGAGGTGAGCAGTATGTCCTGCTCCGACTGACCCTTGAAGTAGAAATCTTCATCCAAATCAAGGGTAGTGATCGCTGTTCTGATGTCCAGAATCGGTTTTCGGTCATAGGAAACGATGACAGAAATATTATGTACGAAAAAAGTTACGATCAATGCCAAAAAGCACAGAAAATTGGTCCGGAACTTGTAAAACGGCTGCTATACATTCCAAAGCCATTCTTCCTAAAGACTGCAAGTCCCTGTGCTGATCTGCTCTGTGAAATGTTTGTAGGCGTGGTTTGATATTTTGCTAATACCAAAAATAGTTTTTTTGAACCTGACTGTATATTTCATTCTGGGATTAGAGAATAAAACAGAGGTTCAAGTTTGTAATGTCTCTCTTTCGCTCTAAAGGAAGGTAGAGAGTTTGTTGTTTGGTTGGAGAGAAGTAGTGGAAGCTAGAAAGCCTTGTCCTGCCTTGAGTTTCCTCCTCCTTCTCCTGGTCTACTTTCTCCTGCTGGTCCTCCTCCTGCTCCTCCTTCTTCTTCTTTCCTCTTTCTCCTCTTTCTCCTCCTCCCCCTACTCTCGCTAGCTGTTTCGAAACCTGTCATGTTCTTCCAGGTAGGGGCTGTATAGCATGCTGTTACCCAGACAAAAAATAATGTGAAGCGACTGAACGTTTTGGGGGTTGGGAGAGGAGGAGGTGGGGGGATGTAACCAGGGGCGCCCAGCGATTGTGAAAAGCTAAGGGTGGGGGGAGTGGGTGGATCTGAGGGGTAGAGGGTGGGGGAGGGTCTGAAGTACTTGTGTTGGATGATCAAAGGAGGAGTGAATTGTGCCACTGACAGAGAAGAATGGTATGGATGGTGTGACTTGAATTTAGTAGATAGTTAGCTATCTAGCTAAGTGGTTAGCTTCTTCCAAAATCAAGTTTCGCTTGATAACACCAAAGAATCCCCTTCTGGATCAAGAACCTTGCTGTCTAATATTGTTTTGTACGTGCAGCAAACTGTGAGTTTTACTGAGTTACTTGTATAATTTTATGAGCTGGGATTTCTGTCCTGCAAATAGTTTAGGTCAGAAACTATAAAATGTTTGCAGTGCGCTAGTAAACATTTAGTTAGCATTCTCTATGGGATTGTACATGTACTTGTTAGCATTGCTAACATTCGGATTACAATAGCGCCCCTTGTATTCAGTGACGGTACTACTTGATATCCCGGTATGGCACTGTTTGAGTCCATTTTCTTCTGTTTGGTGCCTAGTGAATACGAACCAGGTGTTTACCGTTTTTTCTGTTGGCTGTAACAGGAGCATGTAGAGTGTTGGCTGTGTAAGGGGATACCCATGTGAAAGACTGTCTCCCCTTGGGGCGGGCAGGGTATAACTAGAGATACCTGAGAGAAGATGGGAGGGAAAGGGGTGGAGAGGATGGGGAGAAGATAAGGGAAAGGAGAGGAGGATGAGGGGAGAGGAGTAGTAGGGAGGGAGAGGAGAGGAAAGGAGAGGATGAGAAAGGGGAGGAAAGGATGAGAAAGGGGAGGAGAGGATGGGGAGAAGAGAAGCAGAGGAGAGGAGAGGAGAGGATGAGAGAGGGGAGGAGAGATGGGTTGTGAGGAGAAGAGAAGACTGAAAGGAGAGAGGGTAGGAGCGGAGGGAGAGGTAGACGGAGAGGAGAGGATGAGAGAGGGGAGGAGAGATGGGTTGTGAGGAGAAGAGAAGACTGAAAGGAGAGAGGGTAGGAGCGGAGGGAGAGGTAGACGGAGAGGAGAGGATGAGAGAGGGGAGGAGAGATGGGTTGTGAGGAGAAGAGAAGACGGAAAGGAGAGAGGGTAGGAGGGGAGGGAGAGGGAGAGGAGAGTAGAGGAAAGAGGAGGGGAAGGGAGGAGAGCAGGGGAAGGGAGGAGTGGAGGTAAAGGGAGGAGAGGAAGGGAAGGGAAGGGAGGAGAGGAGGTGAAGGGAGGACAGGAAGGGAAGGGAGGAGAGGAGCAAAGCAAAATGGAGCAGTGAAGTGTCATGGTGGGCAGTGCTTTTCCCAGCGAGGGGATAGAGGGGCTAGAGGGGATAGAGAGGCTAGAGGGGATAGAGGGGCTAGAGGGGATAGAGAGGCTAGAGGGGCTAGAGAGGCTAGAGGGGCTAGAGGGGATAGAGAGGCTAGAGAGGCTAGAGGGGCTAGAGGGGATAGAGAGGCTAGAGGGGCTAGAGAGGCTAGAGGGGCTAGAGGGGCTAGAGGGGCTAGAGGGGCTAGAGGGGCTAGAGAGGCTAGATGGGCTAGAGAGGCTAGAGGGGCTAGAGGGGCTAGAGGGGCTAGAGAGGCTAGAGGGGCTAGAGGGGCTAGAGAGGCTAGAGGGGCTAGAGGGGCTAGAGAGGCTAGAGAGGCTAGAGGGGCTAGAGAGGCTAGATGGGCTAGAGGGGCTAGAGGGGCTAGAGAGGATCGAGGGGATAGCTGCTGGAGCACATGACGAGCTCTGCTGTTTCTGGACTGTGGGCGTGTGCATCGAAACTGCGACCCACTTCACTAGAGCACCAAAACATTAGCACCAAATCTCTCATCCGAACCCAGCTCAGTTACAATCCCTCCTTCAATCAAGTCATGATGACCAACCTCCCAACCTCTCTGTAGCAGTGTAGCAGCAGTACTGATGGAGGTAATGGTGGCGGGTGAGGGCCAGCCTCTAAAACAACAACACTGCCCACATCAACAACAGGAGGTACTCTGGTGTGCTGGGAGAGGACCAATACAATGGAACAGTGTTTCAGACCTTAGACGCAAGCAGGAAGGGAGGGAGGCAGGAAGGGAGGGAGGCAGGAAGGAAGGGAGGCAGGCCGGCAGAGAGGCCGGCAGAGAGACCGGTAGAGAGCCAAGCAGAGAGCCAGGCAGAGAACCAGGCAGAGAGCCAGGCAGAGAGGCTGGCAGAGAGGCTGGCAGAGAGCCAGGTAGAGAGCCAGGTGGAGAGCCAGGCCGAGAGCCAGGTAGAGAGCCAGGTAGAGAGGCAGGCCGGCAGGCAGAGAGCCAGGCCGAGAGCCAGGTAGAGAGGCAGGCCGGCAGGCAGAGAGGCAGGCCAGCAGGCAGAGAGCCAGGTTTCCCTAAAAAATTGACAAAGAAAAAAAGAATTAAAACATATAAAATCATTTATCTTTCATCTCCATGTTTCATAATTTTCCTTCAATTTCCAAGAGATTGAATGTATCTCACTAGAGAACAGCACCCCTCTGTCTCTGTATGTGTAACCTATCTGATGCCGTATGGTCAAAAAGAGTATGATATTGTTGCCTCCTGTAGTGTTGAATGCAAGAGAAGCCTGTGAGCATTTGGCCTCCCTTGATAAAAAAAAAGTATAAAATAATAGCCAATCAGCGTTGAGCTAAACTGAGTGAGCTCAACTGTGAATTGTCCTTACCGCTTGTAAGTACGCATTTCACGGTAAGGTCTACACCTGTTGTATTCGGCGCATATGACAAATAACATTTGATTTGATTTGATGTTGAAATGTTAAAGTTGAAATGGTAAAAATCTGTTGATTTCAGTTTGTAAAGTGGATGAGTTTAGCATGATGATTAGATGATCTCTCTCTGTCTCTATCTCTCTCACTTTCTCTCTCGCTTTCTCTCTCTCTCTCTATCTATCTCTCTCTCTTTCTGTCTCTCTCTATCTCTCTCTCTCTTTCTGTCTCTCTCTTTCTGTCTCTCTCTCTCTTTCTGTCTCTCTCTTTCTGTCTCTATCTCTCTCTTTCTGTCTCTCTCTATCTCTATCTCTCTCTCTCTATCTCTCTCTTTCTGTCTCTCTCTATCTCTCTCTCTCTTTCTGTCTCTATCTCTCTCTATCTCTCTCTCTCTATCTCTCTCTTTCTGTCTCTCTCTATCTCTCTCTCTCTTTCTGTCTCTATCTCTCTCTGTCTCTCTCTATTTCTGTCTCTCTCTATTTCTGTCTCTCTCTCTCTGTCTCTCTGTCTCTCTCTCTCCCTCTCTCTGTCTCTCTCTCTCTCTGTCTCTCTCTCTCTTTCTCTCTCTCTCGCGCTCTCTCTCTTTCTCTCCCTCTCTCTCTTTCTCTCTCTCTCTCTTTCTTTCTCTCTCTTACTCTCTTTCTCTCTCTCTCTCACTTAATTTGCCTTTGAATGCAAAGATTTTCTGCATCTCTGTCTGTTGTGAAACATCTATTTTTCGTCCCCAGTTTTCTCCCCTGAGAAAAAAATATATTTTGTTGACAACGTCGCTAGCTATTGTTGTTTTATCAGGAGTTCTGCTTCTCAGAAAACACAGCTCTGCTTCCTTTGCTCAGAATTCTAAGTTACCTGAAACGCAACACTGAAATGGTGTGTGTTTGTGTTTGTATTTGTCTGTATACTTAAGTGTGTGCGCTTTAGCAAGTGTGTGTGTGTGTGTGTGTGTGTGTGTGTGTGTGTGTGTGTGTGTGTGTGTGTGTGTGTGTGTGTGTGTGTGTGTGTGTGCCGTTAATGTTCAGATAGTGCTCTACCTTAAATGTCCCCAGGCTCTTGATTTCTCAGATTCAGCATCTGTGGTTCCAGTCTGCCTCTAGACAAGTAATGATAGAGACAGAGAGGTGTTTGCGTGGAAAATCCAATGTCTCTAGCACATTACATCCTTCAGGAGGGACAGAAAAGCAGGACTTCAAAGAGACAGAACACTCAAACAGCACAGCACACTTTGTCAGCATTCCTTTCCTATGACACACCATGGCCATCTTGGGCTATTTGCATTTAACCCCCCAACTCTAGACTCACACACACACACACACACACACACACACACACACACACACACACACACACACACACACACACACACACACACACACACACACACACACACACCCTCCAAATCTCTCAGGTCACTGGGCCGACCCCCTGGCCTTTTCGCGATGGAGTGACAGACAGTCCTCCTCTCTGAATACCCTTTTCAATGGTCCTGCTGCAGGTCCACACAAACACACGCACACACACACACACACACAACACACACTGGCCTGCTGCACGCATAATCCCAACCCAAGGAGCAGCTCTCTCCCAAAGCGATGAAGTGGGGTTCAGAGGTCAGGGCAGGGAGAAAAGGTGGTCAACCTTTGTCTAAAGTGGTTGAATCATATTGTGGGTAATTGGAAAAGAAGTGGAACCCTCTTTCTTTTTACAGTCGAACAGATGTGGACAGTTCACTCTGTTGTTTTTTCTCCTGCTGTAGTTGCTGTGGTTTCATTTTGTGGTGGTTTGGTTCAGTGAGTTTGATGGCCTAGCTACCACAATCAGTGTAACAGTGAGGTCAGTATGCTTCCTGTCTAAGAGGAATACCTCAGACATACACATACCTAGATAGGTCACCAAACCAGACATTTTGTAAGAAAGAAAATTGGTGAAATTGAAACTGAAAAGGACCCAACCCTCTATTCCCTCTACAGTGTGCTACATATGACTACTTATAGGGCTCCGGTCAAATGTAGTGCACTATAAAGGGAATATGGTGCGATTTGGGATGCAGACATTTGGTTTATTGAGCCCCCTGCATAATCACAGAAGAGAAACCCTTAAGTAAAGTAGCTAAAGAGCTTTTTGAGGTGACATCTCACCGAGATATAGAAATACAGCTGTATAGGTTGAGTGGCAGGTGCCTGGCAGGTAGAGTGTAGAGAGCCTGGCAGGTAGAGCTTAGAGAGCCTGGCAGGTAGAGCTTAGAGAGCCTGGCAGGTAGAGCGCAGAGAGCCTGGCAGGTAGAGTGCGGAGAGCCTGGCAGGTAGAGTGTAGAGAGCCTGGCAGGTAGAGCGCAGAGAGCCTGGCAGGTAGAGCTTAGAGAGCCTGGCAGGTAGAGCTTAGAGAGCCTGGCAGGTAGAGCTTAGAGAGCATGGCAGGTAGAGCTTAGAGAGCCTGGCAGGTAGAGCGTAGAGAGCCTAGCGGTTAGAGCTTAGAGAACCTGGCGGTTAGAGCGTAGAGGATGCCAAGGGTGTGCAAAGCTGTCATCAAAGCAAAGGGTGGCTACTTTGAAGGATCTCAAATATAAAATGAATTTTGATTTGTATGGGCTAGCGTCCCACCCGCGGTACACACTATCAACAGCCAGTGAAATAGCATGGCGCGAAATACAAAACAGCAAAAATCTCATAATTTCATTTTCTCAAACAATCAACTATTTTAAACAATTTTAAAGATAAACTTCTCGTTAATCTAACCACATTGTCTGATTTCAAAAAGGCTTCACGGCAAAAGCATAAAATTATATTATGTTAGGACATAAACTTCACAAGAAAAACCACACAGCCATTTTCCAAGCAAGGACATGCATCACAAAAACCAAAAATACAGCTAAAATATTCACTAACCTTTGATGATCTTAATCAGATAGCACTCATAGGACTTCATGTTACACAATACATGTATGTTTTGCTCGATAAAGTTCATATTTATATCCAAAAAACCCATTTTACATTGGCGCATGATGTTCAGAAAATGTATTCCCACCAAAACTGCCGGTGAATGAGCACATCAATTTACAAAAATACTCATCATAAACGTTGATAAAATTTACAACAGTTATTGAAAGAATTAATGCAACCGCTGTGTCAGATTTTAAAATAGCTTTACGGAGAAAGCACATTTTTCAATATTCTGAGTACATAGCTCAACCATCAAAGCAAGCTATACAGATACCCGCCAAGTTCTGGGGTCAACTAAACTCAGAATTAGTATTATAAATATTCTCTTACCTTTGCTGATCTTCGTCAGAATGCACTCCCAGGACTCCTACTTCCACAAGAAATGCTCTTTTTGTTCGAAATACTCCATATTTATGTCCAAATACCTCCGTTTTGTTTGTGCGTTCAGATCACTATCCAAAGGCATAACGCGCGAGCGTAAATCCAGACATGAAAAGTCAAATAGTTCCATTACCGTTCATAGAAACATGTCAAACGTTGTTTATAATCAATCCTTAGGGTCTATTTAACATAAATCTTCGATAATATTACAACCGGACAATAGCGTATTCATTACAGAGGAAAAAGAAGGAGTGGCGCGACAAACGTGCCCGTGCAGTAAACAACTCACTGGTCCCAGGCATTCCACTCATTGACTGAGCTCCTATTTTCTGCCCAGTAACAGGAGAAGGATGAAACACGTTTCTAAAGGCTGTTGACAGCCAATGGAAGCCTTAGGAAGTGCAACGTGACCCCACAGACACTGTAGTTTCGATAGGGATTCAAAAGAAGAACTACAATTCTCAGATTTCCCACATCCTGGTTGGATTTTTCTCCATTTTTTGCCTGCCATATGAGTTCTGTTATACTCACAGACAGCATTCAAACAGTTTTAGAAACTTCAGAGTGTTTTCTATCCGAATCTACTACTAATATGCAAATATTTGACTCTGGGCCCGAGTATTAGGCAGTTTACTCTGGGCACGCTTTTCATCCGAAAATGAAAATACTGCCCCCTATACCTTAAAAAGTTAACACTTTTTTGGTTACTACATAATAATGTGTTATTTCATAGTTTTCATGTCTTCACTATTACTCTACAATGTAGAAAATAGTAAAAATAAAGAAAAACCCTTGAATGAGTAGGTGTGTCCAAACTTTTGACTGGTACTGTATATATTTACAAAAAATGTGTATGTGGGATTGGAAATGACGAAATTACATTGATATCAGCCACAATATATCTGCAATATTAAAGCTGATCTGCCCCTAAAAAATAAACAAATAAAAATATATATGCTGTGATATTAACCCTGTGCTCTGTCGTGGGTGATATTATATATATGCTGTGATATTAACCCGGTGCTCTGTCCTGGGGGATATATATATATATATATATATATATATATATATATATATATATATATATATATATGCTGTGATATTAACCCTGTGCTCTGTCGTGGGTGATATTATATATGCTGTGATATTAACCCTGTGTTCTGTCGTGGGTGATATTATATATATATATATATATATGCTGTGATGTTAACCCTGTGCTCTGTCCTGGGTGATATATATATATATATATATATATATATATATATATATATATATATATATATATATATGCTGTGATATTAACCCTGTGCTCTGTCGTGGGTGATATTATTTATATGCTGTGATATTAACCCTGTGCTCTGTCCTGGTTGATATATATATATATATATATATATATATATATATATATATGCTGTGATATTAACCCTGTGCTCTGTCGTGGGTGATATTATTTATATGCTGTGATATTAACGCTGTGCTCTGTCCTGGGTGATATTATATATATATATATATATATATATATATATATATATATATATATATATATATATATATATATGCTGTGATATTAACCCTGTGCTCTGTCCTGGGGGATATATATATATATATATATATATATATATATATATGCTGTGATATTAACCCTGTGCTCTGTCCTGTGTAATATTATATATATATATGCTGTGATATTAACCCTGTGCTCTGTCCTGTGTAATATTATATATATATATATGCTGTGATATTAACCCTGTGCTCTGTCCTGGGTGATATTATATATATGCTGTGATATTAACCCTGTGGTTTCCCTCTGTTTTAGATGCATCCGCTGGGGCTGTGTAACAACAATGATGAGGACGACCTATACGAGTATGGCTGGGTGGGAGTGGTGAAGCTGGAGAAGCCTGAACTGGACCCCAGCTGCCTCACTGTCCTGGGAAAGGTGAGCAACACATCTCTTGTACATAGGTACATGATGCTGTGTGTCTGGGTAAGTGCTGGATATAAAACCTGGCCCCCATGTCAAGTACCTCAGACTAGGAGTGCTGACCTAGCATCAGGTCCCTCCTGTCTTGTTACATACCAGTAGAGAGAGAGAGAGACTGCTCCAGAAAACAACCCTCCACCACATCCTGTCAGGTAGATTCAGCCTGACTGTGAAGACAACTTGTTTCTCTTCTTAATTAAAACATAGTATTATTTATCTCTGATCCCTGGTTGTCAAGGGAGCTATTCGTTCACGCTAGGATGGGTTTGTTTTGTTTTTCAACTCCTTCCCTCCAACAATGAGAAGAGAGGAACTTAATCCTTCACTTGTCTCTCCCCCTCTCCCTTCCACCCCTCTCTCCCCTCCACCCCGCCGTCTCTTTACCCAGAACCCCCTCTGGAGTCCAGAGTGGTATTTTATCAGGGCTTTAATTAAGTGTCCATCCTAATGGAACATACCACTTGTCCCTGAGGGACAGGGGGAGGCTATGGTCTCATTTATCCTGAACACGCCTGGCCTGTCCTTCCCAGTGACAGGAAGAGGGCAGCCATTGAAAGAGAGCTCCTTGAAGCCGTATCGACATGCTTATGGATGGGGCACTTTCTCTGGAGGCCGCGGTTAGGGGTTGGTTAGCGCTCAGCGCTAGCTAACGAGTAAGGCAGAAAAGAACAGAATACGCAACACATCAGGGCTGGAAGCTGAACTAATGGTAATGCTAAAAGAGAAGCACTCAACCACTCGAAGCATCTTGTACTTTACATCAGGAAGAGGACGTAGTGTTGTACAATAGGTTCCTTCCTCCTCTCTGAAAGGAACCCTTGTATCATTTGTTGTAGTCGATGTGTTAGTCAAGTGTTTGATTAGTCAAGTGTTTGATATACTGTACTGTACTGCAGTGAGGCCTCGACTGGAGTGCTGCTGAGCTGATACTTGGGGGCATCACGGGGATCTGAATGGTCTTTTCTCTATGGAGGCAGGCGGCCATGTTGGATTTGAGGGCTATTGTTTTAGTTTGGTGCAAGAGCAGAGCCCATCCAGCAGAGCTGTGGCCCCCCCATCAGAGGGATGTGTTGTGAAAGTGCCCCAAGTGACAGCATACATCCCCTCATTAGAGTGGACAGGAGGGAAACGAGGAGGAGAAAGGAGGGAAACAAAGAGAAAAGGAGGGAAACGAGAAGGAGAAAAGGAGGGAAACAAGGAGGAGAAAAGGAGGAAAATGAGAGGAAAATGAGGAAAACGAGGAGAAAGGAGCGAAATGAGGAGAAAAGGAGGGAAATGAGGAGAAAGGAGGGAAACGAGAAGGTACCGTGGCTGCGTGGTTTGTTTTTACTGGATAGAGTAGACACTGCTGGGCTATAATTAGTGTGGAGAGGAGACGGGGAAGCCTCTCCATTGTTGGATGGCAGACCAGACCCAGGAAGAGCCCAGGCACAGCTGGTGGCCCGTAGTGTTCCCAGAGCCAGACTTAGCCATTACTGTACTGTATTACAGCCGGACTTTCATCCAGACACAGCCGAAAGTGCCCCTGCCAGCCAAGCCACAGACTGTAGTCCCTGCTAGGCTCAGACACAGCCGAGATACCCCCCTCGCAACACCACACCCAAAGCTACCCTGCCTCGCCCAATCTAGCCTCCCCCCTGTATATCCCCATACTCAGCCTGCCCCCTATATCTGAACTCCCAGGCCCAACTCTCCCCCACCCTCTCGCTCTCTCTCTCTTCCCCACCCTCTCTCTCTTTCTCTCTCTCTCTCGCTCTCTTCCCCACCCTCTCTCTCTCTCTCTCTCTCTCTCTCTCTCTCTCTCTCTCTCTCTCTCTCTCTCTCTCTCTCTTCCCCACCCTCTCTCTCTCTCTCTCTCTCTCTCTCTCTCTCTTCCCCACCCTCTCTCTCTCTCTCTCTCTCTCTCTGTCTCTGTTTTCTACACACTTCGCCACCCAGTGTTGGACCTAGCTGCTATCTTAATTCCAGTTTCAATTCCAGAATCTCAATGAAGGCAGAATTGGAATCCCTGAATATGTTGTTGACTTCACGGCAGTTTTTTATCACTACTAATAATAACTTTCTACATCCTCTACTGAAATGAAAAACATAGCAGCCAGGGACTACAAACTACTTGTACTGTAGCTGACACAGCATCAGAGGCAGGTCTGAGGAAGAGAAGGCAGGAATGAAAGGAAAGTGTGCAAGAACAAGAGGAGGGAGAGAGGCAGGGAGGGGGGAGGGAGAGAGGCAGGGAGAGAGGAGGGAGGGGGGAGGGAGGGGGGGAGGGAGAGAGGAGGGAGAGAGGCAGGGAGAGAGGAGGGAGAGAGGAGGGAGAGAGGAGGGAGAGAGGAGGGAGGGGGAAGGGAGAGAGGAGGGAGAGAGGAGGGAGAGAGGCAGGGAGGGGGGAGGGAGAGAGGCAGGGAGAGAGGAGGGAGAGAGGCAGGGAGGGGGGAAGGAGGTGGGATCTTAGCGCAGCAGAGCTGGCCTCCACACCAAAGCGGTGTCTTGTCACATATATGTAAACAGTTTTTTCCGGTTCTTCCTGTCTGGTTCCTGTGAGAACAGCAGAGCTGTTGACCTGTGACTCCCCACAGTTGCCTCCCTCCTGCATGCCGCACACACAGGGGCCCCCTCTAGAGCAGGGACACAAGGATGCAATGGAAGATTGGGTCCTCCCTTGTGTTGTAGTTGCAGGTATCTGTGGAAGAGTTGTTTTTGGAGCATTGTAGATGGCCAGTGTGCTGTGCATATACACATTTTGTGTGAAGTTTTAGCTTTGTCTAGAGAGCTGTAACTATACCTATACTTGTTATTTGTGTAGACTAGAGAGTTAACGCACAGTGTGTTTGTGTAAAGTGTTGTGTATTAGTGTAGTGTTAAACCGTATCTGTGATTATGTTGTGTATTTCAGTCCTAACTAGCCTGGCTGGGGTATATGTTCCTAACTTCCTGGTACTCCCATCCTCCTCCTTTCTTTCTTTCTCTCTTTCTTTCTTTCTTTCTTTCTTTCTTTCTTTCTTTCTTTCTTTCTTTCTTTCTTTCTTTCTTCTCTTTCTCTCTCTCTCTCTCTCTCTCTCTCTCTCTCTCTCTCTCTCTCTCTCTCTCTCTCTCTCTGTCTCTCTCTCTCTCTCTCTCTCCCTCTCTCTCTCTCTCTGTCTCTCTCTCTCTCTCTCTCTCTCTCTCTCTCTCTCTCTCTCTCTCTCTCTCCCTCTCTCTCTCTCTCTCTCTCTCTCTCTCTCTCTCTCTCTCTCAAATCAATTCAATTCAATTACTTACATTGTCAAAGTATACATATAGAAAAATATTTAAAAAATATATATATTTATATATAAAATATATATATATTTATATATAAATAAATGGTGGGACCAACAGCAATAATAATAGTAGTAGTGGACATGGGATTACCATTAACAACAACAACAATATTAATCAGAACAACAATACATTAAAGCGATGGTAGTAGACCAGTGTCAACATGACTGAGAAGACACATGACCTGGTATGAAAGACAAAACAAAACTACATGGGAAATATTATCCACATTACATTGCACTTTTCACTGCCTGTCCCTCAGATTGTGGCAGGAGGACACATATTTGGCTGCCAAAACTGCACATTTTGGCTTTTCACCCAATAAATATTTGATTTTTTTCGTCATCTTTTATAGTTTCAAATTCTTTGTAATGAATTATAATTTTGGGAAAGAAATATTCTCTTAGGTCTGAGTATTTGTCACAGTGTAATAGGAAATGCAGCTCTGTCTCTACCTCTCCCCTGGAGCAGAGTTAGGACAGCCTGTCCTCTCTGGGCAGCCAGGTTTGTCTGTGACGACCGGTCTCTATAGCCAGACTGTCCTCTCTGGGCAGCCAGGTTTGTCTGTGATGAACGGTCTCTATAGCCAGACTGTCCTCTCTGGGCAGCCAGGTTTGTCTGTGATGAACGGTCTCTATAGCCAGACTGTCCTCTCTGGGCAGCCAGGTTTGTCTGTGATGAACGGTCTCTATAGCCAGACTGTGCTCACTGAGTCTGTACCTAGTCAATGTTTTCCTCAGTTCTCTATCAGTCACAGTGGACAGATAGTCTGCCACCAAGTACTGTCTGTTTAGAGCCAAATAGCATTGAAGTTTACTTTGATTTTTTGTGGTGTCTTTCCAATAGGTGATATATTTTTATTTTTGTTTTGTGATGATTTGGTTGGGCCAGATTTTCTGAGTGCTGTCCTGAGGCTCTATGGGGTTGGTTTGGGTTTGTGAACTGAGCCTCAGAACCAGCTGGCTGAGGGGACTCTTCTCTGGTTTCATCTCTTGACATTGTAGAGCTGTGTGATGGAATGTTTTGGGGTCACTTGTTTTTATATGGTTGTAAAATTTGATGGCTTTTTTTTTCTATTCTAATGGGAAGGGGCTATTGGCCCAATTCTGCTCTACATGCATTATTTGGAGTTTTTCTTTGCACTTGCAATACAATCTTGCAAAACTCTGCATGCAGTATTTCAATTGGATGTTTGTCCCATTTGGTGAATTCATTATTAGAGTGGACCCCATACTTCACTGTCATATAGAGCAATTGATTCTACACTGCTCAAAAAAATAAAGGGAACACACGGTTGGACCTGGGTTCCTCCTAATGCAAGACAATGCTAGACCTCATGTGGCTGGAGTGTGTCAGCAGTTCCTGCAAGAGGAAGGCATTGATGCTATGGACTGGCCCGCCTGTTCCCCAGACCTGAATCCAATTGAGCACATCTGGGACATCATGTCTCGCTCCATCCACCAACGCCACGTTGCACCACGTTACACCACAGACTGTCCAGGAGTTGGCGGATGCTTTAGTCCAGGTCTGGGAGGAGATCCCTCAGGAGACCATCCGCCACCTCATCAGGAGCATGCCCAGGCGTTGTAGGGAGGTCATACAGGCACGTGGAGGCCACACACACTACTGAGCCTCATTTTGACTTGTTTTAAGGACATTACATCAAAGTTGGATCAGCCTGTAGTGTGGTTTTCCACTTTAATTTTGAGTGTGACTCCAAATCCAGACCTCCATGGGTTGATAAATTGGATTTCCATTGATTATTTTTTTGTGATTTTGTTGTCAGCACATTGAACTATGTAAAGAAAAAAGTATTTAATAAGATTATTTCTTTCATTCAGATCTAGGATGTGTTGTTTAAGTGTTCCCTTTATTTTTTTGAGCAGTATATATAACCGATTGGAACATTTTGAGCCAGATTCTAATTGGAATTTCGATTTTAATGTTCCTTTTAATGGCATAGAATGCTCTTCTTGCTTTGTCTCTCAGCTCATTCACAGCCATGTGAAAGCTACCTGTGTTGCTGATATTTAGTCCTAGATATGTGTAGTTTTTGGTGTGTTCTACTAGAACTGTGTCCAAATAGAATTTATATTTGTCATCCTGATTTCTGGACCTTTTTTGGAATATCATTATATTTTGGTTTTTTTTAGGTTAATGGTCAGAGCCCAGGTCTGACAGAACCTGTGAAGACGATCTAGGTGCTGCTGTAACCCCTCTTTAGTGGGAGACAGCAGCACCAGGTCATCTGTCTACAGCAGACCCTCTTTAGTGGGAGACAGCAGCACCAGGTCATCTGTCTACAGCAGACAGTTGATTTCAGTGTTGTGTAGGGTGATACCAGGTGCTTCTGATTCTTCTAATGTTTTTGTCAATTCATTAATGTAGATGTTAAATAGTGTTGGACTTATTGGGCAGCCCTGTTTCACTCCCCGTCCCTGAGAGAAGAAGTCTGTTTGCTTGTTGCCAATTTTAACCGCACATTTGTTTTTAGTGTACATTGATTTAATAACATCATATGTTTTCCCTCCAATACCACTTTCTATTAGTTTATAAAAAAGACCTTCATGCCAAATTGAATCAAATGCTTTCTTGAAATCTACAAAACACGAGTAGATGTTGCCTTTGTTTTGGTTTACTTGTTTGTCAATTAGAGTGTGGAGGGTGTAAATGTGGTCTGTTGTACGATCATTTTTTAGAAATCCAATCTGGCTTCTGCTCAGGACGTTGTGTTCGTCTGCTATTTATAATACTGCAGAGAATTTTCCCAAGTTGCTGTTTACACAAATTCCTCTGTAATTATTTGGGTCAAATTTGTCTCCAGTTTTATAGATTGGTGTGATCAATCCCTGGTTCCAAATATCGGGGAAAATACCTGCAGTGAGGGTAATGTTGAAGAGTTTGAGTATAGCCAATTTGAATTTTTGGTCTGTATATTTGATCATTTAAAATACCATCAGCACCACAGGCCTTTTTGGGTTGGAGAGTGCATCGTTTTTCCAATAATTCTTCTTCTGTAATTGGGGCATCCACAGGATTCTGTTAGTCTGTGACTGCTGATTCAAGGATTTGTAATTTTTCTTGTATATCTTTTTGTTCTGGGCTCTTTGTTATATTGCTGTAGAGGTTTGCAAAGTGATTTCTCCACATATCCCCATTTTGGATAGCCAATTCCTCTTGATGAGGTTTGTTTAATTTATTCTAATTCTCCCAGAAGTGGTTTGATTCTATGGATTCCTCAATTACATCCAGCTGTTTTCTAATGTGCTTTTCCTTTTTTGTTCTTAGGGTGTGTTTGTATTGCTTCAGTGTTTCCCCATATTGAAGGCGTATATTTTTGTTGTCTGGTTCTCTGTGTTTTTGATTAGATATATTTCTCAATGGCTTTCTTAGATTTTTGCAATCATTATCAAACCATTTTTCATTTTCTGTTATTTCTGATTTGCTCTTATGCTTCTTTAGATTAGCCAAGGAGGCTAATTTGTCATATATAAAGTTTATGTTCCAAACTGCCAAATTTACACCTTCATTGCTGAAGGAGAATGTTAAGGCTAAAAAGTTGTTCAGGAGAGATTGTATTTTTTGGCTACTAATTGCTTTTTGGTAGATGTCTGTACTGTTTGCACTCCATCTATAGGCCTGTTTAGTACCATGTCATTTATTGGGCCGTGATGCTTCATGGTTGGGTTCCGCTCTTCTCAGATACACTGTGATTTTACTGTGGTCTAAGAGAGGTGTTAGTGGGCTGACTGTGAACGCTCTGAGAGACTCTGGGTTTAGGTCGGCAAGGAAGTAGTCTACACTGCTGCTGCCAAGGGATGAGCTGTAGGTGTACCTACCAAAAGAATCCCCTCTCAGCCTACCATTGACTATGTACAAACCCAGTGTTCGACAGAGCTTCACGAGCTGTACTCCATTTTTGTTTTTCACTTTGTCCTAGTTGTTTCTGTGGGGGTATGTGGGGAGGGAAAGGTTGTTGCTTCCTGGTAGGTGTTTATCCCCATGACTGTTAATAGTGTCTTGTTCTTCTGCTGTTCTAGCATTCAGGTCTCCACAGACCAGTACGTTGCCTTGAGCCTGAAAGTGACTAATTTCCTCCTCTAGAATGGAGAAACTCTCTTCATTGAAGTAGGGTGACTCTGAGGGGGGATGTATGTGGCACAGAGGAAGACGTTTTTATCTGTTAAGACAGCCTCCTTGTTGATTTTTAACCAGATAAAGAATTCTCCTGTTTTGATCAATTCGATTGAATTAATTAGTTCAGATTTATACCATATTAGCATTCCCCCTGAGTCTCTTCCCTGTCCTGAGTCTCTGTCCTGTCCTGAGTCTCTTCCCTGTCCTGAGTCTCTGTCCTGTCCTGAGTCTCTGCCCTGTCCTGAGTCTCTTCCCTGTCCTGAGTCTCTGTCCTGTCCTGAGTCTCTGCCCTGTCCTGAGTCTCTGCCCTGTCCTGAGTCTCTGCCCTGTCTGATTCCTTTTAATTTAGTGGATGGTAGGATTATCTCTCTATAACTTAGTGGACAGCTAGTCTCTCTCTCTCTCTCTCTCTCTCTCTCTCTCTCTCTCTCTCTCAATTCAATTCAATTCAATTCAATTCAATTCAATTCAAAGAGCTTTATTACCATGGGAAACATATGTTTACATTGCCAAAGCAAGTGAAATATTAATAAACAAAAGTGAAAAAAATGAACAGTAAACATTACACACACAAAAGTTCCATAAGAATAAAGACATTTAAAATGTCATATTATGGCTATTTACAGTGTTGTAACGATGTGCAAATAGTTCAAGTACAAAATGGGAAATAAATGAACATAAATATGGGTTGTATTTACAATGGTGTTTGTTCTTCACTGGTTGCTCTTTTGTTGTGGCAACAGTGATGGCATGCTGTGTTATTGCTTGCTGCTGTGATGGCACACTGGTATTTCACCCAGTCAATATGGGAGCTTATCAAAATTGGATTCGATCTCATGTAACAAAATTTGAAATTGTGTGTTTTTTTACATTGGATAAAAGTAGAGACTGTATATTATATTTCATACACTACATTTGAGGAACAATGCGAAAGTAATTCTGCTTTGAAAGTTGTAACCTCACTTTTGAGAAAATGGCCCTTGAATATTTTTGGTACTACTACTGGAGAGCTCTTCTTTGTCTACACCCATTCAGCATCGTTCACACCCTCTTAAAACCTGTTGAGGCCAGGGGGCAGGATCTTATCCCGGTATTGGGATTCATTGTCATGTGACCATGGCGGGGAATTCAAAACTGCAAGAGTAATCATTTCAAATAATCAAATAATCAACTATTTTCCTCCATTTGAAAGATATATCTCCTAAATCTAACCACGCTGTCCGATTTTCAGAGGCTTTACGGAGAATGCATAAAGTTAGGTTATGTGAGGAGAGTACATTGACAATAGCTGCGTGTAATGTTTAGCCAATTCAAAGAAGGGCATCAACAGACAGAAAACTAGCTAGAATTATGCACTTACCTTTGACAATCTGCATCAGATGACACTCATAGGACATTATGTTAGACAATACATGCATTTTTAGTTCCATCAAGTTCATATTTATATCCAAAAACAGCATTTACAGTCGTGGTGAAATTCAGAATTTTTTTCGGCTCGAATGCTCCCAGTGAATCCAGCATTACAAATCACGGAATTACTATTCGAAAACATTGGTAAATTATAATATTGTCATTCAAAGAATAATATATTATCATCTCGTAATTGCTACCGAATGGCCAGATCTCAAAATAACTTTACTGGGAAATCACATTTTGCTATAAACTGGGTACTATGCTAACAACATAAGCTAAGCTATAAGCTAAGCTAAGCTAAGCTATACCGTTAGCATTAGCATCATCTAATATCGATAATAACATTCTAAATATCCCCTTACCTTTGATTATCTCCATCAGAAGGCGCTGCCAGGGATCCCAGGTCCAGAACAAATGTGGTTTCTTTTGACAAAGTTCATAATTTATGTCCAAATAGTTAGCGTTCAGTAGGCTCCCACAAAATGAGGTGGGCAGTGTAAAGTCACGCCGAAAAGCTAAAAAAAACCTAGTAAATAATCTATTTATGTTTGTTCAAACATGTCAAACGTTGTTTAGCATTAATCTTTTGGTCCATTTTTAACGTGAAACATCAGTAAACATCAGTAATATTTTCACACAACCTATCAAGTGTCTAGAATAAACGATTATGACAAAGACACTCTTCTCAGATTTATGCGCAGGCGCAAAAAATGAAGTGATGACGTGTCAACTTGTAAGCATTCTAATTCGGTCTGTATTCATGATAGATGCTTTAAACAACTTTTAAAGTTCGTTGACATCTAGTGGAAGCAGTAGGAGTTGCGAACTGAATCCTTTCTCACTATGGTATCTATAAAACAATGACACTAAATAGTACAGTCACAAAATTCTCATTTTTTTTAAATCTATTTTTCACAGGTTTTTGCCTGCAATATGAGTTTTGTTATACTTACAGACACCATTCAAACTGTTTTAGAAAATTCAGAGTGTTTTCTATCCAAACCTGAACAATAATATGCATATTCTAGCTTCTGAGTTGGTGTAGGAGGCAGTTAAAAATGCGCACATATTTCTTTCATAATTCTCAATACTGCCCCCGTGGCCCGTAGAGGTTAAGCCTTAGCCCCGCCCATCGCTTTAAGGATTCACATGCAAGGCCATGTACTAAACAACCGAAGGCTGGTTTATACTACGGGTGTGTTCGTAAATTTAATCTGGAGTGCTGGAGTGTGCATGGGGCGTTCGTAAACTCAGACTGTTGTCAGATTGTCCGTTAGTAAATTCAGAGTGTTTCGCTCTCGAAGCGTTCAGAGCACACACTGGACACTCTGGCCAAGGAGTAGGGTTGATCCGAGCATTCTGACCTATCAAACGCAGTCAAGCACCCAAGCTAACTGGTTAACGTTGCCTAGCTTGCTAGCTACTTCCAGACACTATTAAGAGAATAGCTCACTCTGACCATTTTACTCGCCCTAGCAGAGCTGGTTAGGCTGTTTTTATGTTATCCAGAGCGTTGGTGACTGCAACTGTGCTGCTGGCAACAATTTAATTATGCTTAACCTCGAATTCGTCCCACCTACGTAACAGCCACTTCAATCCAGTGGCGCGATTTTTGAATCGTTTGAAATGCTATTACTTCAATTTCTCAAACATATGACTATTTTACAGCTATTTAAAGACAAGATTCTCGTTAATCTAACCACACTGTCCGATTTCAAAAAGGCTTTACAACGAAAGCAAAATATTAGATTATGTCAGGAGAGTGCCCAGCCAGAAATAATCAGACACCCATTTTTCAAGCTAGCATATAATGTCACATAAACTCAAACCACAGCTAAATGCAGCACTAACCTTTTATGATCTTCATCAGATGACACACCTAGGACATTATGTTATACAATACATGCATGTCTGTTCAATCAAGTTCATATTTATATCAAAAAACAGCTTTTTACATTAGCATGTGACGTTCAGAAAAAGCATTCCCCTCGCAAACTTCCGGGGAATTTACTAACAGTTTGCTAAATTACTCACGATAAACGTTCACAAAAAGCATAACAATTATTTTAAGAATTATAGATACATTACTCCTCTATGCACTCGATATGTCCGATTTTAAAATAGCTTTTCGGATGAAGCACATTTTGCAATATTCTAAGTACATAGCCCAGCCATCACGGGCTAGCTATTTAGACACCCGGCAAGATTAGCCTTCACCAAAATCACATTTCCTATAAGAAAAATGTTATTACCTTTCCTGTTCTTCGTCAGAATGCACTCCCAGGACTTCTACTTCAATAACAAATGTAGGTTTGGTCCCAAATAATCCATCGTTATGTTCCATCAGCGACGTTTTGTTCATGCGTTCTAGACACTATCAGAATACTAAATCACGGTCACGAGCATGGCGCATGGCGTGACAAAACATTTCTAAATACTCCATTACCGTACTTCGAAGCATGTCAACCGCTGTTTAAAATCCATTTTTATGCCATTTATCTCGTAGAAAAGCGATAATATTCCGACCGGGAATCTGCAATAAGCTAAACAGCCGAATGAAATTTCTCCACGGGGGCGAATCGCGCACGCGCCTCATTGCATTGTCACCTAATGGGACACTTGGGAAAGGCGATAATCTGTTTCAGCCTGAGGCTGCCTCGTCATCGTTCCTGTTTTTCCCGGGCTCTGAGAGCCTATTGGAGCCCTAGGAATTGTCACGTTACAGCTAAGATCCTTACTCTTCAATAAACAGAGGCAAGAAGAACGACTCCTTGTCAGACAGGCCACTTCCTGCATGAAACCTTCTCAGATTTTTGCCTGCCATAGGAGTTCTGTTATACTCACATACACCATTCAAACAGTTTTAGAAACTTTAGGGTGTTTTCTATCCAAACCTGAACAATAATATGCATATTCTAGCTTCTGAGTTGGTGTAGGAGGCAGTTAAAAATGGGCACATATTTTTTCCAAAATTCTCAATACTGCCCCCCTAGCCCAAACAGGTTAATTGCCAACGTTTACTGACACCGGCCATATTCAAAGGGTGTTAAGCGTTCGTAAATTCGTCTGTTATTCTGCGCTTTGGCACACTGAGACGAGAGTGCTCTAAAATCGGAGTAGATAGCCAGAGCGAATTTAGTCTATCGACAGTTGTCACAGTGACATCATGAACAGTCTATTGAAATGGTTACTTGCATAGTGGAGTCTTTTGTTAAGACATGACGCTAGCTAGTTAGCTCGCTAAACAATGAACCATAATCCCAACTCATAATGTTACTACCCAGTATTAATCTGCAGGTAGATAACCAACCAGGTTCAATGTTAGCTAGCTAACATTAGGCTATAACTAGCAATGCAAATGGCTCTGAGATATGAATAATATTACTACACAGATCATACACGTAACATTAGCCAGCGATCCAGCCAGCTAATGTTAGCTAGCTAGCTAACAGAACACTTTAACTTGAAATGAAACTACTTTCTGACAAATTTAGAAACATGTACTGTAATAACTGAAAATGTACATAGCTAGACTATCTTACCCGTATACATGGATGGACACTACTCCCTCTGTCACTGATGCCATGATTGCCCTTATTTTGAAGATGTAATCCGGAGACAGGTGTTTCATACAAAAGCCTTCTGTGTGTTCTCTTTTCGACTTCGTCTGCATATTTGCAATCAAACGGCTGAATTTTCTCCACCTCCTTAACTATCATACTGTAATGTGGTCTGTGTGTAGCTTGTGTAGAGGAGTCAGTCGCAGGACAGCAGATATGAGTAAATAAACGTAGTTCACTGAAAATAGACAAATATAATACAATAAAGCGAGCCCACATAACGGACCGTCTTACATACAAACAATTACTCACAAACAAACATGGGGGAACAGAGGGTTAAATAATGAACAATTAATTGGGGGATTGAAACCAGGTGTGTAAGACAAAGACAAAACAAATGGAAAATGAGGCGCAGGGCGATCCGGGTGGAGACGGTGGAAATCCCACAGCAATGAAGGGTCCAAGACGACCTCTACTGGCACCCAGCATCTCTCCTCCGGACCATACAGCTCCCACTCCACGAGGTACTGAAGGCCCCTCGCCCGACGCCTCGAGTCCAGAATGACTCGAACAGCATAAGCCGGGGCCCCCACGATGTCCAGAGGGGGCGGAGGAACCTCCCGCACCTCAGACTCCTGGAGTGGACCAGCCACCACCGGCCTGATGGGAGACACACGGAACGAGGGATTAATATGGTAATCTGGGGGAAACTGTAACCTGTAGCATACCTCGTCATAACCTGTAGCATACCTATTTTCCTCAGGACTTTGAATGGCCCACAAACCGCGGACCCAGCTTCCGGCAGGGCAGGCGGAGGGGCAGGTTTCGGGTCGAGAGCCAGACCCGGCGTTCGCGTTCGCCTTCTGCCGCCTCACGGCCCATTGCAGGTGCACATGGGCAACGTCCCAGGTCTCCTCCGAGCGCTTAAACCATTCGTCCACTGCAGGAGCTTCGATTTGGCTCTGATGCCAAGGTTCCAGAACCGGCTGATACCCCAGTACACACTGGAAGGGAGAGAGGTTAGTGGAGGAGTGGCAGAGTGAGTTTTGGGCCATCTCTGCCCAGGGGATGAATGCCGCCCACTCCCCCGGCCGGTCCTGGCAATATGACCGCAGAAACCTACCCACATCCTGGTTTACCCGTAGGGAGACCGGGCAAAGGGAGGAGACGACAGGA
Organism: Salmo trutta; assembly: GCF_901001165.1. NCBI lineage: Eukaryota > Metazoa > Chordata > Actinopteri > Salmoniformes > Salmonidae > Salmo > Salmo trutta. The sequence goes on along the minus strand of NC_042965.1, from coordinate 38,646,690 downwards.
TCCACAACGACCAGGATCGTGGTGTTGCCTTGTGAGGGAGGAAGATCCGTCAGGAAGTCCACCAACAGGTGCGACCATGGCCGTTGTGGAATGGGTAGGGGTTGTAACTTCCCCCTGGGCAGGTGCCTGGGAGCCTTGCACTGGGCGCACACCGAGCAGGAGGAAACATAAACCCTCACGTCCTTGGCCAAGGTGGACCACCAGTACTTCCCACAACCGATGCCAAGATGACCAGAGGAGGGTGACGTGTGGGCCCAATAGATCAGACGGTCGCGGACAGCAGACGGAACGTACAGGCGCCCAGCTGGACAATGAGGGGGAGTGGGCTCTGCGCTTAATGCCCGCTTGTTGTCCGCGTCTAGCTCCCACACCACTAGTGCCACCAGAAAAGAGGCCGGAAGTATGGGAGTGTGATCCATGGACCGCTCCTCTGTGTCATACATCCGGGACAGTGCGTCTGCCTTAGCGTTCTGGGAACCTGGTCTGTAGGACAGAGTGAAAACAAAACGGGTAAAGAACATGGCCCACCTTGCCTGGCGAGGGTTCAGTCTCCTTGCCGCCCGGATGTACTCCAGATTGAGGTGGTCAGTCCAGATGAGGAAAGGGTGTTTAGCCGTCTCAAGCCAATGTCTCCACGCCTTCAGAGCCTTGACAACAGCCAACATCTCCCGGTCCCCCACATAATAGTTTCGCTCCACTTGGCTGAGCTTCTTCGAAAAGAAAGCACAGGGGCGGAGCTTTGGTGGCGTGCCCAAGTGCTGGGAGAGCACGGCTCCTATCCCAGCCCCGGATGTGTCCACCTCCACTATGAACGCCAAAGATGGATACAGATGAGCCAGCACGGGAGCCGAGGTAAACAAAGCCTTCAGGTGACCAAAAGCCCTGTCCGCCTCAGCCGACCACTGCAGTCGCACCGATCCCCCCTTCAGCAGTGAGGTAATGGGAGCCGCTACCTGACCAAAACCCTGAATAAACCTCCTGTAGTAGTTGGCAAACCCTAGAAACCGCTGCACTTCCTTTACCGTGGTGCGAGTAGGCCAATTACGCATGGCTGAAATGTGGTCACTCTCCATCTCCACCCCTGAAGTGGAAATGCGGTACCCTAGGAAGGAGACGGACTGTTGGAAGAACAGACATTTCTCAGCCTTGACGTACAGATCATGCTCCAACAGTCGACCAAGCACCCTGCGCACCAGGGACACATGCTCGGCACGTGTAGCGGAGTATATCAGAATGTCGTCGATATACACCACTACACCCTGCCCGTGCAGGTCCCGGAAAATCTCATCAACAAAGGCCTGGAAGACTGATGGAGCATTCTTAAACCCGTACAGCATGACGAGGTACTCATAGTGCCTTCAGGTGGTACTAAATGCCGTCTTCCACTCGTCCCCCTCCCGGATACACACCAGGTTGTAAGCGCTGCTGAGATCCAATTTTGTGAAGAAGCGCGCCCCGTGCATTGACTCGATCGCACTGGCAATGAGAGGCAGCGGGTAACTGTACCTCACTGTGATCTGATTGACACCCCGATAGTCAATACACGGGCGCAAACCTCCATCCTTCTTCTTCACAAAAAATAAACTCGAGGAGGCAGGTGAAGGGGAGGGCCGTATGTATCCCTGCCCCAGGGATTCGGAGACATATGTTTCCATAGCCGCCGTCTCCTCCTGTGACAGAGGATAGACGTGACTCCTGGGAAGTGCTGCGTCTACCAGGAGATTTATCGCACAATCCCCCCGTCGATGGGGTGGTAATTGAGTCGCCTTCTTCTTACAGAAGGCGAGAGCTAAATCGGCATATTCTGAGGGGATGCGCATGGTGGAGACCTGGTCTGGAATTTCCACCGTAGTCGCACCGATGGAAACTCCCACACACCTCCCTGAGCACTCTCGTGACCACCCCTTGAGAGCCCTCTGTTGCCACGAAATAGTGGGGTCATGACAGGCCAACCAGGGTAGCCCCAGCACCACAGGAAACGCAGGAGAATAAATAAGGAAGCGACTGATTCTCTCCTTGTGGCCCTCCTGCATAACCATGCTTAGTGGAGCGGTGGCCTCCCTAATCAGCCCTGACCCTAATGGTCGACTAACTAGAGCATGCACAGGGAAGGGCATATCTACAGGAACAAGGGGGATCCCTAAACTATGAGCAAATGAACGGTCAGTAAAATTCCCAGCTGCGCCTGAATCTACGAGCGCCTTATGCTGGGAATGCGGGGAAAACTCAGGAAATGTTATTAACACATATATGTGAGCAACAGGGAGCTCTGGGTGAGCCTGGTGCCGACTCACCTGGGGTGACACGCTAGTGCCCTGCCTGCTGCCTCGACTCCCTGAGGAATCCCCCCAGCACCGACCAGCAGTGTGCCCTCTACGGCCACAGATGGTACAGGAATGGCCCCTCCTCCGGTCGCCCTAAGTGCAGCACCTCCCAGCTCCATGGGCATCGGAGCGGAGGTGCTGGGGGATGGAACTGACAGGCCCCGATCCGGACATCCGCGGGTAGCCAGCAGGTTATCCAGCCGGATGGACAGGTCCACCAGCTGGTCCAACGTGAGGGTGGTGTCTCGGCAGGCCAACTCCCGACGGACGTCCTCGCGCAGACTGCACCGGTAGTGATCGATCAAGGCCCTGTCGTTCCATCCCGCGCTGGAGGCCAGGGTCCGGAAGTCCAAAGCGAAATCCTGCGCGCTCCTCATCCCCTGCCTCAGGTGGAACAGACGTTCACCTGCCGCTCGACCCTCAGGCGGGTGGTCGAAAACTGCCCGAAAGCGGCGGGTGAACTCTGCGTAATGGTCCAACGCCGCGTCTCCTTCACTCCATACGGCGTTGGCCCACTCCAGGGCTTTGCCTGAGAGGCAGGAGACGAGGGCGGACACGCTCTCACGTCCCGAAGGAGCTGGGTGGACGGTCGCCAGGTAGAGTTCAAGCTGGAGGAGGAACCCCTGGCATCCGGCAGCCGTCCCATCATACTCCCTCGGGAGCGCGAGCCGAATTCCGCTGGGACCGGGTGAAGGAGGGGTGAACAGCGGGGCCTGTTTAGGCCGATGTATGTATCGTTTTTTGTGTGCTCCAGAGTATGTGTCTAGATGGAATTTGTATTTGTGGACCTTTTTTGGAACACCATTATTTAACTAACTGAGATTTACTGTCAGGGCCCAGGTCTGACAGTACCTAGAAGATCTAGGTGCTGCTGCCGGCGCTCCTTGGTTGGGGACAGAAGCACCAGATTATTGGTGAGGTGCTTGGGCTGCGGTTGACGGCCACATTGTCCCCGACCGGCATGAGTGCTGCCTGATTTTACGAGGCTGCCTGACTTTTCATGTTCTCCAAATCCCCCCCCCACACACACACACACAGGCCATGTACTCTACTCTGCCCTTACAGAGGCTGCAGAATATGGGCAGCTACTATGACACCTCTCAGATAACCTGTGCTGGAGCCCCTCTCCTCACATTATTGAAGTCATGTGTAGTATTTTATTTATTCCAAGGTATAGATCCTCTCCTGTTATTAGTGCCTAGCTAGCACTAACAACTGTCTGTCTCTTGTCTCTGTTCTCCTCTCCATTCCTCTCTGTCTCTGCCCCTCTCTCTCTGTTGGCACAGCCTGCTGTATGGAGCTCAGTTAACAGCTGCACCTTCTTACTGCTAAGTAGCTTTTGGATGGGTGCCCTGTCTTTTTAGAGAGAGAGAGAGAGAGAGAGAGAGAGAGAGAGACGTGTATGTGGTCACTGCACGACAGGGGAGGTAGAGACAGAGATGCACTTTCTCCTTTACTGTGATAAATATTCCTCACAAAGAGATTCATTATTCACAGAAATGACTACATTCATTCCAAATTTGAAGTTATTAAACCCAGAAGAAAAACTAAAAATACTCATGGGCGAAGGAGCAATGGCTCCTCTTGCAGCCAAATATGTATTTGCCTGCTATAGCCTGAGGGACACTGAATAATAACGTCTGCATAGTAAGCAGTAACTTACTTATTATTACTATTATTGTTATTACTATTATTATTGTTGTTTATCATTCCAAATAGTAGTGGTATGGGTGGTAATGGTAATGATAGCAGTTTAGTGATGGTGGTGGTGGCAGTAGTAGTGGTATGGGTGGTAATGGTAATGATAGCAGTTTAGTGATGGTGGTGGTAGTAGTAGTGGTAATGATGATAGTAGTTGTAGTACTGATGTAATGGTGAAGATAACCGTTATTTAGTTATAAGTTAGTTATAGTTTCATTTTCCATATTTAGATATTTTACTATTATTTTAGTACTATTTTATTGTTATTATTTTTATATTTAATTTTATATTATTATTTACTGCCATTTTATATTATTATTTGTTATTGTTTATAATTGTATTACAACGTATATTGTATACATTGTTGCTTTGGCAATATTGACACAGTGTTGTTTTTCATGCCAATAAAGCAGCTTGAATGAGAGAGAGAGAGAGAGAGAGAGAGAGAGAGAGAGATAGAGAGAGAGAGAGAGAGAGAGACAGACAGACAGACAGACAGACAGACAGACAGACAGACAGACAGACAGACAGAGAGGCCTGCAAGAAAGGGAAAGATGTCAACAGACAGATGAGTGTAAGGCGGCTTGCCACACACACCAACTGTCTGGCCCAGGGCCTGTGTTAGGTTAACCGTTCCCACCTCTGACTGTGTAAACTCGGGACGCCAGCGTGGTCCGTATGCTACACAGAGAAAGGTGTTAAACAGCGACTGTGGTGTTTTATTAGGTCCATTCTGGCAGTGTGCTGAACTGTTATGCAGCCTTTCTGTTGTATTGTACATTTTATTTTGGATTTATTATGTGGAGAACAATACTGGCTGATGAAAATGTCCAAATACAGGTGGGTGGGTAGGTTGAGCGGGCTGGTGGGCGGAGGGGTAGGTTGAGCGGGCTGGTGGGCGGAGGGGTAGGTTGAGCGGGCTGGTGGGCGGAGGGGTAGGTTGAGCGGGCTGGCGGGAGGAGGGGTAGGTTGAGCGGGCTGGCAGGCGGGAGGAGGGGTAGGTTGAGCGGGCTGGTGGGCGGAGGGGTAGGTTGAGCGGGCTGGCGGGAGGAGAGGTAGGTTGAGCGGGCTGGTGGGCGGAGGGGTAGGTTGAGCGGGCTGGTGGGCGGAGGGGTAGGTTGAGCGGGCTGGTGGGCGGAGGGGTAGGTTGAGCGGGCTGGTGGGCGGAGGGGTAGGTTGAGCGGGCTGGCGGGAGGAGGGGTAGGTTGAGCGGGCTGGCGGGAGGAGGGGTAGGTTGAGCGGGCTGGTGGGCGGAGGGGTAGGTTGAGCGGGCTGGTGGGCGGAGGGGTAGGTTGAGCGGGCTGGCGGGAGGAGGGGTAGGTTGAGCGGGCTGGCGGGAGGAGGGGTAGGTTGAGCGGGCTGGCGGGAGGAGGGGTAGGTTGAGCAGGCTGGCAGGCGGGAGGAGGGGTAGGTTGAGCGGGCTGGCGGGAGGAGGGGTAGGTTGAGCAGGCTGGCGGGAGGAGGGGTAGGTTGAGCAGGCTGGCGGGAGGAGGGGTAGGTTGAGCGGGCTGGCGGGAGGAGGGGTAGGTTGAGCAGGCTGGCGGGAGGAGGTGTACGTTGAGCAGGCTGGCGGGAGGAGGGGTAGGTTGAGTGTGTGTGAGCTCATCCACTGTTTATCTGTCTGCAGAGGAAGAAGGTTTTGATCAGAGGTTTTGATGAAGCACTCTGCTCTCTCTCTGCTCTCTCCCTCTCTCTCTTTCCCTCAGAGAGAGAGTTATGTTTTGAATGCCCAGATTGCTGTAGAACGTCAATATAAAAGGGATTGGTTATCTAGAATGGTTTCTGTGTTTTGAGACACAGCAGCATATTTTTATTCCAGTATAACTGTGTTTTATGGAACAATGCTTTCTGCTGTGGGATTGAATAGATGGAGGAGCAGGTATGTCGATGGGACTATTTTCTTTCCATTCAGCGGTGGGCGTACTTCGCCCCAAATGGAGTTAAGGACCTACTTCTTTTCACGGCATATGAACATCTTGTGCACATAATTGCATGGCGGTATCCAAAATGCCACCCTATTCCATATATAGTACACTACAGTTGGCCAGAGCCCTATGGACCATGTCCAAAAGTAATAGCACTACATAGAGAATAGAGTGGCATTTCAGAACATTCAGTTCAGTGATAATATGAAGTTAGGGAGGTGAAGGTAATGGTCTGGGGTTGATACTGAGCCGTGAATACAAGGCCAGAGTATCCTCCCTTCAGATCAATGAAAGCTTCACTTCAGTTCCCTTCCTCACCACCACATCACACAGACACGGCCATAATATGGCAGCAGGGGGGAGTGGGGGGAGAGGAAAAAGGAGGGCAGGATGGAGGAGGAGGAGGAGGGAGGAGAGAAACCCTGTGAAGCGTGGAGCTGCCTACACCGTGAGGGAGGCCTGCCTCTTAGGCTCTCCTTTCATGTGTGTGTACGCCTCAACTTGCTGATATTATCTTGGCTTCTCTTCCTGGTGTGGTGTCGATCTCTCTCTCTCTCTCTCTCTCTCTCTCTCTCTCTCTCTCTCTCTCTTTCGCTCTCACAGTCAGGCTTTCTCTCTACACTGGGCCTCTCTCCTCTCCGTTTCAGACACCGTTTTCTTTTTTGTTCCTCCTCTGTGGGCCCTCGCTGCCCTGGTTGTCCTACACTACACTGAATCCACCAATTCACTGTTTCAGGGCCCCGGGTTCCCACTGAGCGTGTTGCCATGGTTACATGGGAGCTCATGGTGGGATGGGTCTCAAAGTAAGCTGTCCCTGGGTGGAATGACCCGCTGCTGAATGGAGAGACAAAATGACCTGGTTGGGCCCCTATTTAAAGAGAGCATAAAGGAGCCCCAAGGACTTGAGACAAAAGAGAGGGAGTGAGAGAAGAAGAGAGTGAGCGAGAGAAGAAGAGAGGGAAAGTTAAAGAGAAGGGGGGAGAGAAAAGAGAGAGAGGTAGGGAAATGAAAGGGAGGTAAAGAAAGAGCAGAGCACCGCTGAGAGAAGTTTACATTGATTCATTTGAGATAAATTCTTTGATGTTATTGATGTTGTTAATAGTTTATCTGAAAGTTGATTATTTTTTAGACACATTTTTGTTTGTGGTTCGAGTTATTTATTATTTAAATGTAGTTCTTTTGGAGTTTGGAACTTAAAAAAAAAAATGTATTAGCCAGAAAACACTACAGCTAGCTATCGAAAGTGCTACAACAGATCAAAAGAGATAACATGGACACATTTGTCTTTTTTTAAAGTATAAATCTTGGAAGATATTTAATCAGACATGGCTGCCACACCAAAGCCTGTGTTTTCTCTTCTCTCTCTCTGGGTCTCCACCTAGCTAAGCCTGTGTGTGTTTGTTGCTCTCTGTGAGAGTCCCTTTGATGCTGGGCTGCTCAGGGGCCCGGCCCAACACAACACACACACACATATATATATATATACAATAAAAACTTTGGACTGGTACTATATATATATATATATATAGTACCAGTCAAAAGTTTTTATTTTTACTATTTTCTACATTGTAGAATAATAGTGAAGACATCAAAACTATGAAATAACACATACCTAAGGGTGGAAACATCGTTGTAAATAAGTATCACCTGGGAGCATGAGCAGCAGTGTGCAGCGTTTTCCTTTCTGTTTCCTGTTATAATAGCAGACAGTCAGGTAATGTCTTTTTTTATGATTTTTATTCTTTTTTTAGGGGTGGATCAGCTTAATATTGCGGAAAGAATATTGCTTCCATCAATGTAATTGTCTGCATCATTTCCAATCCCACATTTATTTTTTGGGTAAATATATATATCCATACACGCATGCATACATATACACATATATACATACACATACCTATATAGACATACATACTTTTTTAAAGAATATACCTTTATTATTATTCCCCGCAAACCCTACCACCGATCCCCCAATTGGAGTAAACTAATAAACACTTCGGCTTTTACCTTCAATTTATTCATCTTATACACATTTTACAGACACAGTCTAGTTTACAATAGTTCTTTTTGGTTTGTTTTTAGTCCTTCTATTTCTGATGTCCATCCAGTTTGATTTCTATTTGTAACTATGCTATTTCACAACATTTCTGAACCTATATACATTTTACAGACCCCGTATGTTTTACATTGTTATCTTGTTATTAGTCCCACCCTTCAGCTCCATTCAACCCCTCCCATCTATCTCTCAACATCATCCATTTCGGATTTCTATTTGCCATATATTTTTCAACTGTGCTGTGATGCTTCACAAAACAATTGAACCTTTCTATTCTCATAGCTTCTACAGATTGTAAATTAAAAATATATTTTTTTTATTATAATTATTTTTATATTAATATATTTATATTAAATAATTATTATATTATTGATTGATTGACTATGGCTTTTCAAATCACCCAGTATTGCTATCTGCAGTGTTAGTTCTAGGCAAATGTTGCAATTCTTCAGCCATTCCTGGACCTGTGACCAAAAACGAGCTACATATGGACAATACCAAAATAAATGATCTAATGACTCTGCCTCATCACAGCAGAATCTGCAGAGCTTGGAAGATTGTCTCCCCCATATATATATAACATTCTATTAGTTGCAAGAATTTTGTATAGTAATTTAAATTGAAAAATTCTAGGTTTTGAATCCGGCGTTGTTTTGGGTATCAATTCATAAACCATGTGCCATGGAATGGGCACATCGAAAATCTCTTCCCAACTATTTTGCAATTTATATGGCACAGCTATCAGTTTTTTGGTCCTTAAATGAAATTGGTATATGTTTTTATTTATCACACTTTTCTTTAACCATTTATGTTCTTTAATACAGGGCCGACATACGAGTTCCTTACTTTTTTCCCCTTCTACTTGCCACTTCCATTTTTGTGGTAATGCTGCAATTAGTTGGTTGTAATGTTGGGTAGAGCAGACATTTCCATATGTCTGTGTTAGCTGTATGCGTGACATGTGAGATAGTGGGGTAATGATATGTCTTTGTTGTTAGCCTAGTGTGTTGCATGGTTGTGGTAGCTAGGTAGTGACACTGCTGTTGAAACGCCACGAGCAAATATTTCAAATTTTCTTAAAACCTATTTAAAAACCTAAGCCTACCTTAATACATTGACAATGAAAGTATGAAGAGTACAGCTATGCTATAGTATAAAGATGAAATGAACAATCATTAAAATAGTAACGAATACTTTGATAGCCGATTTACCAGCAACACTGATTATGTTCCAAAGATTTTAAAAAATACTGTGAGGCAATATTATAATTTGACTTACTGAGAAGCCCAGCTGGACACTTTCCTAGATGTAACATTTGGGAGAAGCAGGTAGACCTAGGTCTACGTGTGGTCAGGGAGAAGCCAGTCAGGTAGACCTACGTCTATGTGTGGTCAGGGAGAAGCCAGTCAGGTAGGTCTACGTCTATGAGTGGTCAGGGAGAAGCCAGTCAGGTAGGTCTACGTCTATGAGTGGTCAGGGAGAAGCCAGTCAGGTAGGTCTACGTCTATGAGTGGTCAGGGAGAAGCCAGTCAGGTAGACCTAGGTCTATGAGTGGTCAGGGAGAAGCCAGTCAGGTAGACCTACGTCTATGAGTGGTCAGGGAGAAGCCAGTCAGGTAGACCTACGTCTATGAGTGGTCAGGGAGAAGCCAGTCAGGTAGACCTACGTCTATGAGTGGTCAGGGAGAAGCCAGTCAGGTAGACCTACGTCTATGAGTGGTCAGGGAGAAGCCAGTCAGGTAGGTCTACGTCTATGAGTGGTCAGGGAGAAGCCAGTCAGGTAGACCTAGGTCTATGAGTGGTCAGGGAGAAGCCAGTCAGGTAGGTCTACGTCTATGAGTGGTCAGGGAGAAGCCAGTCAGGTAGACCTACGTCTATGAGTGGTCAGGGAGAAGCCAGTCAGGTAGACCTACGTCTATGAGTGGTCAGGGAGAAGCCAGTCAGGTAGACCTACGTCTATGAGTGGTCAGGGAGAAGCCAGTCAGGTAGGTCTACGTCTATGAGTGGTCAGGGAGAAGCCAGTCAGGTAGACATACGTCTATGAGTGGTCAAGGAGAAGCCAGTCAGGTAGGTCTACGTCTATGAGTGGTCAGGGAGAAGCCAGTCAGGTAGACCTACGTCTATGTGTGGTCAGGGAGAAGCCAGTCAGGTAGACCTACGTCTATGAGTGGTCAGGGAGAAGCCAGTCAGGTAGACCTACGTCTATGTGTGGTCAGGGAGAAGCCAGGCAGGTAGGTCTACGTCTATGAGTGGTCAGGGAGAAGCCAGTCAGGTAGACCTACGTCTATGAGTGGTCAGGGAGAAGCCAGTCAGGTAGACCTACGTCTATGTGTGGTCAGGGAGAAGCCAGTCAGGTAGGTCTACGTCTATGAGTGGTCAGGGAGAAGCCAGTCAGGTAGACCTACGTCTATGTGTGGTCAGGGAGAAGCCAGTCAGGTAGGTCTACGTCTATGAGTGGTCAGGGAGAAGCCAGTCAGGTAGACCTACGTCTATGAGTGGTCAGGGAGAAGCCAGTCAGGTAGGTCTACGTCTATGAGTGGTCAGGGAGAAGCCAGTCAGGTAGACCTACGTCTATGAGTGGTCAGGGAGAAGCCAGTCAGGTAGACCTACGTCTATGAGTGGTCAGGGAGAAGCCAGTCAGGTAGGTCTACGTCTATGACTGGTCAGGGAGAAGCCAGTCAGGTAGACCTACGTCTATGAGTGGTCAGGGAGAAGCCAGTCAGGTAGGCCTACGTCTATGAGTGGTCAGGGAGAAGCCAGTCAGGTAGGTCTACGTCTATGAGTGGTCAGGGAGAAGCCAGTCAGGTAGACCTACGTCTATGAGTGGTCAGGGAGAAGCCAGTCAGGTAGACCTACGTCTATGTGTGGTCAGGGAGAAGCCAGTCAGGTAGGTCTACGTCTATGAGTGGTCAGGGAGAAGCCAGTCAGGTAGACCTACGACTTTGAGTGGTCAGGGATAAGCCAGTCAGGTAGACCTACGTCTATGTGTGGTCAGGGAGAAGCCAGTCAGGTAGGTCTACGTCTATGAGTGGTCAGGGAGAAGCCAGTCAGGTAGACCTACGTCTATGTGTGGTCAGGGAGAAGCCAGTCAGGTAGGTCTACGTCTATGTGTGGTCAGCGGGAAGCCAGTCAGGTAGACCTACGTCTATGAGTGGTCAGGGAGAAGCCAGTCAGGTAGACCTACGTCTATGAGTGGTCAGGGAGAAGCCAGTCAGGTAGGTCTACGTCTATGAGTGGTCAGGGAGAAGCCAGTCAGGTAGGTCTACGTCTATGAGTGGTCAGGGAGAAGCCAGTCAGGTAGACCTACGTCTATGAGTGGTCAGGGAGAAGCCAGTCAGGTAGGTCTACGTCTATGAGTGGTCAGGGAGAAGCCAGTCAGGTAGACCTACGTCTATGAGTGGTCAGGGAGAAGCCAGTCAGGTAGACCTACGTCTATGAGTGGTCAGGGAGAAGCCAGTCAGGTAGGTCTACGTCTATGACTGGTCAGGGAGAAGCCAGTCAGGTAGACCTACGTCTATGAGTGGTCAGGGAGAAGCCAGTCAGGTAGGCCTACGTCTATGAGTGGTCAGGGAGAAGCCAGTCAGGTAGGTCTACGTCTATGAGTGGTCAGGGAGAAGCCAGTCAGGTAGACCTACGTCTATGAGTGGTCAGGGAGAAGCCAGTCAGGTAGACCTACGTCTATGTGTGGTCAGGGAGAAGCCAGTCAGGTAGGTCTACGTCTATGAGTGGTCAGGGAGAAGCCAGTCAGGTAGACCTACGACTTTGAGTGGTCAGGGAGAAGCCAGTCAGGTAGACCTACGTCTATGTGTGGTCAGGGAGAAGCCAGTCAGGTAGGTCTACGTCTATGAGTGGTCAGGGAGAAGCCAGTCAGGTAGACCTACGTCTATGTGTGGTCAGGGAGAAGCCAGTCAGGTAGGTCTACGTCTATGTGTGGTCAGCGGGAAGCCAGTCAGGTAGACCTACGTCTATGAGTGGTCAGGGAGAAGCCAGTCAGGTAGACCTACGTCTATGAGTGGTCAGGGAGAAGCCAGTCAGGTAGGTCTACGTCTATGAGTGGTCAGGGAGAAGCCAGTCAGGTAGGTCTACGTCTATGAGTGGTCAGGGAGAAGCCAGTCAGGTAGACCTACGTCTATGAGTGGTCAGGGAGAAGCCAGTCAGGTAGACCTACGTCTATGTGTGGTCAGGGAGAAGCCAGTCAGGTAGGTCTACGTCTATGAGTGGTCAGGGAGAAGCCAGTCAGGTAGACCTACGACTTTGAGTGGTCAGGGAGAAGCCAGTCAGGTAGACCTACGTCTATGTGTGGTCAGGGAGAAGCCAGTCAGGTAGGTCTACGTCTATGAGTGGTCAGGGAGAAGCCAGTCAGGTAGACCTACGTCTATGTGTGGTCAGGGAGAAGCCAGTCAGGTAGGTCTACGTCTATGTGTGGTCAGCGGGAAGCCAGTCAGGTAGACCTACGTCTATGAGTGGTCAGGGAGAAGCCAGTCAGGTAGACCTACGTCTATGAGTGGTCAGGGAGAAGCCAGTCAGGTAGGTCTACGTCTATGAGTGGTCAGGGAGAAGCCAGTCAGGTAGACCTACGTCTATGAGTGGTCAGGGAGAAGCCAGTCAGGTAGACCTACGTCTATGAGTGGTCAGGAAGAAGCCAGTCAGGTAGACCTACGTCTATGAGTGGTCAGGGAGAAGCCAGTCAGGTAGACCTACGTCTATGTGTGGTCAGGGAGAAGCCAGTCAGGTAGGTCTACGTCTATGAGTGGTCAGGGAGAAGCCAGTCAGGTAGACCTACGACTTTGAGTGGTCAGGGAGAAGCCAGTCAGGTAGACCTACGTCTATGTGTGGTCAGGGAGAAGCCAGTCAGGTAGGTCTACGTCTATGAGTGGTCAGGGAGAAGCCAGTCAGGTAGACCTACGTCTATGTGTGGTCAGGGAGAAGCCAGTCAGGTAGGTCTACGTCTATGTGTGGTCAGCGGGAAGCCAGTCAGGTAGGTCTACGTCTATGAGTGGTCAGGGAGAAGCCAGTCAGGTAGACCTACGTCTATGTGTGGTCAGGGAGAAGCCAGTCAGGTAGGTCTACGTCTATGAGTGGTCAGGGAGAAGCCAGTCAGGTAGGTCTACGTCTATGTGTGGTCAGGGAGAAGCCAGTCAGGTAGGTCTACGTCTATGAGTGGTCAGGGAGAAGCCAGTCAGGTAGACCTACGTCTATGTGTGATCAAGGAGAAGACAGTCAGTTAGACATAAGTCTATGTGTGGTCAGTGAGAATCCAGTCAGGTAGACCTACGTCTATGTGTGGTCAGGGAGAAGCCAGTCAGGTAGGTCTACGTCTATGAGTGGTCAGGGAGAAGCCAGTCAGGTAGGTCTACGTCTATGTGTGGTCAGGGAGAAGCCAGTCAGGTAGGTCTACGTCTATGAGTGGTCAGGGAGAAGCCAGTCAGGTAGACCTACGTCTATGTGTGATCAGGGAGAAGCCAGTCAGGTAGACATACGTCTATGAGTGGTCAGGGAGAAGCCAGTCAGGTAGACCTACGTCTATGTGTGGTCAGGGAGAAGCCAGTCAGGTAGACATACGTCTATGAGTGGTCAGGGAGAAGCCAGTCAGGTAGGTCTACGTCTATGAGTGGTCAGGGAGAAGCCAGTCAGGTAGGTCTACGTCTATGAGTGGTCAGGGAGAAGCCAGTCAGGTAGACCTACGACTATGAGTGGTCAGGGAGAAGCCAGTCAGGTAGACCTACGTCTATGTGTGGTCAGGGAGAAGCCAGTCAGGTAGACCTACGTCTATGTGTGGTCAGGGAGAAGCCAGTCAGGTAGGTCTACGTCTATGAGTGGTCAGGGAGAAGCCAGTCAGGTAGACCTACGTCTATGAGTGGTCAGGGAGAAGCCAGTCAGGTAGACCTACTTCTATGTGTGGTCAGGGAGAAGCCAGTCAGGTAGACCTACGTCTATGTGTGGTCAGGGAGAAGCCAGTCAAGTAGACCTACGTCTATGAGTGGTCAGGGAGAAGCCAGTCAGGTAGACCTACGTCTATGTGTGGTCAGGGAGAAGCCAGTCAAGTAGACCTACGTCTATGTGTGGTCAGGGAGAAGCCAGTCAGGTAGACCTACGTCTATGAGTGGTCAGGGAGAAGCCAGTCAGGTAGGTCTACGTCTATGAGTGGTCAGGGAGAAGCCAGTCAGGTATACCTACGTCTATGAGTGGTCAGGGAGAAGCCAGTCAGGTAGACCTACGTCTATTTATGGTCAGAGAGAAGCCAGTCAGGTAGACCTACGTCTATGAGTGGTCAGGGAGAAGCCAGTCAGGTAGACCTACGTCTATTTATGGTCAGGGAGAAGCCAGTCAGGTAGACCTACGTCTATGTGTGGTCAGGGAGAAGCCAGTCAGGTAGACATACGTCTATGTGTGGTCAGGGAGAAGCCAGTCAGGTAGGTCTACGTCAGGCACGCTCCGCTCCGTCAACATCAACAAGAAAGACAAACCAGACACATGCTCATTGCTCACATGGAGCGTGTAAATGATGGTATGAAATAATCCAAAACTTGTTTCTCACAAGTGTATAAGGTTGTGAACTCTGAAAACAACTTTTCCACTCCGAGAATGAGAATGCTAAATTACTGTAAGTAATACATGCATTAACCAAAATGTATGTAACAAAATGAAAGGGATTAACGGTAAATTGGCTGTTTTACAAATGCTATGCTACCACATGGGCATTCATTAAAGTTCAGACACGGAAGGCTTTAGCTACTATTCTACTTTGCAGGGATAGGAGGGCGGCAATTTTTTTTGTCTCGTCTAGGGCAGCTTATCGGCCAGGACTAGTGCTGTCACGTGACCATATTACCGCCGTCACAAGTCATGACGGCAGTCAAATTCCATGTGGCCATTTAGTCATGGTAATTAGTCTTCTCCAAGCTCTGATGCTGCTGATGGTCATTAGTAGCCTACCAAACTTGCTAACTGCCTGGTACTCAGCACTCTATTGTCCCTCTAATCACTCTGACATCCATGCAAATATAATCGAAAATCTAATCAAACACTTAATGAGAGCATGAGCTCATGTTGCGCAACATTTCTATAGGCTATGAAATTGCGTGAGAAAAGAGAGTGATGGCTTCTATTAAAAAGAGGAGGATCCTATTAGCTTTCTATAGGCTAAGCCTACTATATTTATTTCTCAACTTTCCTAATATTAAGCACATTGCTTCTTTTTACAACAGGAGTATAGCCTACCTGGGTGGCATGAAAATAAATCACAGGGAAAAGCTTCCTCCTTCCGCTATTTAAGTGCATAGATGACGTGTATTTTCTTCCACTGCCCCTGTTTTGAGACAGTTGCATGATAAAGGTCCATTCTAAATTAAATAAAAATAACACATACACTAACGTTCAAAAGTTTGGGGTCACTTAGAAATGTCCTTGTTTTTGAAAGAAAAGCACATTTTTTGTCCATTAAAATAATATCAAATTGATAAAAAATACAGTGTAGACATTGTTAATGTTGTAAATGACTATTGTAGCTGGAACTGGTTGATTTTTAATGGAATATCTACATAGTCGTACAGAGTAGAGGTTGACCGATTAATCGGAATAGCCGATTAATTAGGGCCGATTTCAAGTTTTCATAACAATCGGTAATCAGCATTTTTGGACACCGATCATGGCCGTTTACATTGCACTCCACGAGGAGACTGCGTGGCATGCCGACTACCTGTTATGCTAGTGCAGCAAGGATCCAAGGTAAGGTGCTTGCTAGCATTAAACGTATCTTATAAAAAACAATCAATCTTAACATAATCACTAGTTAACTACACATGGTTGATGATATTACTAGTTTATCTAGCTTGTCCTGCGTTGCATATAATCGATGCGGTGCCTGTTAATTTATCATGGAATCACAGCCAACTTCGCCAAACGAGAGATTTAACAAGCGAATTAGCCAAAAAAATCACTGTCCATAAACATCAATGCCTTTCTTAAATTCAATACACAGAAGTATATTTTTTAAACCTGCATATTTATTTAATATTGCCTGCTAACATGAATTTCTTTTAACTAGGGAAATTGTGTCACTTCTCTTGCAGTCTGTGCAACAGAGTCAGGGTATATGCAGCAGTTTGGGCCGCCTGGCTCGTTGCAAACTGTGTGAAGACCATTTTATAGGACCATAGTCCTATAATAACTACAACCTAAAACTTCTTACCTGGGAATATTGAAGACTCATGTTAAAAGGAACCACCAGCTTTCATATGTTCTCATGTTCTGAGCAAGGAACTTAAACGTTAGCTTTTTTACATGGCACATATTGCACTTTTACATTCTTCTCCAACACTTTGTTTTTGCTTTATTTAAACCAAAATGAACACAATTCACCCCTTTTACCAAAGAGCACCTTCTGTCTACCAACATTTACTATTGTGTACCTTAGTAGCGCTTCCCTTCCTCCTCTTTCTACTAGTTAAGCATAGCACTTGGGTGGTGCTTAGAGGAAGCAGCTCCACAGTAATTTTTTCTGTGTTTTCGGGGACATTTTTCAACTCAAACTATGGATTTTACCCAAGAGGCTACAAGATTTTCCTATTCCCATGAAGAGGGCCAAAGGATTATTACCACTACCACAGAGAATACTGGAATGGACTTAAACAAGGCTTACAGAGACTTGCAACACCTTATGCAGAAAGATACAAAACTTGACCTCAATCCTATCACCTTGTCTGACTATTGGAAGAAAGGCCTAATCCCCAGAGGACTCCGTATTATGAAGTTTCCAGCTACTGGAGCACAAGGTAAAACTGAATTTAGAGATAAATGGGAGGCTATTCTCAACAAGTGTTCTTTTGACCTAATGCTACTTCTAATAGAAGAATCTAAAAAGGACAGACAAGTAGTCCAAACAGAAATTGAAGAAGTATAACAAAAAATCACAGAACACAGTGACAATTCCAACAAAGCACAATGTGATGAGATCTTGAAAGAGAAAGTAGACACATTCACTCTGACATTGAAGCAAGACAAGCTAAGAACATTTAGAAGAGATGAAGTAGAGTATAGAGATGGCAAGGTCTTTGCCTGGAGAAAACCAACGCGCAAGAATTCAGAATCACATCCGCAGAGAAGGAAGCCTAGATCTGTTTCTTTCAACCTTACAAGCAGTGATGAGGATGATCACCCCAGACACTCAGAGGCCAGCTCCTCCCAAGATTTTTTAGATCAGGAAGAGGAGTCGCGCAGGTACCTCAACAGGAGCGGGAGAGGACGCGGAAGAGGCCAACACGGAGGGGGAGGAAGAAATCAAGTCTATCCAACCACACGGAGCAGGACCAGAATAAGGCCGTGATCAACAATTCTGGAGAACCCCTTTCTGATGATTTTGTAAGGTTATTGTCTAAAGGACTGTCCTTTGGCCCCACATACTCAACTAATGAATTTAATACAAAGATTGGCCTATTTCGTTTCTACAGGAATCTACATCTGAAGACCTGGTATAAGCAAAACATCTCTCCAACTACAGATGCCAGTGTCTCAGGTCAGGCAGTTTCTGTTCCCTCAAAAACACCTTTTAAGCCCAAGTCCACCTTTTGTCTCATCGTCCAGAATGCCACACTAAATACATTTGCCAAGAAGGTGAATTTTGATGTGGAGAATCTGTTTAAGGGTAAAATTGACTCCAACCAATCACGACGTAACCTTTCTAAGACAGAGAGGGATGCAGTTGAATCATTGTCCAAAAATGAACGGGTTGTGGTTAAAAAAGCAGACAAAGGTGGCGCTACAGTAGTGTGGAGTAAAGACAAATATGTGACAGAAGCCTACCGTCAATTAGACAATGATGAATTCTACCAATCTCTTAGCTTCAACCCTACAGAGAACCTAAAAATTGAGTTGAAAGGGATCCTCACAGAAGCTAAGGAGAATGGCTACATTTCAGACAATGAGTTCAAATTTCTTTTCAATGGCAGTCCACGTATGGCTTCTTTATAACTTCTTCCAAAAGTCCACAAAAATCTTGAAAATCCCCCAGGCAGACCAGTCATTAGTGGTAATGAAAGTCTGACAGAACCCATCTCTAAGTACATTGATTACTTTATTAAGCCTTTTCTGACGTCACTCCCAGCCTATCTTCAAGATACCACAGATGTGTTGAACAAAATTAAGGAATTGAATAATATAGGTACAGCTTCCTTTTTAGTCACCATGGATGTGGAGTCTCTTTACACCACCATTGAACATGAACAAGGTTTGGCAGCTATGTACCATTTCTTGAGTACCCAACCTGAAACTGAGATGCCACCTACAGAATTCATTGTCTCGCTGACTGAATGGACTCTTAATCATAACATCTTTATCTTTCAGGACCGTATTTTTAAACAGGTCAAAGGATGTGCCATGGGAGCTTGCTATAGCCCTTCCTATGCTGGTTTGTACTTGGGTAAATGGGAAAATGACTTCATTTTGGATCCTTCTAATAACCAGTTCTTTGACCGGATTATATGGTGGGGACGCTATATTGATGATGTTTGCCTTTTTTGGTCCGGCTCAGAAGATGAACTTATTTCCTTCCACCAATACCTTAAAAGCATTAACCCTAACATCAAACTAACTATGGAGTACAGCAAGGATAACATTCATTTTTTGGACCTCGACATCAATAAAAATGACAAAGGTTGTTTGCACACATCAATCTTTAGGAAGCCTACAGATGGGAATACCATTCTGAGGGCAGACAGCTTTCACCCCAAAAGGTTAAAAGAGAATATTCCATATGGCCAATTCCAAAGAGTCCGCAGAATTTGCGATCAGGAAACAGACTATAGTGTCAAATCTGCTGAATTGGAGAATCGCTTCTTGAATCGGGGCTACAGTGTTCAGGTCCTGAAAGATGCAGGTATAAGGGCTGGATTACTTGACAGAGAGAACTTGTTGCGAAGGGGAGTGCCTCGTGATGCATCAGAGAGAGTGTATTTTGTTACAAAATACAGCACTGAAGCAGAGAACATTAAAATAATCATTAAAAATAATTGGGGAATCATCCAAAGTGATACGCTACTACGCCAAGTCTTTCCTGAGCCACCAGTCATAAGCTTTAAGAGATGTCCTATCCTAAAGGACAAATTAGTCCACAGTTATCTTCCAGGTGACTCTCAAAAAACTTGGCTTGGCCACAAACCCAAGGGCTCTTTTAAATGTAACCAGTGCAACCATTGCAGAAATATTGCACAGAAAAAGTATTTTGTTGATACAGCTTCCAAAATGGAGTATTACGTCAAGCATTTCATTAACTGCAAAACCACTCATGTCTATAGATTGGAATGTCCACAGTGCAAGGTGTTCTACATTGGACGGACAAAGAGATGCCTTCAAGATCGCCTAGCGGAACACAAGTACGCCATACGGGTAGGCAATGACGACTACCCCATGGCAAGGCACTACACGTCCTTACACCATGGCAACCCTGCCTCCCTACAAGCTATGGGTATTGATCATATCCCGGCCTCTATTAGAAAAGGGGATCGTCTTAAACAGTTAAACCAAAGGGAAAGTTTTTGGATTTACAAACTACAGGCCACTAAATACCCGGGTTTAAATGAAGATATGGATTTCTCACCCTTCCTGTAGGGTTGTGATGGGTCCATTTGCTGTCATCTAGTGGAAATTTTGCTGAATTGCCCTCAGCTATGTTTAGACTCTTGTTGTTCATGTTTTGCTGTGTTCTAGTGTACTATGGAATATATTGCTTTCTTATTCTTGACACTTCTCCCAGCCATATTTACGGTTAGAACTACCTTTCTAAGTGTTCTGATACTTCTAGCTTGGAGTTAAATTTTTATGATAACATAGCTACAGTATTTCACTTTAAAGTGTGTATAGTATTGCTTACTAGGTGTGTCCAATCAATTTTAACCACTCCCTCTTCAAATTAGGGTTAATTTGGAAAAGCTGTTAAAAAGAGAACATTGTATTATTTCTTTGTACTCCCTGACGAAGGCCATGCAGCCAAAACGCGTCGGATTTTTATAAACATTGTTTCTATTGAACACGCCATACTAATAAAGACATTTTAATCAATTATATGAAGAGTGCCTTGGTCCTCCTTTCTTTTTGATGTTTCATTATTTATTTGAGACTAAATTGATTTTATTGATGTATTATATTAAGTTAAAAGAAAAGTGTTCAGTGTTCATTCAGTATTGTTGTAATTGTCATTACAAATATATATATATAAAAATCGGCCAATTAATCGGTATCAGATTTTTTTGGGCCCTCCAATAATCGGTATCGGCGTTGAGAAATCATAATCGGTCGACCTCTAGTACAGAGGCCCATTATCAGCAACCATCACTCCTGTGTTCCAGATATATCATTTTTAAAGTCTAATTGATCATTAGAAAACCTTTTGCAATTATGTTAGCATAGCTGAAAACTGTTGTTCTGATTTAAAGAACCAATTAAACTGGCCTTCTTTAGACTAGTTGAGTATCTGGAGCAGAGTTGCAAAGAAAAATACATATCTCAGACTGGCCAATAAAAAGAAAATATTAAGATGGGCAAAAGAACACAGACATTGTACAGAGGAACTCTGCCTAGAAGGCCCGCATCCCGGAGTCGCCTCTTCACTGTTGACGTTGAGACTGGTGTCAACTGGTACTATTTAATGAAGCTGCCAGTTGAGGACTTGTGAGGCGTCTGTTTCTCAAACTAGACACTAATGTACTTGTCCTCTTGCTCAGTTGCGCACCGGGGCCTCCCACTCCTCTTTCTATTCTGGTTAGAGCCAGTTTGCGCTGTTCTGTGAAGGGAGTAGTACACAGTGTTGTACGAGATCTTCAGTTTCTTGGCAGTTTCTCTCATGGAATAGCCTTCATTTCTCAGAACATGAATAGACTGACGAGTTTCAGAAGAAATTCTTTGTTTCTGGCCCTTTTGAGCCTGTAATCGAAAGAAGGACAGTTTTTTTTATTGCTTCTTTAGTCAGAACAACAGTTTCCAGCTGTGCTAACATAATTGCAATAGGGTTTTCTAATGATAAATTATCCTTTTAAAATGATAAACTTGAATTCGCTAACACAACGTGCCATTGGAACACAGGAGTGATGGTTGCTGACAATGGGCCTCTGTACATCTATGTAGATATTCCATTAAAAATCTGCTGTTTCCAGCTACAGTAGTCATTTACAACATTAACAATGTCAACACTGTATTTCGGATCAATTTGAGGTTATTTTAATGGACAAAAAATGAGCTTTACTTTCAAAAACAAGTACATTTCTAAGTGACCCCAAACTTTTGAATAGTAGTGTATATTATTTAGTATATGTAAAGACAAGATTAAATCAAGAATAGTGTGATGGGTGACAATATTAGCCTATGCCTTGTGAATGATATATTATCACTTGTGAAGGAGGCTCAGCTTAAGTCAAATCATAGTCGCACACCTCATGTAGCCCAGCCAATAGGCCTATATGTTTTGATATGGTTTGTATCACAACTAAAGTGGCCAAATAACTTAAAATGAAGTACATGAATCCGCTTTACAACGGGTGTAGAGCCTAACTGGCATACATAAGTAGTTTTCCTGCTAATGGAACATTTGCGCTTATTGCCTATTGCTGCGTGTATAATGTGAAGAAATAACCAAATAGCTTCTTAACATTTTAAGCAAAAAATTCTCATCAGTTGCATCAGGCTCATTGCTTAAAACAGTTTTTTTCATTCTAGTGGTTGTGTTAGTTTGGGATCTATCGCATCTCACAACTGTCCCAGACTGTGTTTGGAATATTTATTTTTCAGACAGAATAGAGTAGGTCCATTTTTGTACTATGGGAGATAGTAGATTGACATAGGCTAGTGCTTTTGCTGTTCGTTTGGCCTACTCATCTTGTTGGCTGACAAAAAGTACATGTGGACAGTTCTTCCAATAGCTTCCATATGCACCTCGGAATTGGATAAGGACGGACGCAGTTGCATCCCGATGTGTCTGTCTTCACTTGTAGCCTGTGAGACAGATCTGATCACGTTACCGGCAGCCAGGAGAAGGGAATTATAATTATTAAATTCAGCCCAAGGGTACAACGGCCACTGGCCGCAAAAGGCGTGGATTTCTTTAGGGGGCATTACGGCCACACAAAGGGGATGCAGCCGGGAATTTCAAGGCATTATCAAGTGCTTGGGAAATTGTGAATGAGAGACTGATGAAGTGTGTACCTCCTGCGCAAAAAACAAAGCCGAGCTCATGCCTGTCATGCTACTTTTTTCAAATCATCATTAGAGTAGCATCATGCAGCCTTAGAATGTATTAAACAATCTAAACCTATAGCCCAACATTTGTATCACAATTAAAGTTACATAAATAACTAGACTAGATTTTCTTCCTATCATGTTTCTTTAGACCTGTCTAAAATAAATAATGGATTTATTGTGATGGTGTAGGCTATATTACATGGATTTATTAGACTTTTTAAAGGTCTGCGTCAGTGGCTTGTAGGCTATGCGAGGAAGCCTGGATGCTAAATGTGTTTATGTTAAGTAACGGTCAATTGCCGTGAAAATGTAATGACCGCCACAGCCCTAGCCAGGACCGGGCCTGATCAGCGTTGATTAGTCTATAAATTAAGAAAAGATTCTGTATGAAATTATACCATGCCAGGTTGGAGAGGATTGGTGCATTGTCCAATTGTGCTGTTGAATAATTAACAAATAGTCAGACACATCCAACCTTTTTTAAAGAAGACAGATGTATTTATTTATTAGGAAGCAATGAATACGTGCATTATATAAAAGAATGTTCACACATCAAAGATTGTGCCATAGGTTATAGCGCTCTACACCCCCGCACATCTAGCCAATCAGCTGCTGGAGCATCACTCTACACCCCCGCACATCTAGCCAATCAGCTGCTGGAGCATCACTCTACACCCCTGCACATCTAGCCAATCAGCTGCTGGAGCATCACTCTACACCCCCGCACATCTATCTAGCCAATCAGCTGCTGGAGCATCACTCTACACCCCTGCACATCTAGCCAATCAGCTGCTGGAGCATCACTCTACACCCCCGCACATCTAGCCAATCAGCTGCTGGAGCAGCACTCTACACCCCCGCACATCTAGCCAATCAGCTGCTGGAGCATCACTCTACACCCCCGCACATCTAGTCAATCAGCTGCTGGAGCATCACTCTACACCCCCGCACATCTAGCCAATCAGCTGCTGGAGCATCACTCTACACCCCTGCACATCTAGCCAATCAGCTGCTGGAGCATCACTCTACACCCCCGCACATCTATCTAGCCAATCAGCTGCTGGAGCATCACTCTACACCCCCGCACATCTAGCCAATCAGCTGCTGGAGCATCACTCTACACCCCCGCACATCTAGCCAATCAGCTGCTGGAGCAGCACTCTACACCCCCGCACATCTAGCCAATCAGCTGCTGGAGCATCACTCTACACCCCCGCACATCTAGTCAATCAGCTGCTGGAGCAGCACTCTACACCCCCGCACATCTAGCCAATCAGCTGCTGGAGCAGCACTCTACACCCCCGCACATCTAGCCAATCAGCTGCTGGAGCATCACTCTACACCCCCGCACATCTAGCCAATCAGCTGCTGGAGCATCACTCTACACCCCCCCAGCTACCGGAGCATCAAATGACAGTTGGAAAGAGGAGGAGATAGTAGGAGGAGAACGTTTAATCGACAGACTAAGTTAGCAAAACAATCACTTATAATCATTAGTTAACACTCCCTCTGTCAGGTCAAGTTTATCTATATGAGAAAAAAAAATCCTTAAACTAATGTAGGGCTATTTAAACGGTTTTGAAGGTTATCTTGACGGTTACTTTGTCCATAACCATCACTTACATGGTTATTCAGTTCCCGTCACAGCCCTAATAACTAGCCCAGTTTCCACTATCTCTTCTCTCTAGATACATTTTGTACTGACAGAGGAAGTTAAGAGTCTCTAAGAAAACAAGTTTCTAAAAATGTTTTAGATTTACAAGCAACAAATCCCAGTTGATATTATCCCAGCAGTTAATCATGTAGCTCCTTCTTTAGTGTTGTCAGCCACACATGGAAGGAAATTAACAGCACTAATAAATACACTGCAGAGGCATCTCCAGGGACCTGAGGAAGACACATTATTCATACTAATTCCATCAATCAATCAATCAGTGAAATGTTTTTATGAAGCCCTTTTTACATCTGTATATGTCACAAAGGGCTGTACAGAAACCCAGCCTAAAACCCCAAACAGCAAGCAATGCACATGTAGAAGCAATGATTCTCTAGTAACGGCCTGGGAGATATATGTATCTATTCCCCAAAGAGTTTTCTTTAGTATTTCATGTAGTACTTGTTAGTACTTCTCTATCCAGTATTTCCTATAGTACCTGTTAGTACTTCTCTATCCAGTATGTCCTATTGTCACGTCCTGACCAGTATAGGGGTTATTTGTGATTGTAGTTTGGTCAGGACGTGGCAGAGGGTATTTGTTTTATGTGGTTCGGGGGGTGGTTTGTTTAGAAGGGTGTTTGATTTATTATTTCTGGGTTTTGGGTTATGTTCTATGTTTTTGTATTTCTATGTTCTTTCTAGTTTAGTAATTTCTATGTTAGGTAATTGGGTGTCGGACACTCAATTGAAGGCAGGTGTTTGTAGTTGCCTTTGATTGAGAGTCCTATATATAGGGATGTGTTTTGTTTGTTAATTGTGGGTAGTTGTTTTTGCATTGCGTTGGTGCTTCCTGCAAAACTGTTTCCTGCCAAACTGTTTCCTGCAAAACTGTTTCCTGTTGTCGTTTCGTTGTTTTTTGGTGTTCACATTCAATAAATATAATGATGAGCACGCAACCTGCTGCGCCTTGGTCCTCTCTTCACGAAGACAGCCGTTACACCTATAGTACTTGTTACTACTTCTCTATCCAGTATTTCCTGTAGTACTTGTTAGTATTTCCCTATCCAGTATTTCCTGTAGTACTTGTTAGTACTTCCCTGTCCAGTATTTCCTGTAGTACTTGTTAGTACTTCCCTCTCCAGTATTTTCTGTAGTACTTGTTAGTACTTCTCTATCCAGTATGTCCTATAGTACTTGTTACTACTTCTCTATACAGTATTTCCTGTAGTACTTGTTAGTACTTCCCTATCCAGTATTTCCTGAAGTACTTGTTAGTACTTCCAATCCAGTATTTCCTGTAGTACTTCCCTATCCAGTATTTACTGTAGTACTTGTTAGTACTTCCAATCCAGTATTTCCTGTAGTACTTGTTAGTACTTCCCTATCCAGTATTTCCTGTAGTACTTGTTAGTACTTCCCTCTCCAGTATTTCCTGTAGTACTTCTTAGTACTTCTCTATCCAGTTCCAAAGAGGATCAGATTTGGTTTGGTGGTACTTTATTATTGGCAGTAGCATTCCTGAGTTCGACCCACCATCAACCGGAAGGGTTGTTTATTTTCCTGCGGATCACAAAGGCTGGAAAAGCAAACCGGTAAGAAAACAAATATAGGGGAGGAAAAGTGGAGGACATTTAATTAGCGGTTGTCCATTCCTGTCTGTTTGGGCTCTACAGGGTAGAACCCCCCCACACACACACACACACACACGGCACACACACACACAGCACACATG
This sequence comes from Salmo trutta, assembly GCF_901001165.1. Lineage (NCBI taxonomy): Eukaryota > Metazoa > Chordata > Actinopteri > Salmoniformes > Salmonidae > Salmo > Salmo trutta. Next base: position 38,621,071 of record NC_042965.1, on the reverse strand, counting down.
CACACCCACACTCGGTACACACACACACACTCACAGTGCAACTTAATTGTATCTTTTTGGTTTTGCAACGCTGGCCACCCTGCATTGTGCGCTGAGGCAGAGACAAAGGAAGAGCAGGGAGAAGGGGGACCAAGAGAAGTAGAAGAAGAGAGGGGGGAAAGAGAGGTATGGGTAAGCAGTGTGAAAGAGCGAGAGATAGGGAAAGAGGGGGGAAATGAGAGAGGGAAAGACAAAGAGAAATAGGTTTGGGAGAGAAATTGAGAGGAATGGGAGAGTAGGGGAGAAGGAGAGGAATTTGGAGATGAACGGGAGAGAGGAGCGGCTAGCGTAGCACCTAGCTTAAGCACCTTTTGGTAGCATCTAGCGTCAGCAGTTAACAAAGCACCTAGCTTTAGCACCTTGTGCTAGCATCTAGCGTTAGCAGTTAGTGAAGCACCTAGTATTAGCAAGGAATATGCAAATACATGCTACAACTCGCCAAAAGGATCTTGTTAGCTCGTGCTTGGCTCTGCCCACCTTGCTTGTTCTGCCCACTAATCTTCTACGCTTCCCACTGTAAATGTCACAGATGAACTACAGTATCTAGCGACTGGAATGAGCTGCAACAAACCCTCAAACTGGACAGTTTTATCTCAATCTCTTCATTCGAACACTCAATCATGGACACTCTTACTGACAGTTGTGGCTGCTTAGTGTTATGTATTGTTGTCTCTACCTTCTTGCCCTTTGTCTTTGCCCAATAATGTTTGTTCCATATTTTGTGCTGCTACCATGTTGTGTTGCTACCATGTTGTTGACATGTTGTGTTGCTACCATGCTGTGTTGTCGTGTTGCTGCCTTGCTGTGTTGTTGTTTTAGGTCTCTCTTTATGTCGTGTTGTCTTGTCTCTCTTGACGTGATGTGTTTTGTCCTATTTTATTTATTTTATTTTTTTAAATCCCATCCCCCGTCCCCGCAGGAGGCCTTTTGCCTTTTGGAAGGCCGTCATTGTAAATAAGAATTTGTTCTCAACAGACTTGCCTAGTTAAATAAAGGTTAAAAATATATAAATACATTTAGGGTTAGTTATAAATATCTTTGCTGGTATTTAATGTTAGCACCTTGCGCTAGCATCTAGCGTTAGTAGTTAGTGTAGCACTCTCTCTCTGGGTCTCTCTCTCGCTCTGGGTCTCTCTCTCACTCTCTTTCTCTCTCTCTCCCTTTCAGGAATACACTGATCGGGGAATCTCCCCTCATCAAACTAGTTCATACTGTAGCTGCCTGAAGTAATCAGCGATCTGACTAAAAAGAATAGATGAGAACGATGTCATTAATTCAACATTTACTAACTCATCTGTTTATCTTAGATCAGTGATTACTTCAAAGAAGAGAGAGAGGAAGGAAGGATACATGTTAAAAGTACTCAAACGTCTGTTCTGCTCAGACCCTCAGCATACTGTACCTCATGTCTGGGACAGGGAAATAAATGGCTGTCGCTGTGGCTCCCAGAGTGGTTCAAGTGATCTTGTGCCCATATTTACATGTAATAAACTTCTGGTTTACACAAGACCTGTGTCCCAAATGGCACCCTATTCTATACCAGGTGGTGTCAGAGGAAGGCCCTAAACGTTGTCAGAGTCCAGCCACCCAAGTCATAGACTGTTCTCTCTGCTACCGCATGCCAAGTGGTACCAGAGCACCAAGTCTAGAACCAACAGGACCCTGAACAGCTTCTACCCCCACGCCATAAGACTGATAAATAGTTAGTTAAATAGTTAACCAAATAGCCATAAGACTGATAAATAGTTAGTTAAATAGTTAACCAAATAGCTACCAGGACTATCTGCATTGACCCTTTTGTAACTCATCAAATATGCTTCTGTTTATTATCTGTCTCTTTATTCCTAGTTATATGTACATGTCTACCTCAATTACCTCTTACCCTGCACATCAACTCAGTACTGGTACCCCGTATACACTGCTCTTCTGTTTATTATCTGTCTCTTTATTCCTAGTTATATGTACATGTCTACCTCAATTACCTCTTACCCTGCACATCGACCTGGTACTGGTACCCCGTATACACTGCTCTTCTGTTTATTATCTGTCTCTTTATTCCTAGTTATATGTACATGTCTACCTCAATTACCTCTTACCCTGCACATCGACCTGGTACTGGTACTCCGCTTATATAACCCAGTTATCGTTACTCATTGTGTATTTATTATTACTGTTATTATTATATGTTAGTACTTTTCTACCATTTCTCTGTTTTCTTTCTCTCTGCATTGTTGGGAAGGATCCATAACTAAACATTTCACTGGTAGTCTTCACCTGTTGTTTATGAAGCATGTGACAAATAAAATGTGATTTGATTTATTCCCTATATAGTGCACTATGGGCTTTGGTCAAACGTAGTGCACTGTAAAGGTAATAGAGTACAGTTTGGGATGCAGCCAAGGCCTACAGGAGATGGGCTGTAAGGCTAGTGGTGGTAGGGTCGGAGAGAGTCAACGTTACAACATGGTGCTTTCAGAGTGCAATTTCTTGACTGTGAGGGACTACACTGAGGACGAGGAAAAAGGGGATTAATGAAACTGTTTAAATCAAATCACTTTTTATTGGTCACATATACATATTTAGCAGATGTTATTACGGATGTAGCGACATCCACACAGTACATATATGTAGTGTGTGCGACTACATTATGACCGATGGGGCGGAGTCCCGTCATCTAATGTATGGTATGAGCCTGTGTAATTGGTTGGTAAATGTGTGGGCCTATAGGCTACCTCTGAAGTAAAACGTCCTGGTTCTACTCTGAAAGTAAACAGTGAGATGTTACTGGCCCAGTCCCAGATCTGTCTGTGCTCTTGCGAACTCCATTGCTGTCCTTGTTGTCATGACAATGAGTGACAAGGAGTTGGCATGATAGCGCAAAACAGACTGGCATTTAGGCTAGGTCGTGAACAAAAACAACAGTTTGAGGAATGTGGTGCTGTCTAGGGTTTATACTGCCTCAAGCACTGTGGCTCCTTAAAGAGCTGTAGAGTCAACTAAAGAAAGGTGCTTTTGAAGCTAGGTGCTAAACGTGTAGCCTAAACCAACTCGCACAGTTTCGTTTAGGTAAAATAATGTGTTCACGTTATTTTACCAAGAGATTTTCTGTCTCTTGGTGAATCTATACTGCAGAGTTAGTGGATAATAGTTAGTCATATTATGGGAAACAACAATGTTTAATTGGTTTAAATTCCATTGCTAAACATGTCTGCGTATATGCATGTGTCGGATGGAGAGTCATTCTGAGAACAGAACTTCAAGGGGGAAAGGTTTCACATGAATTTTCATTTTGTCTTCAGAATGCGTAGCTTTTAATCATCAGATAGCCTACGTTGTTGAAATGTTTGATTTTACTTTAGCTGCATGTAAATAATTCCCTGGCACGCACTATAAAAGAAAAGGGGGAGGGGGAAAGCCGACTACATATCAGAAAATCCATGGGAGAAAAGTATGCCTTTATCTTTTAATACAGGGAGGGGAAGCCAGGAGGATACATGAAATGACTATATAACAGCAGAGGGAGGAGAGTCTTCTGAAGACTTAATTCACTTAATTATAGCAGAAAGAGAGGGAGAGGTTGAGAGGGAGAGGGTGGGAAACAGAGAGAGAGAGAGAGAGAGGGAGAGGTTGAGAGAGGGAGAGGGTGGGAGACAGAGAGGGAGAGGTTGAGAGAGGGAGAGGGTGGGAGACAGAGAGAGAGAGAGGGAGAGGTTGAGAGAGGGAGAGGGTGGGAGACAGAGAGAGAGGGAGAGGTTGAGAGGGAGAGGGTGGGAGACAGAGAGAGAGAGAGGGAGAGGTTGAGAGAGGGAGAGGGTGGGAGACAGAGAGAGAGGGAGAGGTTGAGAGAGGGAGAGGGTGGGAGACAGAGAGAGAGAGAGAGAGAGAGAGAGAGAAAGAAATGTTAAACTCTGGAGAGAGCTAAGCTAAGTGCACGTTACAGGTGTTTACAGCCAAGTGTGTCGGCACGCTTGTAACTGTGTGTACTTGCACCCCTGTTTATATGCATGTACTTGTACTGCATGTGTGTGTGTGTGTGCGTGTCCATGCCTGCGCGTGTGAAAGATTAAAGTGAACAGATTACACACACACATTGCGTACAGGACGCAACAGTTGGACCAAGTGTTCATGCTGAGTGTCTGTCCTGACAAAATACTTTTTTCCCAGACTGCATGGGGAAATCTTCTTTCCCTGAAATCTTACACGCTGGCGGACGTTCTTAGCATAGCCCTCCTCTTCCTCTCTGTCCTGTGTCCAGACGCTAGCCATCCTGCTTTCCTCCCCCCGCTGTATGCTGTGGTTTCTGTCACAAACACTAGGCCATGTCCTGCTGCCTGCGTGTTATATTATTGAGACTCACGTTACTATCTAGTAGCATTACTATCTAGTAGCATTAATTTGGCCATGAAGGAGCTTTTCGGGGAGACCGAAAAGGGAGAGGACACAGGCAAGATGTTTGCCAACACCATCAAAGAGGCATCCTACAAGGCAGCAAGCGGCGTTCCAGTGGATGGTGATCCACTGACATGGTGGAAAAGCAATGAGTGTAAATACCCTCACATTGCCATGAAGGCAGCATGCTACCTGGCTGTGCCTGGCACTTCAGTTCCTAGCGAGAGGGTGTTCTCCATGGCAAGGGACATGGTGACTGTAAAGAGGTCTACCCTTTCACCAGACAATGTAGACATCCTCATCTTTTAGAAAAATAATTTGAAGTTATAAGCTCAGGTCTGCTTTGCTTTCTTTTTTTTTGATGACGTGGACACAGGCTATTTTCTATTCACTATTGTTCAAAGGAAGAAGGTATCATGCCTCATATTGCACTTTAATTGAACAATTATTGAATGTTTTATATTAAGATTTTATTTAAACCATGAAAAGTTCCTTGCTTTACGTGTTCTTTAAGTAATAAATGGAAAGCAGAGTTATATTTGTCTCCCTTTTTTTATTGCTGATCCGCAACTCAAAACCGTGATCCGAACCGTGAGTTTTGTGATCCTTTGCACCACTACAATCTAGTAGCATTACAATCTAGTAGCATTACTATCTAGTAGCATTATTATCTAGTAGCATTATTATCTAGTAACATTACTATCTAGTAGCATTACTATCTAGTAGCATTATTATCTAGTAGCATTATTATCTAGTAGCATTACTATCTAGTAGCATTATTATCTAGTAACATTATTATCTAGTAGCATTATTATCTAGTAACATTATTATCTAGTAGCATTATTATCTAGTAGCATTATTATCTAGTAGCATTATTATCTAGTAACATTACTATCTAGTAACATTACTATCTAGTAACATTACTATCTAGTAGCATTACTATCTAGTAACATTACTATCTAGTAGCATTACTATCTAGTAGCATTATTATCTAGTAGCATTACTATCTAGTAACATTACTATCTAGTAGCATTATTATCTAGTAACATTACTATCTAGTAACATTATTATCTAGTAGCATTACTATCTAGTAACATTACTATCTAGTAGCATTATTATCTAGTAGCATTATTATCTAGTAGCATTATTATCTAGTAACATTACTATCTAGTAGATGTATTATCTAGTAGCATTATTATCTAGTAGCATTATTATCTAGTAGCATTATTATCTAGTAACATTACTATCTAGTAGATGTATTATCTAGTAGCATTATTATCTAGTAGCATTATTATCTAGTAGCATTACTATCTAGTAGCATTATTATTTAGTAGCATTACTATCTAGTAGCATTATTATCTAGTAGCATTACTATCTAGTAGCATTATTATCTAGTAGCATTATTATCTAGGTAGCATTATTATCTAGTAGCATTATTATCTAGTAACATTACTGTCTGGTAGCATAACTATTACTATCTATTATTCTTTATTCTCCATAGAAACCCATGAACATAGTGAGAAAGTGTAGATTGTAGCCTATATGTGTAAAGGGGTGTGTAACTGGTGGCAGTGAAGTCAGACGAAGGAGAGCAGAACTAGGTAATAGCTGGAGCAGTTTAATTTCAAAACCCGACGCGCACCAGTAAACATGTGCACAAGCACTTACAACAAACAATTCCACACAAAGACATGGGGGGAACAGAGGGTTAAATACACAACACTTAATGAGGTAAATGAGAACCAGGTGTGTAGGAAAACAAGACAAAACAAATGGAAAATGAAAAGTGGATCGACGATGGCTAGAAGACCGGTGACGCCGACCACCGAACGCCGCCCGAACAAGGAGAGGAACCGACTTCGGTGGAAGTCGTGACAATATGTTATTTTGTGACAAGATTTATGGAGTTCTGGAGTATTGTGATGGCTTGTCTCTCTTCAAAGGGACTATACCACACTTTTGTTCTACTGAGATGTAAACGACTCCATCCTTTATCCTTCCTCTCAACTTAAAGAGAGGGAGCTGAGCTTGCCTGTAGAGGGAGTTGAGAGGGAGCTGAGCTGAGCTTGTCTGTAGAGGAGGCTGAGAGGGAGCTGACCTTGCCTCTAGAGGGAGCTGAGAGGGAGCTGAGGTTGCCTGTAGAGGGACCTGAGAGGGAGCTGAGCTTGCCTGTAGAGGGAGTTGAGAGGGAGCTGAGCTGAGCTTGTCTGTAGAGGAGGCTGAGAGGGAGCTGACCTTGCCTCTAGAGGGAGCTGAGAGGGAGCTGAGCTTGCCTGTAGAGGGAGCTGAGAGGGAGTTGAGGTTGCCTGTAGAGTGACCTGAGAGGGAGCTGAGCTTGCCTGTAGAGGGAGCTGAGCTTGCCTGTAGAGTGACCTGAGAGGGAGCTGAGCTTGCCTGTAGAGGGACCTGAGAGGGAGCTGAGCTTGCCTGTAGAGTGACCTGAGAGGGAGCTGAGCTTGCCTGTAGAGGGAGCTGAGCTTGCCTGTAGAGTGACCTGAGAGGGAGCTGAGCTTGCCTGTAGAGGGACCTGAGAGGGAGCTGAGCTTGCCTGTAGAGGGAGCTGAGAGGGAGCTGAGCTTGCCTGTAGAGGGACCTGAGAGGGAGCTGAGCTGAGCTTGCCTCTAGAGGGAGCTGAGAGGGAGCTGAGGTTGCCTGTAGAGGGACCTGAGAGGGAGCTGAGCTTGCCTGTAGAGGGAGCTGAGAGGGAGCTGAGCTTGCCTGTAGAGGGACCTGAGAGGGAGCTGAGCTTGCCTGTAGAGGGACCTGAGAGGGAGCTGAGCTTGCCTGTAGAGGGAGCTGAGAGGGAGCTGAGCTTGCCTGTAGAGGGACCTGAGAGGGAGCTGAGCTTGCCTGTAGAGGGACCTGAAAGGGAGCTGAGATGAGCTTGCCTCTAGAGGGAGCTGAGAGGGAGCTGAGCTTGCCTGTAGAGGGACCTGAGAGGGAGCTGAGCTTGCCTCTAGAGGGAGCTGAGAGGGAGCTGAGGTTGCCTGTAGAGTGACCTGAGAGGGAGCTGAGCTTGCCTGTAGAGGGACCTGAGAGGGAGCTGAGCTTGCCTGTAGAGGGACCTGAGAGGGAGCTGAGCTTGCCTGTAGAGGGAGCTGAGAGGGAGCTGAGCTTGCCTGTAGAGGGAGCTGAGAGGGAGCTGAGCTTGCCTGTAGAGGGACCTGAGAGGGAGCTGAGCTTGCCTGTAGAGGGAGCTGAGAGGGAGCGGAACTTGCCTGTAGGTACATTTTTGTTGTCGTTAGGCAGGCAAGTCCCTACACTGCAGCGCCTGCCCAAATGGAGATTATTTAGCAGGGATCTCTTTCTTCTTAAACGTCTTACCAAGAACTATTAATTATTAATGCGAATAGCTAACATCAAAGCGGCTGAAATAAATGGGCTACTGCCAGAGCTTGTCAATGGAGAGATAAAACTGTGAGAGGGAAATTGTGTGAGAACAGAAAGAGAATTTAGAAGTTTAACCGCAGTTGGAAACTGAAAAGTGTTGGGTTTTAAAAAGTAAATTAGACAAGACTGTTGACAAAAGAAAGGACAATCCAAGCAGTTGAATTGAACTCCATTACAATAAATTCCTTGGGCTGTGTATATTGCATATGAAGCAGCATTTCATATGTGGAGCAGAGTACTACTTTGGTGTGAGTTTGCTGTTGATCTATAGTGAACCATTAGTGAATCATTCATCCTGGTCTACCTGCAATACAGCAGACACAGTGCCAGCTCACCGTACACTTCCTCTAGTCAACATGGAGGTGAATAAATGTGGATGGAGGTGGAGGGGCGCCTGTCAGCCTGGCCTGTAGTACACACACACACACACACACACACACACACACACACAAAGAGAGAGAGAGAGAGAGAGAGATACTGTATATATACATAATATGACATTTGTAATGTCTTTATTCTTTTGGAACTTCTGTGAGTGGAATGTTTACTGTTCATTTTTATTGTTAATTTCACTTTTGTATATTATCTACCTCACTTGCTTTGGCAATGTTAACAGGTTTCCCATGCCAATAAAGCCCCTTGAATTGAATTGAATTGAATTGAATTGAGAGAGAGAGAGAGAGAGAGAGAGAGAGAGAGAGAGAGAGAGAGAGAGAGAGAGAGAGAGAGAGAGAGAGAGAGAGAGAGAGAGAGAGAGAGACCTATAGGGAATATGAGTGCCATTTGGGATGGAACCTAAGACAGCTCTCTGCTCTCCCTCGCTAGTCTTTTGACTGATCCTGATCTCCGGTTCTAGGGTAATGGAGAGGAATCCATCCTGGTTCTAGGGTAATGGAGAGGAATCCGTCCTGGTTCTAGGGTAATGGAGAGGAATCCATCCTGGTTCTAGGGTATTGGAGAGGAATCCGTCCTGGTTCTAGGGTAATGGAGAGGAATCCATCCTGGTTCTAGGGTATTGGAGAGGAATCCATCTTGGTTCTAGGGTAATGGAGAGGAATCCATCCTGGTTCTAGGGTAATGGAGAGGAATCCATCCTGGTTCTAGGGTAATGGAGAATCCGTCCTGGTTCTAGGGTAATGGAGAGGAATCCATCCTGGTTCTAGGGTATTGGAGAGGAATCCATCCTGGTTCTAGGGTAATGGAGAGGAATCCATCCTGGTTCTAGCTATTGGAGAGGAATCCATCCTGGTTCTAGGGTTTTGGAGAGGAATCCATCCTGGTTCTAGGGTAATGGAGAGGAATCCGTCCTGGTTCTAGGGTAATGGAGAATCCGTCCTGGTTCTAGGGTAATGGAGAGGAATCCATCCTGGTTCTAGGGTATTGGAGAGGAATCCATCCTGGTTCTAGGGTAATGGAGAGGAATCCATCCTGGTTCTAGGGTATTGGAGAGGAATCCATCCTGGTTCTAGCTATTGGAGAGGAATCCATCCTGGTTCTAGGGTTTTGGAGAGGAATCCATCCTGGTTCTAGGGTAATGGAGAGGAATCCGTCCTGGTTCTAGGGTAATGGAGAATCCGTCCTGGTTCTAGGGTAATGGAGAGGAATCCATCCTGGTTCTAGGGTATTGGAGAGGAATCCATCCTGGTTCTAGGGTAATGGAGAGGAATCCATCCTGGTTCTAACTATTGGAGAGGAATCCATCCTGGTTCTAGGGTTTTGGAGAGGAATCCATCCTGGTTCTAGGGTAATGGAGAGGAATCCGTCCTGGTTCTAGGGTATTGGAGAGGAATCCATCCTGGTTCTAGGGAACGCAAGTCTCAACTAAGGGTTCCCCGTTGTCTTCCACGTCGGTTTCTGAAAGCTCTCATCTTTGGGATATAACATCAATTGTACGGACAGTGTAAGTGTAGAGACCCAATCTGGAGCTGCGTGCCACGCCCTTATGCCCTGGACTGTATATGCACATTCATGTCTATATTCAGCTTAAATACAGGACACAATATAATCACACTGCATAGCCCAGGCTTTCTCTCTCTCTCTCTTTCTCTCACACACACACACACACACACACACACACAAACAAACACGGGTAGGCCTATTTCCTGAGAGGGTAAATGATGTGTCCAAATACTCGTTTTAAAGACTTCTCTTCTTTAAAGACTTCTCAAATTCTCTTCCTTTTTCCTTTTGAAGTGTAGATCAGAAAAAACAACTGTTTTGTTTTAGTTACTAAATGCTAGCACACATTGCTCAATACTACCACACATTGCTCTATTCTACAACACATTGCTCAATACTACCACACATTGCTCTATTCTACAACACATTGCTCAATACTACCACACATTGCTCTATTCTACAACACATTGCTCAATGCTACCTCTGAATTTAGCATTACTTGTTTTGAAAGGACCAACTGTGCTTCCCCTCTCTCTTTCTCCCCCCCCCTCTCTCTCTCTCCTCTCTCTCTCCCCCCCCCCTCTCTCTCTCTCTCTCTCCCCCCCCCCCCCCCCCCCTCTCTCTCTCTCTCTCTCTCTCTCTCTCTCTCTCTCTCTCTCTCTCCTCTCCTCTCGCTTGCTCTCTCTCTCTCTCTCTCTATTTCTTTCTTTCTCTCTCTCGCTCTAAGTGCCTGTAGACTCAAGCTCAGCTCAGACACTTTTCAGCCACTGGACAAGAGCCACAGCCCTTTACTCTGTAACGTTGATCTGATGTCCCTCCCCTGGCTGGCTGATTGGATGTTATCTGGCACGGAGCCTACAGGGCTCCATGATAATACCAGGATGTGATCCTGACTGGTCTTTTAGTTGAGACTTCAAAACGCTGCTAAACGGGGCTCCATGAATCAACCGTGCTCAGACAGAATGGAACGGTCGGAACGGTCGGAACGGTCGGAACGGTCGGAACGGTCGGAATGGTTGGAACGGTCGGTTGTGGAAAGTAGGAGTTAAGATAAAGTATTGTGGGGAAGCCATTTTGGATTGAGTGAAGAGATATTCTGGGTTCTGCTGATTGCAACGTTTGTCTTATCTCTTGCCTCAAGCAGAAACACCATCAAAAGACTACGTCTGTGTAACGGCTGTCTGTAAGAGGGAACCAAGGTGCAGCAGAGGATGTGCTCATCATTAGAATTTTAATTCAAATAAACAAGAGAACACTACAAAATGAACAAAACGACAGCAAACAGTCCTGTTAGGAAAATACTCAAACAGAAACAATTACCCACAAAACCCAAAGGAAAAACATGCTCCTTATGTGTGACTCCCAATCAGCAGCAACGAGCTTCAGCTGTGCCTGATTGGGAGCCACACACATGGCCCAAAACAAAGAAATACCAAAACATAGAAAAAGGAACATAGAACGCCCACCCAATGTAACACCCTGGCCTAACCAAAAAAAGAACAAAACCCCTCTCTATGGCCAGGGCGTTACAGTACCCCCCCCCAAAGGTGCGGACTCCGGCCGCAAAACCTGACTCTGAAGGGGAGGGTCCGGGTGGGCTTTCTTACGGCGGCGGCTCAGGTGCGGGACGTGGCCTCTGCTCCACCCTTGACGTCGCCCTCTTAGGTGGCGCACCTGGCCGCGCCGAAGGTCTGGTGGGCGACGCTGACTGCGCCCGGCTGGCGGGCGGCGATGGTTGCGCCCGGCTGGCGGGCGACCCTTGTTGCGCCCGGCTGGCGGCCGGCGATGGTTGCGCCCGGCTGGCGGGCGACCCTGGCTGCTCCCGGCTTGCGGGCGGCGATGGTTGCGCCCGGCTGGCGGGCGACCCTGGCTGCTCCGACGGCACTGACCCAGGATTCACCAGGCTGGGGAGACATGACAGAGGCCTGTCCCTAGGCACAGGACTCACCGGGCTGGCGGGCGTCCCTGGCCACTCCGGCAGTTCGGGGCAGTCTGGCCACTCCGGCAGTTCGGGGCAGTCTGGCCACTCCGGCAGTTCCGCGCAGTCTGGCCACTCCGGCAGTTCCGCGCAGTCTGGCCACTCCGGCAGTTCCGCGCAGTCTGGCCACTCCGGCAGTTCCGCGCAGTCTGGCCACTCCGGCAGTTCAGCGCAGTCTGGCCACTCCGGCAGTTCAGCGCAGTCTGGCCACTCCGGCAGTTCAGCGCAGTCTAGCCACTCCGGCAGTTCAGCGCAGTCTGGCCACTCCGGCAGTTCAGCGCAGTCTGGCCACTCCGGCAGTTCAGCGCAGTCTGGCCACTCCGGCAGTTCAGCGCAGTCTGGCCACTTCGGCAGTTCAGCGCAGTCTGACCTCTCTGGCGACTGTTGACTGGCGGGCAGCTCTGACGACTGTTGACTGGCGGGCAGCTCTGACGACTGTTGACTGGCGGGCAGCTCTGACGACTGTTGACTGGCGGGCAGCTCTGACGACGGTTGACTGGCGGGCAGCTCCGACGACGGTTGACTGGCGGGCAGCTCCGACGACTGTTGACTGGCGGGCAGCTCCGACGACTGTTGACTGGCGGGCTGGGGACACGCACCTTGGGCTTGGTGCGGGGCGCAGGGACGGGCCGGACAGGACTGTGGACACGCACCTTGGGCTTGGTGCGGGGAGCAGGGACGGACCGGACAGGACTGGGGACATGCACTGTGGACTTGGTGCGGGGAGCAGGGACGGGCCAGACAGGACTGTGAACACGCACTGGTGAACTGAAGCGTGGAGCCGGTTTTGCCACTCGTCCTGGCTGGATGCCCTTCCTAGCACGGCATGTGCTGGGCATGTCCACCGGACGCACCGGGCTGTGCGGACGCACTGGCGACACAGCGCGCAACTCCGCCTCCCATGGCTCCTCCTCCAGATCTTCCTTCAGCAGGTCCTCAATAAACCACCTCATCTGCGTCTCCTCCTCTGCCGTCATCCCCCACGAGAGCAGTGGTCTGGGCTCCTCCTCTGCCCTTCCGGACCACCCCATTAGCCCCCCCAAAAAAATTTCTTGGGGGTGTCTTCCGGGTTTCCTCGACCGACGCCAGCGACCCCGTCTGCTGGCTGGCGTCTCCTCCATCGCCCGGACCTCCCTCTTCCGCTGCTTGGTCCCTTGGTGGTGGGTAATTCTGTAACGGCTGTCGTCTGAAGAAGTGGACCAAGGTGCAGCGGAGTTAGTGTTCATTATTAGAAATTTAATATCAACAACATGAACACTATACAAAACAAGAAAAGAGTAAACCGACAGCAAACAGTCCTGTCTGGTACAAAACAATGACAGAAACAATTACCCACAAAACCCAAAGGAAAAACATGCTCCTTATGTGTGACTCCCAATCAGCAGCAACGAGCTTCAGCTGTGCCTGATTGGGAGCCACACACACGGCCCAAAACAAAGAAATACCAAAACATAGAAAAAGGAACATAGAACGCCCACCCAATGTAACACCCTGGCCTAACCAAAATAAAGAACAAAAACCCCTCTCTATGGCCAGGGCGTTACAGTCTGTAGCAGTTACACTACTCCCAACACTACTCCTCATGTTGAAGGATCTCTGCGGATCGTTCTGCTAGTTGGTATTGGAATTAAGACCACTGACATTGAAATACAGCTTTCATAAATGTCTGCCACCAACTTTAATGGTACTTGTCATCATGTGAAATCATTTGAATGTATGTGGTGTGTAGTCCATATACAGTAAAACACTATCATACTGTTAAGTGTAATATGAATCAGATGTAGCTTTATTAAGGGTGGTCTCAATGGTCCCCTATTCCCTCTTTATTTCTACTTTTGACCCTATGGGCCCTGATTAAAAGTAGAGCACTTTATAGGGAAAAGGCTGTCATTTGAGACGCAGGTCTTTCTCTAGTGACATCATGTATAAAGAGAGTTGAGGGACAGACCACTTGTGCTCATCCTTCCAATGTTATCATCGAGTTGTTGACCTCTCCATGGACTGGGAGCCGAATGTCTCCATCCCTCTCTCTCTGTTCCTCTCTCTCTGTTCCTCTCTCTCTCTGTCTCTCTCTGTCTCTATCTCTCTCCCTCTCTCTCTGTTCCTCTGTTCCACTCTCTCTCTGTTCCTCTCGGTTCCTCTCTCTCTCTCTGTCTCTATCTCTCTCCCTCTCTCTCTGTTCCTCTCTGTCTCTCTCTGTCTCTATCTCTCTCCCTCTCTCTGTTCCTCTCTGTCTCTCTCTGTCTCTATCTCTCTCCCTCTCTCTCTGTTCCTCTCTGTTCCACTCTCTCTCTGTTCCTCTCGGTTCCTCTCTCTCTCTCTGTCTCTATCTCTCTCCCTCTCTCTCTGTTCCTCTCTGTTCCTCTCTCTCTCTGTCTCTATCTCTCTCTCTGTTCCTCTCTGTTCCTCTCTCTCTCTGTCTCTCTCTGTCTCTATCTCTCTCCCGCTCTCTGTTCCTCTCTGTTCCTCTCTCTCTCTGTCTCTATCTCTCTCTCTGTTCCTCTCTGTTCCTCTCTCTCTCTGTCTCTCTCTGTCTCTATCTCTCTCCCGCTCTCTGTTCCTCTCTGTTCCTCTCTCTCTCTGTCTCTCTCTGTCTCTATCTCTCTCCCGCTCTCTGTTCCTCTCTGTTCCTCTCTCTCTCTGTCTCTCTCTGTCTCTATCTCTCTCCCTCTCTCTCTGTTCCTCTCTGTTCCTCTCTCTCTCTGTCTCTCTCTGTCTCTACCTCTCTCCCACTCTCTGTTCCTCTCTGTTCCTCTCTCTCTCTGTCTCTCTCTGTCTCTACCTCTCTCCCACTCTCTGTTCCTCTCTGTTCCTCTCTCTCTCTGTCTCTATCTCTCTCTATCTCTCTCTGCTCCTCTCTGTTCCTCTCTGTTCCTCCCTCTCTCTGTTCCTCTCTCTCTCTCTCTCTCTCTCTCAATCTCCCTCTCTCTCTGTTTGTCTCTCTCTCTCTCTCTCTGTCTCTCTGTCTATATCGCCATCTCCATCTCCCTCTCTCTCTCTATCTCTCTGTCTCTATCTCCCTCTCTCTCTGTCTCTCTCTATCTTTCTCTCTCTGTCTCTCTATCTCCCTCTCTTTCTCTCTCTGTCTCTCTATCTCCCTCTCTATCTCTCTCTGTCTCTATCTCTCTCCCTCTGTCTCTGTTCCTCTCTAGCTCTCTCTCTCTGTCTCTCTCTGTCTCTATCTCTCTCCCTCTCTCTCTGTTCCTCTCTGTTCCTCTCTCTCTGTCTCTATCTGTCTCTATCTCTCTCCCTCTCTCTCTGTTCCTCTCTGTTCCTCTCTCTCTCTCTGTCTCTCTCTGTCTTTATCTCTCTCCCTCTCTCTCTGTTCCTCTCTGTTCCTCTCTCTCTCTGTCTCTATCTCTCTCACTCTCTCTCTGTTCCTCTCTGTTCCTCTCTGTTCCTCCCTCTCTCTCTGTTCCTCTCCCGCTCTCTCTCTCAATCTCCCTCTCTCTCTGTTTGTCTCTCTCTCTCTCTCTCTCTGTCTCTCTATGTCTATATCGCCATCTCCATCTCCCTCTCTCTCTCTATCTCTCTGTCTCTATCTCCCTCTCTCTGTCTCTCTATCTCTATCTCTCTATCTCCCTCTCTCTCTGTCTCTCTCTATCTTTCTCTCTCTGTCTCTCTCTCTGTCTCTCTATCTCTCAATTCAATTCAATTCAATTCGCTTTATTGGCATGACGTAACAATGTACATATTGCCAAAGCTTACTTTGGATATTTACAATATAAAAAATAAATAAAAATGAGAATCAAAAATTGTCAACGGGACAACAGTAACAACAATAACCAACGGTCAATATAACCATACATTCAACAATAACAATAATCATACAGTTGAGGACATGTGCAGGTTTATTGGTCTGTCAGACACTGTCCCTCAACTTATGGCAGGCAGCAATGTAGTGCGCTGCCAACCCACAGCTCTCTGCGTCCTCCCCCAACAGGATGGGTAGCCTATCCTCATCAGAGAGGTCTTTAAAACCTTGAATAAGGATTTCAAATTTGGGGAAATGACACTCTCTAATTGTTTTATATTTTTGACATTTTGTCAGGAAATGCAGCTCCGTCTCAGGTTCTGCTGTTGTGCAGTGGTTGCACAGCCTTTCCTCTACAGGGAGCCAGGTTTTCCTGTGTCTACCCTTCTCAATGGCAAGGCTGTGCTCACTGAGCCTGTACTTTGTCAAGGTTTTTCTAAGGTTTTGATCAGTAACCATGGTCAAATATTTAGCCATAGTGTACTGTCGATTTAGGGCCAGATAGCACTGCATTTTGCTTTGTGTTTGTGCTTGTGTTTCCCAATAAGCAATGTAGTTTTGTTTTGACTGTGTTGTAATTTGGTTTATTCTGATTGATTGGATGTTCTGGTCCTGAGGCTTCAGTGTGTTAGTAGAACAGGTTTGTGAACTCAGCCCCAGGACCAGCTGGATGAGGGGACTCCTTTCTTTGCTCAGCTCTTGGCATTGCAGGGCTTGGTAATGATATGAGAGGGGGTCACTGTATTTTAGATGTTTCCAAAACTTAATTGCTCTTTTTTGAGTTTTTATTATTAGTGGATATTGGCCTAATTCTGCCCTGCATGCATTGTTTGTAGTTTCTCTCTCTCTATCTCCCTATCTCCCTCTCTTTCTCTCTCTGTCTCTCTATCTCCCTCTCTCTTTCTCTCTGTCTCTATCTCCCTCTCTGTCGGTTTGTCTCTCTCTCTCTCTATGACTCTGCTCTCTGCTGCTGGGCCTAGCTGTCTGCTGGATTCAGGCCATTCGAAGTCACATAACCCCCTCTGGTGGCTGGGAGTGAGAGTGAGGTTTTGGGGATATATTTAAAACAAACTGGTTAAATATATTACTTTACCACCGAGTTAGCCTTAACCTTACTACATTTAAAACTAACCCTTGTTGACCTTATCTCACTACTGCAAAGTTATTGTTTCAAGATTGGCTTCAAATGAACTAGGTTGGAGTTGATATACAGCACCAGTCAAAAGTTTGGACACCTACTCATTCAAGGGTTTTTCTTTATTTGTACTATTTTCTACATTGTAGAATAATAGTGAAGACATCAAAACTATGAAATAACACATATGGAATCATGTAGTAACCAAAAAAGTGTTAAATGAAAATATATTTGAGATTTGAGATTATTCAAATAGCCACCCTTTGCCTTGATGACAGCTTTGCACACTCTTGGCATTCTCTCAACCCGTTTCATGAGGTAGTCACCTGGAATGCATTTCAATTAACAGGTGTACCTTGTTAAAAGTACATTTGTAGAATTTCTTTCCTTCTTAATGCGTTTGAGCCAGTCAGTTGTGTTGTGACAAGGTAGGGGTGGTATACAGAAGATTTGGTAAAAGACCAAGTCCATATTATGGCAAGAACAGCTCAAATAAGCAAAGAGAAACGACAGTCCATCATTACTTTAAGACATGAAGGTCAGTCAATCTGGAACATTTCAAGAACTTTGACAGTTTCTTCAAGTGCAGTCGCAAAAACCATCAAGCCCTATGATGTAACTGTCTCTCATGAGAACCTCCACAGGAAAGGAAGACCCAGAGTTACCTCTGCTGCAGATGATAAGTTCATTAGAGTTACCAGCCTCAGATTGCAGCCCAAATAAATGCTTTACAGTGTTCAAGTAACAGACAGATCGCAACATCAACTGTTCAGAGGAGACTGCGTGAATCAGACCTTCATGGTCGAATTGCTGCAAAGTAACCACTACTGAAGGACACCAATAATAAGAAGAGACTTGCTTGGGCCAAGAAACACAAGCAATGGACACCAGTTGACATCTGTCTTTTGGTCTGATGAGTACTTATTTGAGATTTTTGGTTCCAACCGCCATGTCTTTGTAAAACGCAACGTTGGTGAATGGATGATCTCTGCATATGTGTGGTTCCCACCGTGAAGCATGGAGGAGGAGGTGTGATGGTGTGGGGGTGCTTTGCTGGTGACACTGTCTGTGATTTATTTAGAATTCAAGGCGCACTTAACCAGCATGGTTAACACCGCATTCTGCAGTGATACGCCATCCCATCTGGTTTGCGCTTAGTGGGACTATCATTTGTTTTTCAACAGGACAATGACCCAAAACACCTCCAGGCTGTGTAAGGGCTATTTGACCAAAAAGGAGAGTGATGGAGTGCTGCATCAGATGACCTGGTCTCCACAATCCCCCGACCTCAACCCAATTGAGATGGTTTGGGATGAGATGGACCGCAGAGTGAAGGATAAGTAGCCAACAAGTGCTCAGCATATGTGGAAACTCCTTCAAGACTGTTGGAAAAGCATTCCAGGTGAAGTTGGTTGAGAGAATGCCAAGAGTGTGCAAAGCTGTCATCAAGTCAAAGGGTGGCTACTTTGAAGAATATTACATTTTTTACACTTTTTTGGTTACTACATGTTTCCATGTGTGTTATTTCATAGTTTTGCTATTTTTACTTTCATTCTACATTGAAGCAAATAGTAAAAATAAAGAAAAGCACTTGAATGAGTAGGTGTGTCCAAACTTTGGACTGGTAATGTATGTTCAAACTACTGGTCTCTGTGTGTCTCTAGTGGTTGTTCTTCTCTCTGGCTGCGTTTAGACAGGCAGCCCAATTCTGATCTTTTTTTCACAAATTGGGCTATTGACCAATCAGATCTGAAAAAGATTGAATGTGGAAAATATCTGAGGTGATTACTCAAAAGACTAATTGATGTAAAATATTATTGAGCCCAAAACTTAGACGAAGAGTGTAATGGTTGTTCTCTGTGGTTGTTGTTCTCTGTGTGGCTGTTGTTTTCTGTGTCTCTAATGGCTGTTGTTCTCTGTGTCTCTAATGGCTGTTGTTCTCTGTGTCTCTAATGGCTGTTGTTCTCTGTGTCTCTAATGGCTGTTGTTCTCTCTGTGTCTCTAATGGCTGTTGTTCTCTGTGTCTCTAATGGCTGTTGTTCTCTGTGTCTCTAATGGCTGTTGTTCTCTGTGTCTCTAATGGCTGTTGTTCTCTGTGTCTCTAATGGCTGTTGTTCTCTGTGTCTCTAATGGCTGTTGTTCTCTGTGTCTCTAATGGCTGTTGTTCTCTGTGTCTCTAATGGCTGTTGTTCTCTGTGTCTCTAATGGCTGTTGTTCTCTGTGTCTGTAATGGCTGTTGTTCTCTGTGTCTCTAATGGCTGTTGTTCTCTCGTCTCTAATGGCTGTTGTTCTCTCTGTGGCTTTTGTTCTCTCTGTGTCTCTAATGGCTGTTGTTCTCTCTTTGTCTCTTTAATGGCTGTTGTTCTCTTTGTGTCTCTAATGGCTGTTGTTCTCTCTGTGTCTGTAATGGCTGTTGTTCTCTCTGTGTCTCTAATGGCTGTTGTTCTCTCTGTGTCTTTAATGGCTGTTGTTCTCTCTGTGTCTGTAATGGCTGTTGTTCTCTCTGTGTCTTTAATGGCTGTTGTTCTCTCTGTGTCTCTAATGGCTGTTGTTCTCTTTGTGTCTCATTCATGAAAGTACTGCCCCCTAGCCCCAACAGGTTAATGGCTGTTGTTCTCTCTGTGTCTATAATGACTGTTGTTCTCTGTGTCTCTAATGGCTGTTGTTCTCTCGTCTCTAATGGCTGTTGTTCTCTCTCTGTCTCCAATGGCTGTTGTTTTCTCTCTGTCTCCATTGGCTGTTGTTCTCTCTCTGTCTCCATTGGCTGTTGTTCTCTCTGTGTCTCCATTGGCTGTTGTTCTCTCTCTGTCTCCATTGGCTGTTGTTCTCTCTCTGTCTCTATTGGCTGTTGTTCTCTCTGCGTCTCCAATGGCTATTGTTTTCTCTCTGTCTTCAATGGCTGTTGTTCTCTCCTTTGTCTATTTAATGGCTGTTGTTCTCTCTCTGTCTCCAATGGCTGTTGTTCTCTCTTTGTGTCTATTTAATGGATGTTGTTCTCTCTTTGTCTATTTAATTGCTGTTCTCACTTTGTGTCTCTCTAATGGCTTTTGTTCTCTCTTTGTGTCTATTTAATGGCTGTTGTTCTCTCTGTGTCTCTAATGGCTGTTGTTCTCTGTGTCTCTAATGGCTGTTGTTCTCTCTGTGTCTCTAATGGCTGTTGTTCTCTCTGTGTCTCTTATGGCTGTTCTCTCTGTGTCTCTAATGGCTGTTGTTCTCTCTGTGTCTGTAATGGCTGTTGTTCTCTCTGTTTATCTCTAATGGCTGTTGTTCTCTCTGTGTCTCTAATGGCTGTTGTTCTCTCTGTGTCTCTAATGGCTGTTGTTCTCTCTGTGTCTCTAATGGCTGTTGTTCTCTCTGTGTCTCTAATGGCTGTTCTCTCTGTGTCTGTAATGGCTGTTGTTCTCTCTGTTTATCTCTAATGGCTGTTGTTCTCTCTGTGTCTCTAATGGCTGTTGTTCTCTCTGTGTCTCTAATGGCTGTTGTTCTCTCTGCGTCTCTAATGTCTGTTGTTCTCTCTTTGTCTGTAATGGCTGTTGTTCTCTCTCTGTCTCCAATGGCTGTTGTTCTCTCTCTGTCTCCATTGGCTGTTGTTTTCTCTCTGTCTCCATTGGCTGTTGTTCTCTCTGTCTCCAATGGCTGTTGTTCTCTCTCTGTCTCCATTGGCTGTTGTTCTCTCTCTGTCTCCATTGGCTGTTGTTCTCTCTCTGTCTCCATTGGCTGTTGTTCTCTCTCTGTCTCTATTGGCTGTTGTTCTCTCTGCGTCTCCAATGGCTGTTGTTCTCTCCTTGTGTCTATTTAATGGATGTTGTTCTCTCTTTGTCTATTTAATTGCTGTTCTCACTTTTTGTCTCTCTAATGGCTTTTGTTCTCTCTTTGTGTCTATTTAATGGCTGTTGTTCTCTCTGTGTCTCTAATGGCTGTTGTTCTCTCTGTGTCTCTAATGGCTGTTGTTCTCTTTCTGTCTCTAATGGCTGTTGTTCTCTCTGTTGTTGTCTCTCTGTCTCTCTAATGACTGTTGTTCTCTCTGCAGGCGAAGCGAGCAGTTCAGAGAGGGGCGACGGCTGTCATCTTTGACGTGTCCGAAAACTCTGATGCCATTGATCAGGTCAGTACACACACACACACACACACACACACACACACACACACACACGGTTTCCATGTGTCCATACACCCATTGGGTACTCACTCTCCTAGTCTCCACTCAAGAATGGCGGTGGAATGAATAGCAGCCATTTAACGGGCACCTGAACAACTCTATTTTGTGTGTTTTTGCGCGGTTCTTATCTACATTTTTACATATTGTTTCCGCCATCGTTTTCTATGACCGAAAAGAGCGTCTGGACTTCACTACCCTTGATTTGGATGAAGATTTCTACTTCAAGGGTCAGTCGGAGCAGGACATACTGCTCACCTCGGACCAGCCCATATCACCACATATCGATGCTGGCACTAAGACCGCACTTAATGCACTGTATAGGAAAACTGAAATCCATCTTACCTCATTCCTACCAGCATGTCACCTGTGCAACTAGAGCCGAAAAAACTCTAGATCACCTTTACCACCAATAAGAAGAAGAGACTTGCTTGGGCCAAGAAACACGAGCAATAGACATTAGACTGGTGGAAATCTGTCTTTTGGTCTGATGAGATTTTTGGTTCAAACCGCCGTGTCTTTGTGATACGCAGAGTAAGTGAACGGATGAACTCCGCATGTGTTGTTCCCAACGTGAAGCATGGAGGAGGAGGTGTGATTGTGTGGGGTGCTTTGCTAGTGACACTGTCAGTGATGTATTTACAATTTAAGGCACACTTAACCAGCATGGCTACCAAAGCATTCTGCAGCGATACGCCATCCCATCTGGTTTGTGCTTAGTGGGACTATGATTTGTTTTTCAACAGGACAATGACCCAAAACACACCTCCAGGCTGTGTAAGGGCTATTTGACCAAGAAGGAGAGTGAATGAGTTCTGCATCAGATGACCAGGCCTCCACAATCACCCGACATCAACCCAATTGAGATGTTTTAGGATGAGTTGGACTGCAGAGTGATGGAAAAGCAGCCAACAAGTGCTCAGCATATGTGGGAACTCCTTCAAGACTGTTGGAAAAGCATTACTCATGAAGCTGGTTGAGAGATTGCCAAGAGTGTGCAAAGCTGTCATCAAGGCAAAGGGTGGCTAAAATATATTTTGATTTGTTTAACACTTTTTTGGTTAGTACATGATTACATATGTGTTATTTCATAGTTTTGATGTCTTCACTATTATTCTACAATGTAGAAAATAGTAAAATTAAAGAAAAAACCTTGAATGAGTAGGTGTGTCCAAACTTTTGACTGGTACTATACACATCCCAAACAGAAGCCATGGATTACATCCGCACTGCGCTAAAGGCCAGAGCTGCCGCTTTCATGGAGCGAGACACTAACCCGACAATTATAAGAAATCCCTCTACGCCCTGCGACGAACCAACAACTGGTGTTCAAAGCATCAATACAAGACTAAGATCGACTCCTACTACACCAGTTCTGACGCTCGTCGGATGTGTCAGGGCTTGCAAACTATCACGGATTACAAAGGGAAACCCAGCCGTGAGCTGCCCAGTGACGCGAGCCTACCCCTACTTTTCCCGATGACTGTGTGATCTCGCTCTCCATAGCCGATGTGAGTAAGACCTTGAAACAGGCTAACATTCACAAGGCAGTAGGGCCAGATTGATTACCAGGACGCATACTCAGAGCATGCTCTGACCAGCTGGAAAGTGTTTTTACTGACATTTTCAACCTCTCCCTGACCCAATCTGTAATACCTACATGTTTCAAGCAGACCACCATAGTCTCTGTTCTCAAGAACTCCAAGGTAACCTGTCTAAATGATTATCGCCCCGTAGCACTCACATCTGTAGCCATGAAATGCTTTGAAAGTCTGGTCATGGCTCACATCAACACCATTATTCCAGACACCCTGGAACCCACTCCAATTCGCATTCCGCCCCAACAGATCCACAGATGACGCAATCGCTATTGCGCTCCAATCAATCAATCAAATGTATTTATAAAGCCCTTCTTACATCAGCTGATGTCACAAAGTGCTGTACAGAAACCCAGCCTAAAACAGCAAGCAATGCAGGTGTAGAAGCACGTTGGCTAGGAAAAAACTCCCTAGAAAGGCCAAAACCTAGGAAGAAACCTAGAGAGGAACCAGGCTATGAGGGGTGGCCAGTCCTCTTCTGGCTGTGCCAGGTGGAGATTATAACCGAACATGGCCAAGATGATGGCCAGCAGGGTCAAATAATAATAATCACACTCCACACTGCCCTTTCCCACTTGGACAAAAGGAACACCAATGTGAGAATGCTGTTCATTGACTACAGCTCAGCTCCAAGCGCATCACTAAGCTAAGGACCCTGGGACTGAACACTTCCATCTGCAACTGGATCCTGGACTTCCTGACGGGCCGCCCCCAGGTGTCCACGCTGACCTTCAACACGGGGGCCTCTCAGAGGT
Source organism: Salmo trutta (assembly GCF_901001165.1). Classification (NCBI taxonomy): domain Eukaryota; kingdom Metazoa; phylum Chordata; class Actinopteri; order Salmoniformes; family Salmonidae; genus Salmo; species Salmo trutta. Next base: position 38,597,978 of record NC_042965.1, on the reverse strand, counting down.
GTGTGCTTAGTCCCCTCCTGTACTCCCTGTTCAACCACAACTGAGTGGCGCATGACTCCAACACATCATTACGTTTGCAAATGACACGAAAGTAGTAGGCCTGATCACCGACACAATGATGAGACAGCCTATATGGAGGAGGTCAGAGACCTGGCAGTGTGGTGCCAGGACAACTACCTGTCCCTCAACGTCAGCAAGACAAAGGAGCTGATCGTGGACTACAGGAAAAAGAGGGCCGAGCACGCCCTGATTCACATTGACGGGTCTGTAATGGAGTGGGTCGAGAGCTTCACATTCCTCGGTGTCCACATCACTAAGGATCTATCATGATCCAAACACATCAACACAGTCGTGAAGAGGACAAAACAACTACCCACAAGCTGCTAATTAGTTAGTCTGGGTAGCTGTTAGTTGACTATTTAACTATCTGCATTGACCCTTTTTGCAATAACTTTTTTGACTCGTAATATACACTGCTCTTCTGTTTATTATCTGTCTCTTTATTCCTAGTTATATGTACATGTCTACCTCAATTACCTCTTACCCTGCACATCAACTCAGTACTGGTACCCCTTGTATATAGCCAAGTTATTGTTACTCATTGTGTATTTATTATTACGTGTTATTACTTTCTATTATTTCTCTATTTTCTTTCTCTCTGCATTGTTGGGAAGTAAGCATTTCACTGTTAGTCCACACCTGTTGTTTATGAAGAATGTAACAAATACACTTATTTTATTTGACACACACATTTTCCGAGAGAGAGAGGGAGAGAGAGAGCGAGAGAGAGCGAGAGAGAGCGAGAGAGAGAGAGAGAGAGAGAGAGAGAGAGAGAGAGAGAGAGAGAGAGAGAGAGAGAGAGAGAGAGAGAGAGCGCAATTAGGATCTGGACCAAAAAAAATACTTGAATCAGTTATAGAACCCATTGCCCTTTATGGTTGTGAGGTCTGGGATCTGCTCACCATCCACGAATTCACAAAATGGGACAAACACCAAATTGAGACTCCGCATGCAGAATTCCTGCTAAAATATCCTCAGTGTACAATGTAAAACACCAAATAATGCATGCAGAGCAGAATTAGGCCAATACACGCTAATGATCAAATTCCAGAAAAGAGCTCTCTTCCTGCCTGTGATACAGAAGTCTCTCCTCCACCCACCACTGGTGAAGCAGAAGGGAGAGGAAGTAGCAGCTTTGTCAGAGAGAGAGAAGAATTCTCCTGTGGTATTCAGCCAGGCCCACTGCACCAGGCCCGCTGCACCAGGCCCGCTGCACCAGGCCCACTGCACCAGGCCCACTGCACAAGGCCCACTGCACCAGGCCCGGACATGCAGGATCCTCTGTGTCAGGCCTCCAGGCTGTAAGCAGCAGTGTAGCAGAGACTCACAGAGATAAAAGGCTTGTAAGGGGACCACATGAAAGTCAGCGTGGCCCTCAAGGTCACATTCCCCCGAGAGGGTTTCCAGTTGCAGCTGCCCAATCGGCACAGGCCGAGGGGTAGGGAGGAGGAGTTAGAGTTAATATCCTCCGGGTGAAATTAGGAGCAAGGGAGGGTTATGAAGTTAATGTTTTTGACCTCTTTTTCTCCCTGTTTACATGATCTATCTACTAACTTTATGTATTTTATTATCAAAGTCTTTAATGCTGAGTTAAACGTGTTGGTTTTTGATAATGGAGAAGCACTTTATTGACGTTCCGTTTGACATTGAGAATATCTCTTCTATACACATTCAGTTTGTTCTTTAGTTCTTGTACCTTGGTTGAACTGAGGTTGCAACTGTATACTTTCCTTTATCGTGAGGTATCTGGTGTATATACTTTATGTATAGCATTACAGTATTATCACATTGACATCAATGCTAGCAGTGTTAGCCCTTTGAGAGCCTGGTCTATATTGACTCTTTTGCAGGGGAAAAATAACAGAAGTAGAGGCAGAGATGTTAAATTGACGTACGCTAGACTTTAATCAAAGAGAGCATATTTCACTTGGAAACATGACGACAGGGGAAGAAATAGAAATGGTGAATATCTCTGGTATTTCCCCTGGGATTTTTAAATTACAGACGGGCAGGGAGGGAGCAGACTACAGAGGGGCTCAGTCCAGTGGAGGAGTCCCACTAGAGAGACTGTAGAGAGTACGGAGGGCAGGGAGGGAGCAGACTACAGAGGGGCTCTAGTGGAGGAGTCCCACTAGAGAGACTGTAGAGAGTACGGAGGGCAGGGAGGAAGCAGACTACAGAGGGGCTCAGTCCAGTGGAGTCCCACTAGAGAGACTGTAGAGAGTACGGAGGGCAGGGAGGGAGCAGACTACAGAGGGGCTCAGTCCAGTGGAGTCCCACTAGAGAGACTGTAGAGAGTACGGAGGGCAGGGAGGGAGCAGACTACAGAGGGGCTCAGTCCAGTGGAGGAGTCCCACTAGAGAGACTGTAGAGAGTACGGAGGGCAGGGAGGAAGCAGACTACAGAGGGGCTCAGTCCAGTGGAGTCCCACTAGAGAGACTGTAGAGAGTACGGAGGGCAGGGAGGGAGCAGACTACAGAGGGGCTCAGTCCAGTGGAGGAGTCCCACTAGAGAGACTGTAGAGAGTACGGAGGGCAGGGAGGGAGCAGACTACAGAGGGGCTCAGTCCAGTGGAGGAGTCCCACTAGAGAGACTGTAGAGAGTACGGAGGGCAGGGAGGGAGCAGACTACAGAGGGGCTCTAGTGGAGGAGTCCCACTAGAGAGACTGTAGAGAGTACGGAGGGCAGGGAGGAAGCGGACTACAGAGGGGCTCAGTCCAGTGGAGGAGTCCCACTAGAGAGACTGTAGAGAGTACGGAGGGCAGGGAGGGAGCAGACTACAGAGGGGCTCAGTCCAGTGGAGGAGTCCCACTAGAGAGACTGTAGAGAGTACGGAGGGCAGGGAGGGAGCAGACTACAGAGGGGCTCAGTCCAGTGGAGGAGTCCCACTAGAGAGACTGTAGAGAGTACGGAGGGCAGGGAGGGAGCAGACTACAGAGGGGCTCAGTCCAGTGGAGTCCCACTAGAGAGACTGTAGAGAGTACGGAGGGCAGGGAGGGAGCAGACTACAGAGGGGCTCAGTCCAGTGGAGGAGTCCCACTAGAGAGACTGTAGAGAGTACGGAGGGCAGGGAGCGACGGAGGCCGAAAGAGAAACTGATTAGATAAGATGAGTTTATTAGTCATAGATGTAATTGCTGAGTACAGTGAAATTATTAAGCTTCGAGCTCCAACACTGCAGGTCAAACTATGAAGTGAATAAAACAATAATCTAAATAATAATAATATATATATATAAATATTTACAACTGTAATAATTTACATGTCCATATGGGGTAGGGACAGGGTAACTGTCCATTGTGGGGGGGGGGGGACAGGGGGAGCAGGTAGCTGACTAGTGGTGGCTATTCAGCAGCCTGATGGTCTGGGGGTAGAAGCTATTGGCCAGTCTGACAGTTTCTGCCATGATGCTCCTATACTGCCCACGTCTGAGTGATGGAAGCAGGGACAACAGGACATGGCTGGGGTCACTGATGATCTTCTTGGTCTTCCTGCGACACCTGGTGTTGTAGGTATCCTGGAGGGCATGCAGTGTGCAGGCAATGGTGCGTTAGGCTGAGCGACCCACCCTCTGAGACTTCGACCATATTCCCAGTCATCTTTCCATGGTTAAATGCGGTGGTTTGCGCTTTCAGTTTTGCGCGAATGCCACCATCTATCTACGGTTTCTGGTTAGGGAAGGTTTTAATAGTCTCAGGGAGTACAGGAGGGGGCTGAGGATGCACCCTTGTGGGACCCCCGTGTTCAGGATTAGTGTGGAGGAGATAATGTTGTCTACCTTCACCACCTGGGGACAGCCCGTCAGGAAGTCCAGGACCCAGTTGTATAGGCCCACGGACGGCAGACTAGAGAGATAGAAGCTCAGTCCAACTCAGTGGAGGAGGCAGTCTGTGGCCAAATACAGAACATACAATTAATTGACTTCCCTCCCCCCTCCCTCCTTCCTTTACTCCCTTCTTCCCTCCCTCCTCCATTCCTCCATTCCTCCTCCATCCCTCCCTCCCTCCTCCATTCCTCCCTCTCTCCTCTATCCCTCCCTCCCTCCTCCATTCCTCCCTCCCTCCTCCATTCCTCCCTCCCTCCTCCATTCCTCCCTCCCTCCTCCATCCCTCCCTCCCTCCTCCATTCCTCCCTCCCTCCTCCATTCCTTCTCCATCCCTCCCTCCCTCCTCCATCCCTCCCTCCTCCATTCCTCCCTCCCTCCTCCATTCCTCCCTCCCTCCTCCATTCCTCCTCCATCCCTCCCTCCCTCCCTCCTCCATTCCTCCCTCCCTCCTCCATTCCTCCCTCCCTCCCTCCATTCCTACCTCCCTCCTCCATTCCTCCCTCCCTCCTCCATTCCTCCCTCCCTCCTCCATTCCTCCTCCCTCCCTCCTCCATTCCTCCTCCATCCCTCCCTCCCTCCTCCATTCCTCCCTCCCTCCTCCATCCCTCCCTCCCTTCTCCATTTCTCCCTCCGTCCCGCTGTAGAGGACGACCACAGTTTCCACGTCTCTCTCTCTCACTCTCTCTCACTCTCCCTCTCTCTCTCTCTCTCTGTCTCTCTCTCCATCCTACAGGAGATGAAATGAGAGACTATGTTGAAGATGAGCATACAGTTGTTCTTCATCATTAAGGTTAACGTGTGTGTTGTCCTGTATACATGTCCTAATGTGTGTGTGTGTTCTCCTCTCCTGCAGCTAAACAAGTTAGCAGAGGACCCTCTGAAGAGGCCGGTGGTTTATGTGAAGGGGGCCGATGCTGTTAAGCTGATGAACATAGTCAACAAGCAGAAAGTGGCCCGCGCCAGGATCCAGCACAGACCACTGAGGGTAAACATTAAAAATAAATATAGATGTTTTATTTTCACATACACCAGATAGGTGCAGTGAAATGTGTTGTTTTACAGGGTCAGCCATAGTAGTACGGCGCTTCTGGAGTAAATTAGGCTAAAGTGCCTCAGCTCAGGAATTCAAACCAGTGACCTTTCAGTTACTGGACCAACGCTCTAACATGGAGGCTACCTGCCGCCACGAGCACTACACTGAGCCAAACCAAAGCAGGTCTAGTGTGTGTGTGTGTGTGTGTGTGTGTGTGTGTGTGTGTGTGTGTGTGTGTGTGTGTGTGTGTGTGTGTGTGTGTGTGTGTGTGTGTGTGTGTGTGTGTGTGTGTGTGTGCGCGTGCGTACAATTGCAAGTGAATACACAAGCCAAGACATATTTTAGTTATTTCGACTCCCATTTAAACCCTACTGTCACACTTCACAAAACATTGACTGACTCAAGTCCCACAGCTTCAGATATGGGAAGACACTCTAACAGGGAAATCTGAGCCACTCTCTATTCTTAGTGATATAACGTACAATTTCACACAGTCAATTTATCAATGGATGTAGCCAGGGGTGCATCTATGCCCAGTTCTGTTATTCAAACCCTGTGTCTGTGTGTTTATTAGTCATCAACACATGATGTGTATATGATTTGTTCTTCCAGTCTGTTTCAGTGGTCATGCCCTCATTACACACTGTTTCAGTTATCATTCTATCATTCCAGACTGTTTCAGTTATCATTCCCTCATTCTAGACTGTTTCAGTTATCATTCTATCATTCTAGACTGTTTCAGTTATCATTCCCTCATTCTAGACTGTTTCAGTTATCATTCTATCATTCTAGACTGTTTCAGTTATCATTCTATCATTCTAGACTGTTTCAGTTATCATTCTATCATTCCAGACTGTTTCAGTTATCATTCCCTCATTCTAGACTGTTTCAGTTATCATTCCCTCATTCTAGACTGTTTCAGTTATCATTCCCTCATTCTAGACTGTTTCAGTTATCATTCCCTCATTCTAGACTGTTTCAGTTATCATTCTATCATTCCAGACTGTTTCAGTTATCATTCTATCATTCCAGACTGTTTCAGTTATCATTCTATCATTCTAGACTGTTTCAGTTATCATTCTATCATTCCAGACTGTTTCAGTTATCATTCCCTCATTCTAGACTGTTTCAGTTATCATTCTATCATTCCAGACTGTTTCAGTGGTCATGCCCTCATTACACACTTTTTCAGTTATCATTCTATCATTCCAGACTGTTTCAGTTATCATTCCCTCATTCTAGACTGTTTCAGTTATCATTCCCTCATTCTAGACTGTTTCAGTTATCATTCCCTCATTCTAGACTGTTTCAGTTATCATTCCCTCATTCTAGACTGTTTCAGTTATCATTCTATCATTCCAGACTGTTTCAGTTATCATTCCCTCATTCTAGACTGTTTCAGTTATCATTCCCTCATTCTAGACTGTTTCAGTGGTCATTCCCTCATTCCAGACTGTTTCAGTTATCATTCTATCATTCCAGACTGTTTCAGTTATCATTCTATCATTCCAGACTGTTTCAGTTATCATTCCCTCATTCCAGACTGTTTCAGTTATCATTCCCTCATTCCAGACTGTTTCAGTTATCATTCCCTCATTCTAGACTGTTTCAGTTATCATTCTATCATTCCAGACTGTTTCAGTTATCATTCCCTCATTCTAGACTGTTTCAGTGGTCATTCTATCATTCCAGACTGTTTCAGTGGTCATTCTATCATTCCAGACTGTTTCAGTGGTCATTCCATCATTCCAGACTGTTTCAGTGGTCATTATATCATTCCAGACTGTTTCAGTGGTCATTCCATCATTCCAGACTGTTTCAGTGGTCATTCTATCATTCCAGACTGTTTCAGTGGTCATTCTATCATTCCAGACTGTTTCAGTGGTCATTCCATCATTCCAGACTCTTTCAGTGGTCATTCTATCATTCCAGACTGTTTCAGTGGTCATTCCATCATTCCAGACTGTTTCAGTGGTCATTCTATCATTCCAGACTGTTTCAGTGGTCATTCCAGACTGTTTCAGTGGCCATTATATCATTCCAGATTGTTTCAGTGGTCATTATATCAATCCAGACTCTTTCAGTGGTCATTCCATCATTCCAGACTGTTTCAGTGGCCATTCTATCATTCCAGTCTGTTTCAGTGGTCATTATATCATTCCAGACTGTTTCAGTGGTCATTCCATTATTCAAGACTGTTACAGTGGTCATTCCATCATTCCAGACTGTGTCAGTGGTAATTCCATCATTCAAGACTGTTACAGTGGTCATTCCATTATTCCAGACTGTTTCAGTGGTCATTCTATCATTCCAGACTTTTTCAGTGGTCATTATATCATACCAGACTGTTTCAGTGGTCATTCTATCATTCCAGACTGTTTCAGTGGTCATTATATCATTCCAGACTGTTTCAGTGGTCATTCTATCATTCCAGACTGTTTCAGTGGTCATTCCATTATTACACACTGTTTCAGTGGTCATTCTATCATTCCAGATTGTTTCAGTGGTCATTCTATCATTCCAGACTGTTTCAGTGGTCATTCCATCATTCCAGACTCTTTCAGTGGTCATTCTATCATTCCAGACTGTTTCAGTGGTCATTCCATCATTCCAGACTGTTTCAGTGGTCATTCTATCATTCCAGACTGTTTCAGTGGTCATTCCAGACTGTTTCAGTGGCCATTATATCATTCCAGATTGTTTCAGTGGTCATTATATCAATCCAGACTCTTTCAGTGGTCATTCCATCATTCCAGACTGTTTCAGTGGCCATTCTATCATTCCAGACTGTTTCAGTGGCCATTATATCAATCCAGACTCTTTCAGTGGTCATTCTATCATTCCAGACTGTTTCAGTGGTCATTCTATCATTCCAGACTGTTTCAGTGGTCATTCCATCATTCCAGACTGTTTCAGTGGTCATTATATCATTCCAGACTGTTTCAGTGGTCATTCCATCATTCCAGACTGTTTCAGTGGTCATTCTATCATTCCAGACTGTTTCAGTGGTCATTCAATCATTCCAGACTGTTTCAGTGGTCATTCCATCATTCCAGATTGTTTCAGTGGTCATTCTATCATTCCAGACTGTTTCAGTGGTCATTCCATTATTACAGACTGTTTCAGTGGTCATTCTATCATTCCAGACTGTTTCAGTGGTCATTCCATTATTACAGACTGTTTCAGTGGTCATTCTATCATTCCAGATTGTTTCAGTGGTCATTCTATCATTCCAGACTGTTTCAGTGGTCATTCCATTATTACAGACTGTTTCAGTGGTCATTCTATCATTCCAGACTGTTTCAGTGGTCATTCCATTATTACACACTGTTTCAGTGGTCATTCTATCATTCCAGATTGTTTCAGTGGTCATTATATCATACCAGACTGTTTCAGTGGTCATTCCATCATTCCAGACTGTTTCAGTGGTCATTCCATCATTCCAGACTGTTTCAGTGGTCATTCCGTAATTCCAGATTGTTACAGTGGTCATTTCAGACTATTTCAGTGGTCATTATTTAACTTCTATGGGCTATTAACTTCTGTGGTACACACTATTCAACAGCCAGTGAAATAGCATGGCGCGAAATACAAAACAGCAAAAATCTCATAATTTCATTTTCTCAAACAATCAACTATTTTACACCATTTTAAAGATAAACTTCTCGTTAACCTCTCTAGGGTACGTGGGACAAAATCGTCCCACACTATTCAAAAGCCAGTGACAAATCAGAGCGCCAAATTTAAAACCACAAAATGTCATAATTCAAAGTTCTCAAACATAGGACTATTTTACACTATTTGAAAGATAAGACTCTCATTAATCTAACCACATTGTCCGATTTCAAAAAGGCTTTACAGCGAAAGCAAAACATTAGATTATGTCAGGAGAGTACCCTGCCAAAAATAATCACACAGCCATTTTTCAAGCTAGCATATATGTCACAAAAACCAAAACCACAGCTAAATGCAGCACTAACCTTTGATGATCTTCATCAGATGACACTCCTAGGACATTATGTTATACAATACATGCATGTTTTGTTCAATCAAGTTCATATTTATATAAAAAAACAGCTTTTTACATTAGCATGTGATGTTCAGAACTAGCATACCCACCGCAAACTTCCGGTGAATTTACAAAATTTCTCACGATTAACGTTCACAAAATACAGAACAATTATTTTAAGAATTATAGATACAGAACTCCTTTATGCAATCGCGGTGTCAGATTTTAAAATAGCTTTTTGGCGAAAGCACATTTTGCAAGAGGTCAAGCAATGGGTGGAGGAAGACGAGGAAGACGTGGTGGTCAAAGGAATGGCAGGGGACAAGCACTCCTTCTGAAAGGTGGTCGTGGGCCTCATTTGAGAGGTGTGGGGGAACGTGGTAGAGGACAAGGCCACGGACCAAGACAGCGGCAGCACCAGCAAAGAGTGTCCAATAAAAACTGAGCAATAGTTGTACACCATGTGGTAAATCATGGCATGACAATGACTGAGGCAACTACAACGATTCAACCAAACCTCAGAAGATCAACCGTGGCCTCAATCATCAGAATGAGAACCGGTAAGTCTACAGCATGCACTAAACATTAGGCTACTCTCAATTGTCAAATGACTGTATACTGCATGCCAATGTGTACCACAGAGTAGGTGATGTGACTAAATGTGTTCTTACTGTAATTGTCCCTGCAGAATTGAGACTTTGCCAAATAGGGGAGGCAGAGGCAAAATTCTGACTGACCAATAAGAGCGGGCTGTGGTCAATTTCTTTCGGCCCAGAAATGACATTCGCCTTATAGAAATTCGGCCGCACATATTGGACAATGACGACATGTTCAACAATGTGGAAGCCATAAGTTTGCAGACTATTGCACGCATGCTGAAAAGGCACCAGGTGTCTCTAAAACAGTTATACCGTGTGCCTTTTGAAAGAAATGCAGACAGAGTGAAGCAACTGAGGACTGAGTACGTTCAGGTATGTTCAGTTTCAAGATGCCTGTTGGGAAAAATTCCCCCAAAATTCTACGTCATTGTAATCAGTAATTCTCTTTCCAAAATGTCTTTTTAGAGGGTGATGGAGCTGGATGCTGACGAAAACATCACAAATTTCTCTTTTTGGATGAGGCAAGCTTCAACCTGGCCAAGACCAGGAGGAGAGGTCGGAATTTCATTGGCCAGCGGGCAACCATCCAAGTACCTGGACAACGTGGGGCCAACATCACCACTATATCGGAAGATGATGTGGTGGGACGCAGACCTCGTATTGGATCATATAATGCTTCTCTCCTTGTAACCTTCCTTGATGAGCTAAATCAGTTCCGTAGAGATGATGGCGTGACCTATGTCATTGTGTGGGATAATGTCCGGTTCCAAATGGTGCAAACATAGTTTCAGGCCCGTCCACAATTTACCACCCTGTACTTACTCCCATACCCTCCTGTCCTTAACGCGATTGAGTACATTTTCACAAATTTATGATAGGCGCCCTCACGAACAAGCCGCCCTTCTCCAGGCTATGGATGACGCATGCAATGACATCACGTCAGACCAGTGTCAGGCCTGGATTCGCCATGCCCGATGATTCTTCCCAAGATGTTTGGCTAATGAAAGCATCCATTGTGATGTGGATGAGAACCTGTGGCCAAATCCACAAGACAGGGTTGATGGAAATATAGAAGTACAGTAATCAATTCTTTGTTTTGCTTTTTACAGTAAGCCAGGTGAGGAACACTGCAGTTGATGTTTTACTGTAGTTCTTTTATTTTTTGTAGCTAATTATTTTTGCTTTGATTCAAAGAAACCTATGTTGTGATTTTATTGTATTTTATCAATAAATTTCAGATTTTGTTCAATGATTCCACTGTGTCTGCAGTATTCTCTCTACAAGTCCTTTTACAGTGATGTATTTACGTGTAGTACCATAATGAAACATGTATCACATATTATGTACTACAATATTTAATGATTGTACGAACAACTACACAGTGAAACTATTGGTATCTTGTGTGTGGGTGATCTAAATGAATGTTCCTGTGGTATTTCATGATAAATGAGTTATTTGAACCAATGATTCTGGAAGTGCAAGGTTTCTTTAAAGATATGAATGCACAATGCAATGTTTTGAACATTGGACTGCCTGTGTTACAAGTGATGACTGTTTTGAGTTTAGAGTTTTGAAAAATTACCAAATGGTTCTGAAATTAGTGCTAAAGTGATTGTAAAAAAATAGGATACATTTTTGGCACAAATATAATACAAGGAGGCACTTGAAGGAATTGAAGTTATTTATGTGCCTGGCAATTGGGCAATAATAAATAGACATTGTGTAGGAATATGAATAGGAGTCAAGTAGCAGAAGTGTGTGTGTGTGTGTGTGTGTGTGTGTGTGTGTGTGTGTGTGTGTGTGTGTGTGTGTGTGTGTGTGTGTGTGTGTGTGTGCATGCGTGTGTGGTTTCTTCCTTTGGCTGTATATATCTAATTGAATGGAGTCTCTCCCTACAGCAGCCTACAGAGTACTTTGACATGGGGATCTTCCTGGCCTTCTTCGTAGTGGTGTCTCTGGTCTGCCTCGTACTGCTCATCAAGATCAAACTAAAACAGAGAAGAAGCCAGGTGAGGACACACACACACATACACACACACGCAGACAGACACACTCACACACAGACACGCAGACATACACACACATACAATTGAAGTCGGAAGTTTACATACACTGAGGTTGGAGTCATTAAAACTCGTTTTTCAACCACTCCACAAACTTCTTGTTAACAAACTATAGTTTTGGCAAGTCGGTTAGGACATCTACTTTGTGCATGACACAAGTTTTCAAGTTTTGACACAATTTTTCCAACATTTTTTTTTGAGTCAATTGGAGGTGTACCTGTGGATGTATTTCAAGGCCTACCTTCAAACTCAATGCTTCTTTGCTTGACATCATGGGAAAATCAAAATAAATCAGCCAAGACCTCAGAAAAAGACTGTAGACTTCCACAAGTCTAGTTCATCCTTGGGAGCAATTTCCAAATGCCTGAAGGTACCACGTTCATCTGTACAAACAATAGTACGCAAGTATAAACACCATGGGACCACGCAGCCGTCATACCGCTCAGGAAGGAGACATGTTCTGTCTCCTAGAGATGAACATACTCTGGTGCGAAAAGTGCAAATCAATCCCAGAACAACAGCAAAGGACCTTGTGAAGATGCTGGAGGAAACAGGTACAAAAGTATCTATATCCAAAGTAAAACGAGTCCTATATCGACATAACCTGAAAGGCCACTCAGCAAGGAAGAAGCCACTGCTCCAAAACCGCCATAAAAAAAAGCCAGACTACAGTTTGCAACTGCACATGGGACAAAGATCGTACTTTTTGGAGAAATGTCCTCTGGTCTGATGAAACAAAAATAGAACTGTTTGGCCATAATGACCATCGTTATGTTTGGAGGAAAAAAGGGGATGTTTGCAAGCCGAAGAACACCATCCCAACCGTGAATCACGAGGGTGGCAGTATCATGTTGTGGGGGTGCTTGGCTGCAGGAGGGACTGGTGCACTTCACAAAATAGATGGCATCATGAGAAGGAAAATGATGTGGATATATAGTTGTTGACACGGGCATGCTGAGGACACGCTGTATATCAGTGGTGCACCTGTACGTGTACCTGTATATCAGTGGTGGCTGCTGCCACTTTAAGTAGGAGGACAGGCTCATAGTTATGCTCGGACCAGAGAAAGTGAATGGTATCAAATACATGGTTTCAACTACACTACAGCTATTGTTATTAACAGTCCTCCCCTCCCCAGCCACCAACGCTCTGTCCTCTGCTCCCCTCCCCAGCCACCAACTCTCTGTCCTCTGCTCCCCTCCCCTCCCCAGCCACCAACTCTCTGTCCTCTGCTCCCCTCCCCAGCCACCAACTCTCTGTCCTCTGCTCCCCTCCCCTCCCCAGCCACCAACCCTCTGACCTCTGCTCCCCTCCCCTCCCCAGCCACCAACTCTCTGTCCTCTGCTCCTCTCACCAGCCACCAACTCTCTGTCCTCTGCTCCCCTCCCCTCCCCAGCCACCAACTCTCTGTCCTCTGCTCCTCTCACCAGCCACCAACTCTCTGTCCTCTGCTCCCCTCCCCTCACCAGCCACCAACTCTCTGTCCTCTGCTCCCCTCCCCAGCCACCAACTCTCTGTCCTCTGCTCCCCTCCCCTCCCCAGCCACCAACTCCCTGTCCTCTGCTCCCCTCCCCAGCCACCAACTCTCTGTCCTCTGCTCCCCTCCCCAGCCACCAACGCTCTGTCCTCTGCTCCCCTCCCCTCACCAGCCACCAACTCTCTGTCCTCTGCTCCCCTCCCCTCACCAGCCACCAACTCTCTGTCCTCTGCTCCCCTCCCCAGCCACCAACTCTCTGTCCTCTGCTCCCCTCCCCAGCCACCAACTCTCTGTCCTCTGCTCCCCTCCCCTCCCCAGCCACCAACTCTCTGTCCTCTGCTCCCCTCCCCAGCCACCAACTCTCTGTCCTCTGCTCCCCTCCCCAGCCACCAACTCTCTGTCCTCTGCTCCCCTCCCCAGCCACCAACTCTCTGTCCTCTGCTCCTCTCACCAGCCACCAACTCTTTGTCCTCTGCTCCCCTCCCCAGCCACCAACTCTCTGTCCTCTGCTCCCCTCCCCTCCACTGCTCTCCCCAGCAACACTGCATACCTGTGTATCACCCCCAGTCTAACCCTCTGCCCCCCCCTCTCCTCTCTCCTCCACCTCTACAGAGTTCTATGAATAGGATGGCCATTCAGGCCCTGGAGAAGATGGAGACAAGGAAGTTCAAGGCCAAGGTCAAGGGTCAACGTGAGAGCAGCTACGGAGCGTCTGATTCACTGAGCAGTAGCTCCACCACCGACTGTGCCATCTGTCTGGAGAAGTACATGGAAGGAGAGGTACTAGACAGAACACACAAACACTGAATAGAAACACACACACACACTGTTCAGAATTTTTTTGGGCAGAAAGGGGTTAGCTTCAGGAACAAAAAAAATATGTATGTAAGAAATATGTATTCTAGACCCTAATCGTGGGAGGGAGGGAGGGAGGTAGAGAGGTCAGAGGGAGGGAGGGAGGGATTAGATTTATTTTATTTTATTTGGATCTCTTTTAGTCCCCGTTTGGACTAATCTTCCAAGAGTCCTTAGACATTAAAATACAATTTATAATACGAACACATTTTCACATATAACACACTATTACAAACATACATAATATACTAACATAATGACCCAATAAATACTCAATCTAAAAAATATTGATTCTTCATGTACTATAGTCCCACAACATTTCTATTTATTATATTTAAATTGTTTTAAAATAATGTTTAAATTCATATACTGAAAGGTTTCTGGTTTGCTCAGTTAATTTATTCCATTTCTTTATTGCTCTAAATTGAAATGTTCTTTTGCCTATTTCTCTTTTCTGTCTGGATAAGAGAGAGAGGGGGGGGAAGGAGAGAGGTGGGAGGAGGGAGGGAGAGAGAGAGAGAAAGGGAGGGAGGGAGGGAGGGAGGGAGGGAGGGAGAGGGGGAAGGAGAGAGGTGGGAGGAGGGAGGGAGAGAGAGAGGGGGGAGAAGGAGGGAGGGAGGGAGGGGGGAGAAGGAGGGAGGGAGGGAGGGAGGGAGGGAGGGGGAGAAGGAGGGAGGGAGGGAGAGAGAGAGGAGGGAGAGAGAGAAAGGGAGGGAGTTGTTCAGTGTTGCTGTTCATGTATAATAATGTGAAGAAGAGAAACCTTGCTGCTCTGCTGATAGCTGTTAGCCGTTCACCCATCAAACACCAATCATGTCCTTAGATATTGTACGCCTTTACTAACCTTAACTGGTCCCCTCCCCTTCTCCTTCACTCCTTCTCTCCTCCTGTTCCCTTCCCCCTCTCCCCCCTTCCCCCATCCCCTTTACCTTCTCCCCCTGTTCCCCTCGCCCTCTCTTCCGCTTCCCCTCCTCCTCTCCCACCCATCTACAGGAGCTGCGGGTCATCCCCTGTGCCCACAGGTTCCATAAGAAGTGTGTGGACCCATGGCTCCTCCAGCACCACACCTGTCCTCACTGTAGACACAACATCATCGGTGAGCTGGTGTGCACTATATAGGGAACAGGGTTCCATTTGGGACACGCTGTTGTCAGCATGAGGCCTGTAGCTATCTGACAGGAATTTTCCAGTCTGCAAATATTTCACTTTTGTCACACTATGCAACCCGGTAAAACAGTAAAAGAGACTAATCAATTAATTTAATCAACGTAAAATACCTTTTTCATGAATCTGTAACAAAGCTAACTTTTGAAAGACTTCTTTGACTCTGTGCGTTAACCAAACTCTCTCCCTCCCTTACACCCCTATTCTCTTCTCAGAGCAAAAGAAGGGGAACCCCGGAGCTGTCTGCATGGACCCAGTCTACAGCCGGCAGCAGAGGGTAGTCCTGCCTGTCCACTACCCTGGCAGGGTGCACCGTTCTGGGCAGGTGACTGCCTACCCCACCCGCACCTCCATGGACCCCCATGGTAACCCCATCACAGTGCTCACAGTGGACCAGCACTCAGACTCCCAGGGCCTGTACCCTCCCCAGTCTGCCCACGCCGGGGCCTTCCTCCGGGGCTACCACCCCCACCCAACCCTGCAGCTGGACCACTCTCTCAACCCCCACCACTGTGGGCTGCAGCACCAGCGCCTGGGCCTCAACCCCCCCGCCTACCCCCAGTACCAGCAGCCAGGGCCCCACCACGGCGCCTTCAAGAGGCCTAAGTTCCACGGACGCAGCTTCTCACGGGCCGCCTGCTACTCGCAGTACGAGACCATGTACCAGCACTACTACCTCCAGGGCCTGACCTTCCCCCAGCAGGGTGAAGGGACCCAGGGGGCAGCAGGCATAGGAGGGCTGACTGGGAGCGCCGGGCCCCACATGGGCCACCACAGCATGGCTTTCCAAGGGGGGCTGCTCTACCCCACTGTGGTCCACATGGCCCCCGCCACCAGCTCCAGGATGGCTGAGGCAGGGAGCGGTGCCTCGGGTCTGGGCTGTTACCATGGCCACCGCTCGGTGTGCAGTGGTTACCTGGCCGACTGCCCGGGCAGCGACAGCAGCAGCAGCTCTGGCCACTGCCACTGTTCCTCCAGTGACTCTATGCTGGACTGTACAGAGATCAGTAACCAGGGGGTATACGGCTCCTGTTCCACTTTCCGCAGCTCCCTGAGCTCTGACTACGACCCCTACGTCTACCGCAGTAAGAGCCCCTGTAAGGGGTTGCAAGGGGAGCCAGGGGCCTCGTCTGCAGGGGCCTCCACCGCATGCCCCTCCACAGCTGAGGACTCCCTAACCCCAGCTCCCTCGGGGGGCCACGATGGCGACAGCCTGCAGCCACAGCCTCCTCCTGGAACCTCAGGGTTCAGTGTGGGGGACCAGCTCTCCAGCTACAGCAGCCGCTCGTCACTGGACCAACCCAGGGACACCAGCACCACTAGCACTACCTCAGCCAGGCCTCTAGAGGGAGCCACAGTGGACATGGGGAAGGGAGGGCAGACAGGGGAGGAGACAAGGGGGGAGCATGGCCTGGGGGGAACAGGGGCATGTAGCTGCTGTTTCGAGGTGCTCCCTCCCAACATGGAGTGCAAAGGTCAGCAGGGATATCAGAGGCAGGACTCAGACTGGGTGGGGCCTATGGCCTCCTCGGGACGTGGCTGTTGCAGGGAGGCAGAGCAGAACTTTTACCCCCCTGGGGAGCGCCTGTTGGCTCCGTCGGAGCAGGTGAACTATGAGGGCCTGCCCTATTGCTTCTACAAGGAGATGAAGGTTCACCGGGCAACAGGTGGGCGCTATAATGAGGACTATGCCGTGAATGTGCAGTATGCGCACCACGCTGCAGACTCAGATGCCTGCTGTGGTGGGCTCAGCCAGAGAATACCCATAATCCACCAGGGCACAGACTATGAGCTGGGCTTGGGGACAGAGACTCTGTATCAGAGCAGCCTACTGCTAGCCAGCCTCACCTTGGGGCAGGGGGGCGAGGGGGGCGAGGGGCGGACTGGGGGGCAGGTGGAGCCTGGTGAGGGAGGCTACTTCACCTCAGGACAGTTCAGAGGTCAAGTGAACCCCACCCAGGAAGAAGAGACCAAGGCCCTGTTCCACCCCCTGAACTACATTACCCACGATGCATCTGGAAACAGTAAAGCTACAGACAAGGGTCTGGGGGTATGAGGGGGTGTGGAGCCCAGAAACAGGGACTCAAACAAACAGCCTCTTTGGTACCTAACCGGTCGGTCGGTCAGTCAAGAAAACCTCAGTTGCCTTGCTTTTTTTAAGCCTCGCTCGCTGAACTGAATGTTATCATCCTAGATGGTGATGGTGTAGATTTCTACTGAAATTATATGATGGCCTGCCTGCCTGGCGTATCCAGACATAACCAGTTCATTCCTGTGGCCATCAGCAGCTCAGCATCAGCCCAGCTCAACCCACGTCACTCTGACTCGTGGCCAAGCCTCACCAGCGGAGTCTACAGGCTCAGATAGATACAGAATCAGGCTACAACATATGGGTGGAAGTTCACGGTGGTTGGGTTGGTTGTAACTGTGGATGGCTTGGCAAGGCCACAAATCAACACGTAGGCTAGCCCAGCCCTTACAGTACCATGGGTTCCAGACAGGGTCAGTCCGGATCCTGAGACCCATTTGGAGAGAAACAAACTGTGTTAGCAGGGCCCAGTTTGAGATGTTTTTTCTTCTGATTTAGTAAGTTGTTTTTCACATCTGGACTCTGGACTGTGTTGTTTGAGGATACATTTGATTTGCTTTATAATCACACACATACCTGTGTGTACATGCATATGTACTTTATGTATGTGTTTATTGTACTTTACTGCTCTTATGACATAACGTTGCATATACAGCTTGGACAACAAGCGTCAACAAACCACCAAACTCAGATGAAAGGTTATGAAAGAATACCAAAACATCAACTTATTTTATTTTTTAGGGGGTTGGGTGGAGGGACGGGGTCCTTGCTAGTTGGAGGGGAGGCAGTTCGTCACAGTCACACGCTCTTTCATTGAGCTAAGCTATACTAACTAGACTACAGTTCTCTCTTGAGATACTCAATGGGGCGCGATATTGTAGAACAATGCAGATAGAATGTTGACTCAGTTCTCTGTTCTACATAATAGAGAGTCTGTTCTATATAGAATACATGTCTATCTGCGATGTTCAGAACATAGTGCTCTGGATAAGAGCGTCTGCTAAATGACTTAAATGTTAAATGTAATAGTGCATTCTAGAACATGCACCAGACCAACACCAAGCCTTAGGCCACTGAGCCATCCTTACTATCCTGGGCTGTGTGTCACCTTTTGACTAAATAAAGGTCCACGTAGTGACAGGGTTCCTCTGAGTTTGTAGAAAGACATTTGGAAATCTTCAAAGGATTGGATTTATATCAGGTTTAGTCAATACTTGTACGTTAGAAGCTCTTGTTTTAGTTTTTTTGCAGTCACTCATCTAGCCTCCTCCTCAACACTTAAGCTATAATATACTGTCTATGGTTCTATAAAGCTGTTGTCTGTCAAAAAAGGCCAAAGGAGAAAAAAAAGATATTATTCACAAGGAATCCCTTTTATACTGTGGCAGTGGGTTACACAGGGCAGTTACACAAAAAGCAGCATGTCAGATTGTTTTATTTTATTAAATCATACAGTACACATCATGCTCTCAAACAATATCAACGTTGTTCATTCATGCCTTCTTTCTGTTGATTTTACAGACTGTTTTTACTGTTTCTATGAAATGTACCCATTGTCTTCAGAGGCAATCGTTTTGAAATAGCAATATTTATGTGTTAACCCAGAGCCTGTAATCAATGAAAGATATTGAGAATCTAATCTTTCCTTTGCATAAAGATATGTATGTACTACAAATATAACATTGTGGGTTACCCGAGTCACTATTTAATTGTTTTGTTTTATTATTTGTAGCACTTAAGAAGATTGTATTAAAAGAAAATGTGTACACAAATTAATATTTCTTTTATTTTTTTTAAGAATATAATTATTTTCTCCATCATTACCATTTTACAAATGTTTAAAAAAGGCTAGAAATCAATCTGTATATTTCTGTATCTGTATAGCAGCACATTTCATAAATGGAAACATGTTCTCTGAATATTTATTTACTAATATATTTATCTTCAAGCCATGTCTTATGTTGAGAGTGTATGAACGTTTTTGAGTTATTTGGTTGCTGTTTGTGATAAATCGCTAAATACATGGTAATTGCACACAAAGTTATTCAATATTCTCTGACCAAAAATGTATTAAAAAAAATGTATTACCATACAGTTGTGTAATTAAAGTGTACAAAAGATCTGTAAAATATACAGTTTTATTCAAGTAAATCACATTGTTGTGTTTTTTTCCCCCAAACATTTTCATCTTCATTCAGGGAAATTGACAACAGTGCAGTGTTGATAAGAATTGATATGTTAAATATGGTATAGATCTACATCTCTTTTGGGAGGAAAACTTTGGTAGGAAAGCATATATACGGAAAATTTTAAACCACATAACTTTGACTGGCTTGGAATTAACTGAGAGAGACTGGATAGTCCTCTGAAGCCACATCACAAAAGTGCACCTTGGTAAAAGTAGTGGACTATATAAGGAATAGGGTGCAATTTGGGAAGTACCCCATGTAGTTACCCTACTGTCGTCTGCTTGCCTAGAACGTCTGCTGGCCTAGAACTTGGAACACTGCCTCTGATCTGTCTCCACCTAGTGGATGGGAAACAACATGCTTAAAATATCCATATTCAAAACTAAGAATCTACAATTGTTAATCCTTGATTCCTGTCCTCCTCAAAATGCATTGTAGGAGAGGTTCCAAGGTGCATTGAAGGGCAATATCTATGTTTTTTGAGACGAACGCAACTGAGGAGAGCGGACGAAAGCAATCAAGGAAATACAATTAAGATTCACCCCAAAATGAGAACACTGGGGTATGTTCACTAGGAACCAACCGGAGGCAAAAGGAATGAAATGAGGAGGGACCTACCTGAATCTGTCCAATAGAAACTCATTTTCATTGCAAAATGTTTTCCTTTTGGAGTACACTGTTTTCGTCGCAAAACATTTTGGACTAATGATTATACCCCTGCTCATTTTACATTTTAGCAGACACTCTTATCCAGAGGGATTTACAGTTGTGAATGCATAAATTTCATACATTTTTTCCCCCCGTACTGGTCCCCCCGTGGGAATCGAACCACAACCCTGGCGTTGCAAACACCATGCTCTACCAACTGAGCCACTCGGGACACTGTGAAGTTTCCCCTGGGAACAGATCTAGGATCAGCTTCCCTTCCCCCAATCCTAACATCAACCATTTGTGGAAATGCAAAACTGACCCAAGATCAGCATCTAGGGGCAACTTCACTGTTTCACCCTACTCCAAGAATAGTCCAGGCTTGTTGTCACCACCAGGGAGCAGTCAAAGCAGTCTATATTGAAACACACATTACTTGTCACATGGGCCAGGTGTAGACTTTACAGTGAAATGCTTACTTACTAGCCCTTCCCAATGATGCAGAGTGAAAAATTAGTACAATTAAAACAATAGAACAAGAGGAATAAAATACACAAGAATGGAGCTATATACAGGAAGTATCAGTACCAGATCAATGTGGAGCTATATACAGGGAGTACCAGTACCAGATCAATGTGGAGCTATATACAGGGAGTACCAGATCAATGTGGAGCTATATACAGGAAGTACCAGTACCAGATCAATGTGGAGCTATATACAGGGAGTACCAGTACCAGATCAATGTGGAGCTATATACAGGGAATACCAGTACCAGATCAATGTGGAGCTATATACAGGAAGTATCAGTACCAGATCAATGTGGAGCTATATACAGGATGTACCAGTACCAGATCAATGTGGAGCTATATACAGGAAGTATCAGTACCAGATCAATGTGGAGCTATATACAGGGAGTACCAGATCAATGTGGAGCTATATACAGGGAGTACCAGATCAATGTGGAGCTATATACAGGGAGTACCAGATCAATGTGGAGCTATATACAGGAAGTATCAGTACCAGATCAATGTGGAGCTATATACAGGAAGTACCAGTACCAGATCAATGTGGAGCTATATACAGGGAGTACCAGTACCAGATCAATGTGGAGCTATATACAGGGAATACCAGTACCAGATCAATGTGGAGTTATATACAGGTAGTACCAGTACCAGATCAATGTGAAGCTATATACAGGAAGTATCAGTACCAGATCAATGTGGAGCTATATACAGGAAGTACCAGATCAATGTGGAGCTATATACAGGGAGTACCAGATCAATGTGGAGCTATATACAGGGAGTACCAGATCAATGTGGAGCTATATACAGGAAGTATCAGTACCAGATCAATGTGGAGCTATATACAGGAAGTACCAGTACCAGATCAATGTGGAGCTATATACAGGGAGTACCAGTACCAGATCAATGTGGAGCTATATACAGGGAATACCAGTACCAGATCAATGTGGAGCTATATACAGGAAGTATCAGTACCAGATCAATGTGGAGCTATATACAGGAAGTATCAGTACCAGATCAATGTGGAGCTATATACAGGGAGTACCAGATCAATGTGGAGCTATATACAGGGAGTATCAGTACCAGATGAATGTTGAGCTATATAGAGGAAGTAGCAGTACCAGATCAATGTGCAGGGTCACACTAGGGACAGTGTGAGGTGAGAAGAAGTAGCTAAATTCCCTTCACACCATCCTATTAGGATAGTTAAATGTCTTTATAGTCAGTTGAGGAAGTGAACATGTCGGTTATAACACAATAAGATGCTAGTCATGATTATAGTCTGGTAAAAATAAGAGAGAGCTGAATTTCCTCTTTTTTTTGCCACAGTGTTGCATTAGACAATGATGCTGCACTAGAACGGGTAATTACCGCATCATTATCTGATCAGATGGATGCTTAAAAGGAGAACTGTTCGGAACAACTAATTGTAATGTCATTCTTCAATGCAATATCTTTTTCTTTTGTTTCTTGGACCCCAATCAAGATGCCGTGCAGTAATATGATATACTGCAGAATTACCATATCAACATGCCTGTATGCGGCGTGACATATTACTTCAGTCATGGTTTGAGTAACATGCTTTATGCAAATCTACTCTCAAATACATCCTGCAGATATGCTGTGTGCATGCGAAACCCCAATGCCACAAGGATTTGACTCATAGGTTTAGTCATGCCTGACATTTTCAGTACTATATCCTCAACACCTCTACATCCTCAACACCTTTATATCCTCAACACCTCTACATCCTCAACACCTCTAAATCTTCAACATCTCTACATCCTCAACATCTCTATATACTCAACATCTCTAAATCCTCAACATCTCTATATACTCAACATCTCTAAATCCTCAACACCTCTACATCCTCAACACCTTTATATCCTCAACACCTCTACATCCTCAACACCTCTAAATCCTCAACACCTCTACATCTCTATATCCTCAACACCTCTACATCCTCAACACCTCAACATCTCTATATCCTCAACACCTCTACATCCTCAACACCTCAACATCTCTATATCCTCAACACTTTTATATCCTCAACACATCTACATCCTCAACATCTCTACATCCTCAACACCTCAACATCTCTATATCCTCAACACCTCTACAGCCTCAACACCTCAACATCTCTAAATCCTCAACACCTCTATATCCTCAACACCTTTATATCCTCAACACATCTACATCCTCAACACCTCTATATCCTCAACACCTCTATATCCTCAACACCTCTATATCCTCAACACCTCTATATCCTCAACACCTCAACACCTCTACATTCTCAACACCTCAACATCTCTATATCCTCAACACCTCTATATCCTCAACACCTCTATATCCTCAACACCTCTAGATCCTCAACACCTCAAGATCTCTAAATCCTCAACACCTCAACACCTCTAAATCCTCAACACCTCTAAATCCTCAACACCTCTATATCCTCAACATCTCTAAATCCTCAACATCTCTAAATCCTCAACACCTCTAAATCCTCAACACCTCTAGATCCTCAACACCTCTACATCCTCAACACATCTACATCCTCAACACCTCAACACCTCTATATCCTCAACATATCTACATCCTCAACACCTCAACATCTCTAAATCCTCAACATCTCTAAATCCTCAACACCTCTAAATCCTCAACACCTCAACACCTCAACATCTCTAAATCCTCAACACCTCAACACCTCAACACCTCTATATCCTCAACATCTCTATATCCTCAACACCTCTGTACCAACACATACGGTGTACAGTAGTTCCATTATATTAAGTCTCCTTGAGCTCTAGATAGCCAAGTGATCCTCTAGTTTAACATACATGATCATGTCAAGTAGGCTCAACCAGGTCAGGATTTCACTCTGCTCCTTGTCCTTGTAAAGGCTTGGTGTTGGTATCTGTGTTGTTGTTGTTGAGGCAGACAGTAAGCACCTACAGTGAGGGCAGGGCAAAATGTGATGGGGCACAGATACAAAAATAACGCTATGTCAGCCCTGCTGTCAGTGAACAAAGCGCAGCTTATAGACCTAACAAAGTCCTGGCAGAGACCCTAAAACAATTATAGTTGATGGCCAATGAACTCTATTCCACTAGTGGAATTAGGTCAATTTACAAAGCAAATAGTTTTGGCTCAAATGCGTCACCTTTTCCCAACAGTAGCCGCTCAATTAACTGCAAGAAATGTAATCTGTGACCAGAAATGATTTTCAGATAAGCATGAAAAGTTATTTGTTGATGAATTGATTGAGTTGTCATACAGAAAGATGGCCTGGTTCAGAGATGATGTAAACCTGATGCATCTCCTTCACATCTGCAAGGAAATAGCTAAACACAGGGGTGTAACTTTCACTGGGGATGCATTTCTGTGTGTCCCCCCCCAGTGTTATCATTTGAATGTGATACAAAATGTAGTAACTTGACAAGGAATGCCCACACGCAATTCAATATTACTTTCCTTTATTTTCAACCTAATAAATAAAAGGTGTACAGCCATGTACAAATGGTACAAACACAGCAAAGTGATGCAGCCCATTCATCCTGAGTCGCATTGAACAGGCACAACTCTGGGTGATGACATCATCAAAGGGGAAAAGTCACGGTCAAGGACAATGCCAATAATAACCATGAACACATGAATAGTAATCAAACTATACTGCAGGTAAGTACAATAACATATTCAATGTAATTATTTATATAGTGTCCACACTATAACACTATAATAATTTCATTCCCCCCTATGAGGTAGAAACATAAGATTAACAAGTAAACCACAACTGTCATGTCTGCTCCCGCTGTTCCCTTCCCCTGGCGCTTCAGGGCGCCAGATTACCCTGCATCACGCACTCCTGCCATCCATCACGCACACCTGCCTTCCCTCGTCACTCGCATCAGCGTTGTTGGACTCACCTGGACTCACTTATCACATGTTCTTTTCCTCCCCTATATTTGTCTGTTCCCTTGCTCTGTTCCCTGCTGCTGCATTAATTGTTTTTTGTCTGTATTACTTTTGCTGACGCTGTTCCTGTCTCGTGCCATGTCCGTTATAATGAAATGTTTTACTCCCCGTACCTGCTTCGTCTCTCCAGCGTCATCCATGTGACAACATCCGTGTTTTTAACTCTGTAGACCTTCTGCTAATGTTACTGTAAATGTAAACAAACCAAAAAATTACAGCCCTTATTTATTTTCAACTAAGTCTGCTGTTCCAAACAAACACTAACACCACAAGGCTCTCGGTCTCAACTACAGAGTTGGTCTTTCAGGAGGCTTGTGACTACGCTGTGATCTGGGCAGTACTCCTGGTGTGCTACGAGACACAGGTAAGGTGTCTCCCAGTGGAGCTGGTGTAACAGTGTAGGTTCCGTCCCTCTCTTCGCCCCAACCCGGGCTCGAACCAGGGACCCTTGCACACATCAACAACTGACACCCACCGAAGCATCGTTACCCATCGCGCCACAAAAGCCGCGGCCCTTGCAACGCAAGGGGAAACCCTACTTCAAGTCTCAGAGCGAGTGACGTCACCGATTGAAACGCTATTAGCGCGCACCACCGCTAACTAACTAGCCATTTCACATCGGTTACACTGGGTCTGAGGGCATAGGAGTGGGTTGGGTGTTTGTGAGAGAAAATCCATCACCCTCTGCAGGAACTTGTTTACTACCACCCGCCACAGTTCCGTCTGCAACCATGGCCTTTTCTTTGTCATAGTGCAGGCGGATGTGGTCCTGGTGTCTGTGTAACAGTATAGCTTCCGTCCCTCTCTTCGCCCCAACCTGGGCTCGAACCAGGGACCCTCTGCACACATCAACAACTGACACCCACGAAGCATCATTACCCATCGCGCCATAAAAGCCACAGCCCTTGCAGTGCAAGGGGAACAACTGCTTCAGGTCGCAGAACGAGTGACGTCACCGATTGAAACGCTATTAGCGCGCACCACCGCTAACTAGCTAGCCATTTCACATCGGTTACATCTGCACATGACTCGACCATCACTCAGTTTGACCACAAAGGAGACTGGACCACTCTGCCTCAGAATGATACCTGGCAACCAGCGTTGGCTGCTTGTGAAGTTGCAGATGTAGACAGTGTCATTGGGTTTTAACAGTCTCTCCTTCGCGTGGTGGTCATCTCTCTTTTTCTTGCTCCTGCTTCTATTCCACTCGTGCTTTGATGTCAGGACGCATTAGATTGAGGTGTGCTTTTGGATTTCTGCCCATCAACATCTCAGCTGGAGTCTGTCCTGTTGTTGTTTGTGGCGTGATGCGGTACTGGAACAAGAACTGAGAGAGCTTAGTTGTGATGGTTCCCCCAGTCTTAGTTGTGATGGTTCCCCCATCTTTTTGATCCCCTCTTCCAGTCTCTGCACAGCCCACTAAGCCGTTCGATGCCGGGTGAAATGGAGTGCTGCGGACATGGCAAATCCCGTTTTTCCGCATGAATTATTGGAACAAATCACAGGTAAAGGTTGTTGCCGGACACAAGAGAGTCAAGCAGACCATGGTTGCAAACACCTGCCAAAGCTTTTAGATGGTTATGGTCGCTGTGATGTTGCTCAGGATGTGAGCCTCCAGCCACCTGGAATGGGCTTCCACTATGAAAAGGAACATGTGGCCCATGAAAGGGCCTTGCAAAGTCTATGTGCAGCCTGGACCACGGGCATTCAGGCAACTTCCACAGATGTAGTGACGCAGGCAGCGCCATCCTCTGGTTGATCTGGCACTTAGAACATGATTTCCCTTTGTTTTCTATGTCCTGATCCATGTTAGGCCACCAGATGTAAGATCTGGCTAAACTTTTCATCCGGGAGGCACCCAAGTGAGCCTCAAGGACCTTATCCATGACTTGTGCATGGCCAAGAGTACTGCCCCGACGCCATAGGGCGAGGCGTCACATGACAGAATGACCTCTTTGTTTGTGCTGATTGCAGTAGTGCGTCTGCCCCCAAGCTATAAGACTGCTGTGCAATTAATCTAATGGCCATCCGGACTATTTACGTTGACCCCCCCCCCTTGTTTTTACAATGCTTTTACTCACTGTTTATTATCTATGCATAGTCACTTTACCCCTACCTATATGTACAAATGACCTCGACTAACCTGTACCCCCTCACATTGACTCAGTACCGGTACCCCCTGTACATAGCCTCGTTATTGTTATGTCATTTTCTTGTGTTATTTAAAAAATAAAATGATTGTAAATATTTTCTTAACTCTATTTCTTGAATTGCATTGTTGGTTACAGTAAGGTCTACACATGTTGTATTTGGCGCATGTGACAAATAACATTTGATTGGGATCTACTGTACAGGGGAAGCATGTGCACAATTTAGATATCTTATTAGAGAGTGATAAGAGGTGTAGAATAACAACCCACGTATGTGGGCTTTATCTTTTTCCTTTCAATGAAACAACAGGTGAGGTGGTTCGTTTCCTTAATTCATTGTTCAAGAACAAGGGTGGAGCGAAAACCCGCAGGCACTCAGCCCTCCGTGGAATGAGTTTGATACGTGATCTAATGTCACATAATAGAAGGAAAAAGCTGTCCCAAAACGGTAGGCCTATTTTAAGGCTAAGTTATCAAGCAGGTTATTGTAGATATTCGGCTTCGCACAAACCCATACTAAGAATATACTCGGGACTACATTTGTGTCAGTGGGTGTGTCCGACTGAGTGGGTGTGTAAGTGTTGCAAGAGAAATACAGAAAGATTGTGACAAACAGAAATAGAGAGAGAAAGAAAAACAGAAAATGAGCAAATGACGAGAGAAGAACAGAGAGAAACATTCAGAAAGACAGAGAGCAACAGAGAAAAACTGAGAAACTGTGAAACTCTGACATGGTTTTAGGAAGGCTTCAGCCAATTTAAACACCATAGCAGGGTGTGTGCTGCCATACAGTGTGATCAGGAAGTGGGTAAACATCATTGCCCCATCACTGCCCCATTTCCCCCCACAGCTGGACACTGTCCCAACTTAAAAAAGACGGGGACAGAGGGAGATGGAGAAAGAGAGAAAGACAGAGATACTGGTGTAAATACATTGAGAAAAGAGAGAGATATAGAGAGAAAGACAGACAGAAACACAGAAAAAGCAAGACAGTGATGACCAGGAAGCAAGATGATGACCAGCACAGAAAAAAAATGTATGATATGTATGAAATTGTATGAAATGTATGCATTCACTACTGTAAGTCGCTCTGGATAAGAGCGTCTGCTAAATGACTAAAATGTAAAAATGTAAAATGTAAAAAAAGGCTTGGGAGGCTCCATTCAGGGTAAACAGTATGGTAGAATCTATACTGGGTATGATCAGGAGGCGATTAAACACTAAACATCATGGCCCCATCACCACTGTCCAGGACAGGCTTTATCAGGGTGTGACGCTGATCCCCCCTATTGTCTAATCCAACACTGGGAACTAACTAGCTAACGGTGCTGGAGGCCAGGACACGTCCTGCTAGGCACACATGGGCGTCAATGTTTACCAATGAGACTACAGATCCCGCATCCACTACCGAGACTGTTGTAACCAGGTTTACCTGGAATACTGCACTGTGTGGGTCAATATAGATTCAGACGAAGCAAAACTATAGGCTACAACAAACCTTTTTTACTGATAGAAAAGAATGGACGACTGTGCGATCACGCTCTTCATAGCCGATGTGAGCAAGACCTTTAAACAGGTCAATATTCACAAAAGCCGCGGGGCCAGAAGTATTACCAAGACTGAAAAGGTAACTGAATTGAACAACTATCGCCCCGTAGCACTCACTTCTGTCATCATGAAGTGCTCTGGGAGACTAGTCAAGGATCATATCACCTCCAGTTTACCTGTCACCCTAGACCCACTTCAATTTGCATACTGCCCCAATAGGTCCACAGACGATGCAATCGCAATCACACTGCACACTGCCCTAACCCATCTGGAAAAGAGGAATACCTACGTAAGAATGCTGTTCATTGACTACAGCTCAGCATTCAACACCATAGTACCCTCCAAGCTCATCATTAAGCTTGAGGCCCTGGGTCTCAACCCCGCCCTGTGAGATTGGGTCCTGGACTTCCTGATGGGCTGCCCCCAGGTTGTGAAGGTAGGAAACAACATCTCCACTTCGCTGATCCTCAACACTGGGGCCCCACAAGGGTGCGTGCTCAGCCCCTCTTGTACTCCATCAACACCCATGACCGCGTGGACATGCAAACTTGGTCATCAAGTTTGCAGACGACACAACAGTAGTAGACTTGATTACCAACAATGACGAGACAGCCTATAGGGAGGAGGTGAGGGTACTCAGAGTGTGGTGTCAGGAAAACAACCTCTCACTCGTAGTCAACAAAACAAAGGAGATGATTGTGGACTTCCGGAAACAGCAAAGGGAGCACCCCCCAATCCACATAGATGGGACAGCAGTGGAGAAGGTGGAAAGTTTTAAGTTCCTCTGCGTACACATCACGGACAAACTGAAATGGTCCACCCACACAGACAGCATGGTGAAGAAGGAGCAACAGCACCTCTTCAACCTCAGGAGGCTGAAGAAATGTGGCTTGTCACCTAAAACCCTCATAAACTTTTACAGATGCACAATTGAGAGCATCCTGTCGAGCTGTATCACAACCTGGTATGGAAACTTCACCACCCACAACCGCAGAGCTCTCCAGAGTGGTGCAGTCTGCACAACGCATCACCGGGGGCAAACTACCTGCCCTCCAGGACACCTACAGCACCCGATGTCACAGGAAGGCCAAAAAGATCATCAAGGACAACAACCACCCGAGCCACTGCCTGTTCACCCCGCTACCATCCAGAAGGCGAGGTGAGTACAGGTGCATCAAAGCTGACCGATAGACTGAAAAATAACTTCTATCTCAAGGCCATCAGACTGTTAAACAACCATGGATCACTAGTCACTTAATGCCACTTTAATAATGATGTTTACATATCTTGCATTATTCATCCCATATGTATATACTGTATTTTATACCATCTATTGCATGTTGCCTATGCCGCTTGGTCATGGCTCATCCATATATTTATATGTACATATTCTTATTCCATCCCTTTACTTAGATGTGTGTGTATTAGGTAGTTGTTGTAGAATTGTTAGATTACTTGTTAGATATTACTGCACTGTCAGAACTAGAAGCACAAGCATTTCTCTACACTCACAATAACATCTGCTTACCATCTGTATGTGACCAATGAAATGTTATTTTATTTGATTTGAAGCATGCACAGACAAAATGGCAAGTGTCTTCACTGACACTTTCAACCTCTTCCTGGCCGAGTCTGTAATACCTACATGTTTCAAACAGACCACCATTGTCCTTGTGCCCAAGATAGCAAAGGTAACCTGCCTAAATTATTACCGCCCCATAGCACTCACGTCGCTAGCCATGAAGTGCTTTGAAAGGCTGGTCATGGCTCACATCAACACCATTATCCCAGAAACCCTAGACCCACTCCAATTCGCATACCGCCCCAACAGATCCACAGATGACGCAATCTCAATCGCACTCCACACTGCCTTTTCTCACCCCGCCAAAATGAACACCTACATGAGAAGGCTGTTCGTTGACTACAAACTCAGCATTCAACACCATAGTGCCCATAAAGCTCATCACTAAGCTAAGGACCCTGGGACTAAACACCTCCCTCTGCAATTGGATCCTGGACTTCTTGACGGGCCGCTCCCAGGTGGTAAGGCTAGGTAACAACACATCTGCCACACTGATCCTCAACACTGGAGCTCGTCAGGGATGCGTGCTCAGTCCCCTCCTGTACGCCCTGTTCACCCTCGACTGCGTGGCCAGGTATGACTCCAACACAATCATTAAGTTTGCAGACAACACAACAGTGGTAGGCCTGATCACCAACAATGACGAGACAGCCTATAGGGAGGTCAGAGACCTGGCAGTGTGGTGCCAGGACAACAACCTCTCTCTCAATGTGAGCAAGACAAAGGAGCTGATTGTGGACTACAGGAAAAGGAGGGCCAAACAGGCCCCATTAACATTGACGGGGCTAAGGTGGAACAGGTTGAGAACTTCAAATTCCTTGGTGTCCACATCACCAACAAAATATCATGGTCCAAACACACCAAGACTGTCGTGAAGAGGGCACTACAACACCTTTTCCCCCTCAGGAGACTGAAAAGATTTGAATGCTGAACAACTAAACTAATCAAATGGCCACCCAGACTATTTACATGGAACCCCCCCCCCCTTTGTTTTCACACTGCTGCTACACACTGTTTATTATATATGCATAGTCACTTTACAAATTACCTTGACTAACCTGTACCCTGGACATTGTCTCGGTACCATTACCCCCTGTATATAGCCTCGTTATTGTTATGTACATTTCTTGTGTTACTTTTTGATTGGTTTAATTTAGTAAATATTTTATTAACTATATTTCTTGAACTGCATCGTTGGTTAAGGGCTTGTAAGTACGCATTTCACGGCAAGGTCTACACCTGTGTATTCGGCACATGTGACAAATACAATTTTGATTTTGATTTGCATGGTGATCTTTTTCAGAGTTGGAATGAGTGTTTATCTGTTTTTGGATGGTTGTTGTGGTCTGATTTTGTCTAGCCCTTTTTTAATAGTTATTAAAAACTTGAACACAAAAAAACATGTTCATTTTTACTGTGTCATATAACTTCCACACGATGCTGCTTAGCTGGAAAATGAGGGCGTATGTTACAGCACAGTTGCATCACCATCTGGAACCCATAAGTGTTCTGGAATGGAGCAGAACTATGATGTATGCCTTGTGCTCTCTGAAGGTTATAAACGAACATAAATGCCTTGTACACTCCCCCTCTCTGGGGGTTATTATGTGGAATAACTAAGCCTATATGAACAGAGGTCTGTAATTCACAACCCCTAACCCCCTAATCATATAAGGTCTCTGGTGTGTTCCTGGCAGGGTTGGGGTATCTCCCGACCTCCTCCCTCCCTCCTGGTGCTTGTACATAGTGATTACATTGGCTGGGTCTGGTCTGGTGTGGTTTGGGAGCTATAGGGCGGGTCACTAGGTTTACTTTGGACACTGTACCTCTCAGTGCCCCTCTCTCTCTACATTAACCAAACCCTGGATCATTAGGCTAAACAAACACAGTGAGTGCTGAGTAAAGAAAGTGTTCTTAAAACCACTCCTTTAGCTACATAGTACTGTATCCCCTCACACAACACACTGGCCTAATTGTGCTTCTGTAAACCCTGTAAAATCTCCTAAACACACATTTATCAGAATGCATTGAATCTTCTAACTTAACACCAATCTCTCATGGATATCAATGCAATTTTTTCACATGAAAATATGAGTTAAAACTTGGGCTGTCAATCTGAACGAAAGACACGCATCTCAAGTTTGGACATAACTGTGAAACTATGAGTCATTCTCAAGAAAAAATATATCCTACTAAATACCTACCTGTAGTTTTGAAAATACTCTTCACTGGAACTCTTCAGCCTTTTTCAGTTTTAAATTTGGTTAATCTTTATTTACTTTCCCAAACCACGACCGAAATAGTAGATAATCCAGATAGATACCTGGGGGTGGTGGTGGGGCTGAGCAGCAGGATATCTAGGATCCCATACAGGATGTGCTGTATATTCATGAAATGTACGAGTGCTGTGGAAGTTTAGTGTCTTTGGTTTGGCTCAGGGCTCAGACTAGCGTTCTGTCTAGGAGAAACTACATACACATCAAGCTGCTTTACGCTACAGAAACAGGAGTGAGGCTTACATACAATGTTCTCTTATGTATTTCCACAGAACCTCTTTTATATGAATACTTGTACATGTCACTAGTTCACTGTAAATAGAAATCACTCACTTTACAGAAACTACATGTGACACTCATCTCTCGCCAGCTCACATAACGGGAGGGGGGGGGGGGTCCCTCAACAACTTCCCAAGTTAAAGACAACCAATATATCAATAGTGATACAGGGATTTATAACATCCTTACTAGTGTCAATGGTGGAAAAAGTAACCAACTGTCATACTTGAGTAAAAGTGAAGATAGCTTCATAGAAAATGACTCAAGTAAAGGTCACACAGTAAAATACTACTTGAGTAAAAGTCTAAAAGTATTTGATTTTAAATATAATTAAGTGTAAAAAGTAAATGTAATTGATAAAATATACTTAACTATCAAAAGTAAAAGTATAAATAATTTCAAATTCCTTATATTAAGCAAACAAGACGGCAAGATCTTCTTGTTATTTGAATTTACGGATATCTAGGGGCACACTCCAACACTCAGACATAATTTACAAAGAAGCATTTGTGTTTAGTGAGTCTGCCAGATCAGAGGCAATAGGAACGACCAGGGATATTCTCTTGATAAGTGTGTGAATTGGACCATTTTCCTGTCCTGCTAAGCATTCAAAATATAACGAGTACTTTTGGTTGTCAGGGAAAATGTACGGAGTAAAAGTACATCATTTTCTTTAGTAATGTAGTGAAGAAAAAGTAAAAGTTATCAGAAATATAAATAAAGTAAAGTAAATAAAGTAAAGTAAAGTACAGATACCCCCAGAAAACTACTTAAGTAGTACTTAAAGTATTTTTACTTAAGTACTTTACACCACTGACAAGTGTAAGGCTACTCATATGGCCCATGTTGTCTTGTATAATATTACATAGGCTGCGTTTACACAGGCAGCCCAATTCTGGTCTTTTTTCCACTAATTGGTCTTTTGACCAATCAGGTCAGCTCTGAAAAAGATCTGCCGTGAAAAGATCTTATGTGATTGGTCAAAAGACCAATTAGTAGAAAAATATCAGAATTTGGGCAGCCTGTGTAAATGCAGCCATAGACTCGCATTGAAAATAAACATCAGGACACGGTGATACTGTAACATAAAATCCCTGATCAAGTGACAAAATGATGACAAGCTACATCCTATTTCAACATCTAATTACATATAAATGAATTGCTTGACTCACAATGAACGGGTTAAAGTGCACAGAAAGATATATCTATTTTAATAGTATTTGTGAGTAACAGAAGCTTCAGACAGTGCATTCTGATTTTTCTCCCACACGATGTGTAAACATGAGAACGCCAAAGAAGAGACGGGTGTACGGACGCTCACTTTTTCAGATGTTCATTCGCCGGTGGGTTGTAAAGCAACGCTAACAGCCTGTTTTCTCTAGCAGTTCCTGTTGCAAGTACCATTGAGGTGACAGACACAGGGGCAGAACTCCACCCTGTAAACCCCATCAGCTTTAGATAGTATAGATGCAAATTGTTTGAAGACAATTATAAACTGGGTGGTTTGAGCCCTGAATGCTGATTGGCTGACAGCCGTGGTAAATCAGATCGTATACCACGGTTATGACAAAACATGTATTTTTATTGCTCTAATTATGTTGGTAACCAGTTTATAATAGCAATAAGGCTCCTCGGGGGTTTGTGGTATATGATGTTGCGTCGTGCCTAAGAACAGCCCTTAGCCGTGGTGTATTGGCCGTTTACCACATCACCTCGTGCCTTATTGCTTAAATATATCTAAGTCGTTCAGAAAAATGCATGGTCGTGTGGACTAGTTGTCAACTTGTTGTGGCCCCGATTCTCAACATACTGGTCAAGAGAACACGTTTCACCGGACATGCTACTTTTACATGTGCATGTATGGCTTTTAAGTTTTATGTGTGCTTGTTTTTAAAAATGATCGAATTAATAAACTAAACTAAGTCCCAGACCTTCGGTTTCAACTCTTTCTCTCTCTCTCTCTCTCTCTCTCTCTCTCTCTCTCTCTTGGATCTGCTGTCTCGACCTCTGAATGCTGGGATATGAAAAGCGAACTGACATTTACTCCTGAGATGTTGAACTGCTGGACCCTCTACTAAGCCTGCTGGTCATCTATGAACGTTTGAACATCTTGAAGAACGATCTGGCCTTAATGGTCATGTACTCTTATATTCTCCAACTGCCACCCGGCACAGAACAGAAGAGGACTGGCCACCCCTCGGAGCCTGGTTCCTCTCTAGGTTTCTTCCTAGGTTCCAGCCTTTCTATGGAGTTTTTTCTAGCCACTGTCCTTCTAAATCTGCATTGCTTGCTCTCTGGGGTTTTAGGCTGGGTTTCTGTATAAGCACTTGGTGACAACAGCTGATGTAAAAACCATTTGATTGATTGATTGATTGATTGAACATAGTCAGAGTTTAGGCCTACATTGGTCTCTGAAACACAGTGAACAGCCACTGACACTGGAAACAAAACCCAACACAATATGTGATAGTAGGCTATGTGTGCTTGTTGCATTTCATTCTGCTGGGATTTCCCTCATAAATAATTGATCGATGTCTACAAAGAGGTTACGTTTTGTCATCAGTTTTCTATTAATACATACAACTGAATGGACAATGAAGAATCACATAATAAAGATCACATGCTCAGAAAGTCTATATATAACAATACCAGACAGTCATTTTATAACAATGAAAATACATTTCAGACTGTCAAAAGCATAACAAGGAATAGATAATACAGAGAAAGAAGTGGTCTGTATTATCAAAACAGAAAAAAAAGAAGTAAACAGAACATTCTAGAGAATTCAGTCTATTTCATGGACAGAGATCAGAGCCTGAACATCTTGTTGCAGTTGGATGATGAAATCCCAACACAAGAGTGTGTGTTTGTGTGTGTGTGCATGTGCATGTGTGTGCACGGTGTGTGTGGAAAATTACAAAACATAGCTTTAAAGGTCCAGTGCAGTCAAAAAACGTTATTTTCTTTGGATAAAAGCATCTGCTAAATGACTCAAATGCAAATGTTGATGTAAATGTTGGAATAATCCTGTGAAATTGTGAAAATTAAGATAATTAACTTTTAGTGTGAGAGCTGTTTGAAAAGACTGCCTGAAATGTCAGCCTGTTTTGGTGAGATCACCAGGTAGTAAATTAGTTAATAGACCAATAAGAAAGAGTGTTCCAAATCCCTCTGCCAATAACAGCTAGTTTTCAGTTTTCCCCTCCTCACACTCAGACCATTACCAGAAAGTCCTAGCAAAATTGTATGTTTGGGAAATTACTCTTTTTATTTTTATTTATTTATTTATTTATTTCACCTTTATTTAACCAGGTAGGCAAGTTGAGAACAAGTTCTCATTTACAATTGCGACCTGGCCAAGATAAAGCAAAGCAGTTCGACAACATACAAAAACACAGAGTTACACATGGAGTAAAACAACATACAATCAATGATGCAGTAGAAAAAAATAAGACTATATACAATGTGAGCAAATGATGTGAGATAATGGAGGTAAAGGCAAAAAAATGCCATGGTGGCAAAGTAAATAAAGTATGGCAAGAAAAAACACTGGAATGGTAGATTTGTAGTTTGAAGAAAGTTAAAAGTTAAAATATAAATAATATGGTGCAAAGGAGCAAAATAAATAAAATAAATAAATACAGTAGGGGAAAAGGTAGTAGTTTGGGCTCAATTAAAGATGGGCTATGTACAGGTGCAGAGATCTGTGAGCTGCTCTGACAGCTGGTGCTTAAAGCTAGTGAGGGAGATAAGTGTTTCCAGTTTTAGAGATTTTTGTAGTTCGTTCCAATCATTGGCAGCTGAGAACTGGAAGGAGAGACGACCAAAGGAGGAGTTGGCTTTAGGGGTGACCAGAGAGATATACCTGCTGGAGCAAGTGCTACAGGTGGGTGCTGCTATGGTGACCAGTGAGCGGAGATAAGGGGGGACTTTACCTAGCAGGGTCTTGTAGATGACCTGGAGCCAATGTCTTTGGCGACGATGATGAAGTGAAGGCCAGCCAACGAGAGCATACAGGTCGCAGTGGTGGGTTGTATATGGGGCTTTGGTGACAAAACGGATGGCACTGTGATAGACTGCATCCAGCTTGTTGAGTAGGGTATTGGAGGCTATTTTGTAAATGACATCGCCGAAGTCGAGGATTGGTAGGATGGTCAGTTTTACGAGGGTATGTTTGGCAGCATGAGTGAAGGATGCTTTGTTGCGAAATAGGAAGCCAATTCTAGATTTCACTTTGGATTGGAGATGATTGATGTGAGTCTGGAAGGAGAGTTTACAGTCTAACCAGACACCTAGGTATTTGTAGTTGTCCACAAATTCTAAGTTAGAACCGTCCAGAGAAGTTATGCTGGATGGGCGGGCAGGTGCAGGCAGCGATCGGTTGAAGAGCATGCATTTAGTTTTACTTGTGTTTAGGAGCAGTTGGAGACCACGGAAGGAGAGTTGAATGGCATTGAAGCTCGTCTGGAGGGTTGTTAACACAGTGTCCAAAGAAGGGCCAGAAGTATACAGAATGGTGTCGTCTGCGTAGAGGTGGATCAGAGATTCACCAGCAGCAAGAGCGACATCATTTATGTATACAGAGAAAAGAGTTGGCCCAAGAATTGAACCCTGTGGTACCCCCATAGAGACTGCCAGAGGTCCAGACAGTAGGCCCTCCGATTTGACACACTGAACTCTGTCAGAGAAGTAGTTGGTGAACCAGGCGACGCAATCGTTTGAGAAACCAAGGCTACTAAGTCTGCCGATGAGGATGTGGTGATTAACAGAGTCAAAAGCTTTGGCCAGGTCAATGAATACGGCAGCACAGTAATGTTTCTTATCGATGGCGGTTACGATGTCGTTTAGGACCTTGAGCGTGGCTGAGGTGCACCCATGACCAGCTCTGAAACCAGATTGCATAGCGGAGAGGGTGCGGTGGGATTCAAAATAGTCGGTAATCTGTTTGTTGACTTGGCTTTCGAAGACCTTTGAAAGGCAGGGTAGGATGGATATAGGTCTGTAGCAACTTGGTCAAGAGTGTCACCTCCTTTGAAGAGGGGGATGACAGCAGCTGCTTTCCAATCTATGGGAATCTCAGACGACACGAAAGAGAGGTTGAACAGGCTAGTAATAGGGGTTGCAATAATTTCGGCAGATAATTTTAGAAAGAAAGGGTCCAGATTGTCAAGCCCAGCTGATTTGTAGGGGTCCAGATTTTGCAGCTCTTTCAGAACATCAGCTGAATGGATTTGGGAGAAGGAGAAATGGGGGAGGCTTGGGCGAGTAGCTGTGGGGGGTGCAGTGCTGTTGAATGCAGTAGGGGTAGTTAGGTGGAAAGCATGGCCAGCCGTAGAAAAATGCTTATTGAAATTCTCAATTATAGTGGGCTTATCGGTGGTGACAGAGTTTCCTATCCTCAGTGCAGTGGGCAGTTGGGAGGAGGTGTTCTTATTCTCCATGGACTTTACAATGTCCCAGAACTTTTTAGAGTTGGAGTTGCACGAAGCAAATTTCTGTTTGAAAAAGCTAGCCTTGGCGTTTCTAACTGCCTGTGTGTATTGGTTTCTAACTTCCCTAAAAAGTTGCATATCGCGGGGGCAGTTCGATGCTAATGCAGAACGCCACAGGATATTTTTGTGTTGGTTAAGGGCAGTCAGGTCTGGGGAGAACCAAGGGCTATATCTGTTCCTGGTTCTAAATTTCTTGAAAGGGGCATGCTTATTTAAGATGGAGAGGAAGGCATTTTTAAAAAATAACCAGGCATCCTCTACTGACGGGATGAGGTCAATATCCTTCCAGGATACCAGGGCCAGGTCGATTAGAAAGGCTTGCTCGTTGAAATGTTTCAGGGAGCGTTTGACAGTGATGAGTGGAGGTCGTTTGACCGCTGACCCATTACGGGTGCAGGCAATGAGGCAGTGATCGCTGAGATCTTGGTTGAAAACAGCAGAGGTGTAATTAGAGGGCACATTGGTTAGGATGATATCTATGAGGGTGCCAGTGTTTGCGGCTTTGGGGTTGTACCTGGTGGGTTCATTAATAATTTGTGTGAGATTGAGGGCATCAAGCTTGGATTGTAGAATGGCTGGGGTGTTAAGCATGTCCCAGTTTAGGTCGCCTAGTAGCACGAGCTCTGAAGATAGATGGGGGGCAATTAGTTCACATATGGTGTCCAGAGCACAGCTAGGGGCCGAGGGGGGTCTATAGCAGGCGGCAACGGTGAGAGACTTGTTTTTGGAGAGGTGGATTTTTAAAAGTAGAAGTTCAAATTGTTTGGGTACAGACCTGGATAGCAGGACAGAACTCTGCAAGCTATCTCTGCAGTAGATTGCAACACCGCCCCCTTTGGTCGTTCTATCTTGTCTGAAAACGTTGTAGTTAGGGATGAAGATTTCACAGTTTTTGGTGGACTTCCTAAGCCAAGATTCAGACACAGCTAGGACATCCGGGTTGGCAGAGTGTGCTAAAGCAGTGAATAAAACAAACTTAGGGAGGAGGCTTCTAATGTTAACATGCATGAAACCAAGGCTATTACGGTTACAGAAGTCATCAAAAGAGAGCGCCTGGGGAGTAGGTGTGGAGCCAGGCACTGAAGGGCCTGGATTCACCTCTACATCCCCAGCGGAGCAGAGAAGGATAAGTATGAGGGTACGGCTAAAAGCTATAAGAATTGGTCGTCTGTGACGTCCAGAATAGAGAGAAAAAGGAGCAGGTATCTGGGGGCGATAAAATAGCTTCAAGGTATAATGTACAGACAAAGGTATGGTGGGATGTGAGTACAGAGGAGGTAAACCTAGGCATTTAGTGATTATGAGAGAGATATTGTCTCTAGAAATATCATTGAAACCAGAAGATGTCATAGCATGTGTGGGTGGAGGAACTGAGAGGTTGGATAAGGTATAATGAGCAGGGCTAGAGGCTCTACAGTGAAATAAGCCAATAAACACTAACCAGAACAGCAATGGAC
Organism: Salmo trutta; assembly: GCF_901001165.1. Lineage (NCBI taxonomy): Eukaryota > Metazoa > Chordata > Actinopteri > Salmoniformes > Salmonidae > Salmo > Salmo trutta. The sequence continues at coordinate 38,558,690 of NC_042965.1, read as the reverse complement.
AAGGCATATTGACATTAAGGAGAGGCATGCTTAGCCGAGTGATCAGAGGGTCCAGTGAGAATCAGACAGCTAGCCGGGCCATAGGTAGCAAGCTGGTGGAAGATGGGAGGGAGGTCTGTTTTTAGCCGCCTCGTGCGTTTCCGTCTGTGGGTTAGTGGGGTTCCGTGTGGAAGGGGGGACCTGTCCAAGTTGGCAAAATAGTTAGTTATAGTGGCCCAAGAAAAGTGTCCGACAGACCTATTCAGATCGCAGCCGAAAAGACAGCTAACGATTAGCTGGCCGCAGATGGGCGATCAGGTTACGTCGCGACGGAGGGGCCAGTTGGACAACTCCCTCGGGCAGATAACGTCGGTGATCCAGTCGTGAAGACCCAATGGGGCTCCGCATCGGCAGTAAAACGGGTCAGGATAGGTGAGTTGTAGCCCAGGAGACACTTCAGCTGGCTAGCTCAGGAGTAGCCCACGAGTGGCTGACGGAATTCTTCAGCTGGCTAGCTAGCTAGCTCCGTAATAGTGTGTATTAATTCCGAGACCGACGTTGCCAATAGTCACTCAGGTAGCAGCTAGTTAGCTGCAAGATCCAGGTGTAAATGTCCAGAGCCTGCGGTAGAAATCAAGGAAAGGAGAGAGAATAGGTCCGATATGCTCTGGTCTGAGTCGCGCTGTACAAAAACTGGCGATAGCTTTTCGAGCTAATGGATAGCTGAGGACAGCTAACCGTAGCTAGCTGAACTTCAACGTTAGCCAGTGAAAATGGCTAACCTCTGGCTAGCTTCTGTCGTGGAATTCAGATGAGGTAAATAATACTTTCTTTTTTTTTTTTTTAATTGATGAGGCGGGTTGCAGGAGAGTGCTTTGAGGTTGAGTATTTAGAATAAAAAAATGTAAAAAGATAAGTGAAGAAAAAATATGTAAATATATATATATATATATATACACGGGACACGACAGGACGTCTGAACTGCTACGCCATCTTGGAAAGAAGCTATTTTTGTTTGTTTTTGAACATTTTAATTTAAAACTATCACAGTAAGGTACTTAATTGTTACCCAGAAATGATTTGATATTGGGATAAAAACGGCTGCATTGGACCTTTAACAAATTGTCTGTATTCCAAGCCACACTTTCTTCACTGAAAGAATGTTAAAGATGTCCAACTACTGGAAAAGGTATGGAGAAAAGCCCAAACTGATGTTCCTCCTCATTGCACCATATAGTGCATTCGGGAAGTATTCAGACCCCTTGACTTTTTCCACTTTTTTGTTATGTTACGGCCTTATTAAAAAAAATGATGAAATGAATTGTTTTCCTCATCAATCAAACAAAAATACCTTATTTTCATAAGTAGTCAGACCCTTTGCTATGTGACTCGAAATTGAGATCAGGTGCCATTGTTTCCATTGATCATCCACCTGTGGTAAATTCAATATGATTGGACATGATTTGGAAAGGCACACACCTTTCTATATAATGGCCCACATTTGGCAGTGCATGTCAGAGCAAAAACCAAGCCATGAGGTCAAAAGAATTACAACAACAAAAAAATTATGCAGCATTGAAGGTCCCCAAGAAAACAGTGGCCTCCATTATTCTTAAATGGAAGAAGTTTGGAACTACCAAGACTCTTCCTAGAGCTGGCCGCCCAGCCAAACTGACCAATCGGGGGAGAAGTGCCTTGGTCAGGGAGGTGACTAAGAACCCAATGTCACTCTGGCAGAGCTCCAGAGTTCCTCTGTGGAGATGGGAGAACCTTGCAGAAGGACAACCATCTCTGCAGCACTCCACCAATCAGGCCTTTATGGTAGAGGGGCCAGACCTCAGTAAAAGGCACCTAAAGACTCTCAGACCATGAGAAACAAGATTCCCTGCTCTGATGAAACCAAGATTGAACTCTTTGGCCTGAATACCAAGCGTCACATCTGGAGGAAACCTGGTATCATCCCTACAGTGAAGCATGGTGGTGGCAGCATCATCCTGTGGGGATGTTTTTCAGCGGCTGGGACTATGAGACTAGTCAGGATCGAGGGAAAGATGAACGGAGCAAAGTACAGAGAGATCCTTAATAAAAACCTGTTCCACAGCGCTCAGGACCTCAGACTGGGGCGAAGGTTCACCTTCCAACGACCCTAAGCACACAGCCAAGACAATGCAGGAGTGGCTTCGGGACAAGTCTCTGAATACCCTTGAGTGTCCCCGCCAGAGCCCGGACTTTAACCTGATCGAATATATCTGGAGAGACCTGAAAATAGCTGTGCAGCGATGCTCCCGATCCAACCTGAAGAATGGGAGAAACTCCCCAAATACAGTTGTGCCAAGCTTGTAGCGTCATACCCAAGAAGACTTGAGGCTGTAATCACTGCTAAAGGTGCTTCAACAAAGTACTGAGTAAAGGGTCTGAATACTTACATAAATGTGATATTTCCTCGTTTTTATATATATATACATTTGCAAAAATTTCGAAAAACACGTTTTTGCTTTGTCATTATGGGGTATTGTGTGTAGATTGATGAACCAAAAAAACTATTTTATACATTTTAGAATAAGTCTGTAACAACAAAATGTGAAAAAAGTCAAGGGGTCTGAATACTTTCCAAACACTCTGTAAACATACCTCCAACATACCAGTGACACATGACATATAACAGAGAATATGTATTGTATGCAAATAAGGACTGGGGAATTAAAAGACAAAAACATGTAATAAACATCCCATAGTATTGACCTGTATGATCCAAATCAAGTCAATCGCTTGCTAGAAAACTGTTATTTTTCATTATTTCACCTGAATGCCACACACACAACATGAGTGAGATGGATTGCAGTTGTACAATGCCAGGGGAGTAATCTAAATGCAATATACATTTACAAACAGCATTTACTATTGAATGATGGAGGAGAAACCATTGGGGGGATTTAGCGACAGTGGTGAAAACACCTGATGCAACCTTCTGCAATAACTTCTCTATATAGAAAACATGTGTCCATTGCAATAGTCTTCTTTTACAACTGCAATTATGTAGGCCTACTGAGTAGAATGTTAGAACATTTATGTAGGCCTACAGAGTAGAATGTTAGAACATTTATGTAGACCTACAGAGTAGAATGTTAGAACATTTATGTAGGCCTACTGAGTAGAATGTTAGAATGTTAGAACAATTATGTAGAACTACAGAGTAGAATGTTAGAATGTTAGAACATTTATGTAGGCCTACTGAGTAGTATGTTAGAATGTTAGAACATTTATGTAGGCCTACTGAGTAGAATGTTAGAATGTTAGAACAATTATGTAGGCCTACAGAGTAGAATGTTAGAATGTTAGAACATTTATGTAGGCCTACTGAGTAGTATGTTAGAATGTTAGAACATTTATGTAGGCCTACTGAGTAGAATGTTAGAACATTTATGTAGACCTACTGAGTAGTATGTTAGAACATTTATGTAGGCCTACTGAGTAGAATGTTAGAATGTTAGAACAATTATGTAGGCCTACTGAGTAGTATGCTAGAATGTTAGAACAATTATGTAGGCCTACTGAGTAGAATGTTAGAATGTTAGAACATTTATGTAGGCCTCCTGAGTAGAATGTTAGAACATTTATGTAGGCCTACTGAGTAGTATGTTAGAATGTTAGAACAATTATGTAGGCCTACTGAGTAGAATGTTAGAACAATTATGTAGGCCTACTGAGTAGAATGTTAGAACATTTATGTAGGCCTACTGAGTAGTATGTTAGAATGTTAGAACATTTATGTAGGCTACTGAGTAGTATGTTAGAATGTTAGAACATTTATGTAGGCCTACTGAGTAGAATGTTAGAATGTTAGAACATTTATGTAGGCTACTGAGTAGAATGTTAGAATGTTAGAACATTTATGTAGGCCTACTGAGTAGAATGTTAGAATGTTAGAACATTTATGTAGGCTACTGAGTAGAATGTTAGAACATTTATGAACATTAGAACAATTATGTAGGCCTACTGAGTAGAATGTTAGAACATTTATGTAGGCCTACTGAGTAGAATGTTAGAATGTTAGAACATTTATGAACATTAGAACAATTATGTAGGCCTACTGAGTAGAATGTTAGAATGTTAGAACAATTATGTAGGCCTACAGAGTAGAATGTTAGAACATTTATGTAGGCCTACTCGGTAGAATGTTAGAACAATTATGAACGTTAGAACAATTATGTAGGCCTACTGAGTAGAATGTTAGAACGTTAGAACATTTATGAACGTTAGAACAATTATGTAGGACTACTGAGTAGAATGTCAGAACTTTAGAACAATTATGTGGGCTTATAAAGTAGAATGTTAGAACGTTAGAACAATTATGTAGGCTTATAAAGTAGAATGTTAAAACGTTAGAACAATTATGTAGGCCTATAAAGTTGAATGTTAGAACATTAGAACAACTATGTAGGCTTATAACGTAGAATGTTAGAACTATTATGTAGTCCTATAAAGTAGAATGTTAGAACGTTAGAACAAAGTCAACTATTCAGAAAGTACTCCAAAATAAAACACATTTGCTATTTAGAAACAGACATTTTAATGTGTCTAAAGAGAAAGTAGTCTAATACACCAGGGTGAAAATACTTGCCTCTGGGTATTTTTATCGGGAATTTTGAACGGGTCGGGTTTGTTATTGGTGCCAAGTGTAGGCAGAGGTCTGGTACATGTCTGTCGTAGCCCAGACTGGAAGTTCCACCTACAGGAAGGGGAGGGATGCACATGACATCAGCTCTATGACAAATAACACATTTACATCAGCCGCTGAGAGCCAATCACATTTCACCACGACTGTAGAAATAGATAGCGAGCGGTACGCGTTTTTAGATTTCAGAACTGACGGGGATAGAAAGACCGAGAGAAACCTTAGGTTTCTTTGAAAAATAAATACAATTTACCTAATATTTGTAAGCGATATAGGTCCATAAAGGTAAACAAGATGGTCGTGGTGACAGCGGGACATAAAGTCATCTTGATATCTGGGAAACAGAATGGCTCTCCCAGCGCAACACAGTGCTACAGACGGTCCATTTCGGTCGTTTTGCCTTCATCTGCTTCGAACCAAGCGAATTCGTCGGATTCCGACTCAAATTCGACAACTGGGCCACCCCTGCGAAAAAGACAGAGACTCACTCATTTGAGTCCTGAAGAAAAGCAACTTCGCAGGTTAGTTTCACGAAGGGGCGGTTTAGTGTAACATTGTTCACGACTAGCCTATGTTAATGATTATCTAGCAATCAAAGGCGATCATATCTTGTGACCCAAAGGGGAACAATGGTGATTGTCCAACGGAAACCGGCTACTCCCTGCGCCCCACATCTGGAACGGTTCCATGAACAGCATTGCTCAGTCTTTCCAATAACTAGGCTAAGAAAACATGTACTTTCTAAATTAGACTATAAGGTAGATCTGTATCTTTGGCCTACGACTCGGCCGGACTATCAAATTCAACAGGTATTGCTTATCAACGGATTTGAGTATCCTAAAGTCAGTCGGCCTGTCCGACCCAGTTTTTCAGATTTGAAGCAGCGCAGTACTCGGATCTGTTCTGCCTGCGTGGCAGGAATATGGCGTCTGGTTGCGCAATAACGATTAACAAGCAATTACTGTTTGGCAACTTGTTCTGTCAGCAATTTCTAAAGAAAAATACTTCAAATGTCTGTCCTCTTCAGGAAACTCAAGAACAGAGTTGCAGCCCAGACAGCCAGAGACAGAAAAAAAGCTAAAATGGGGGACCTGGAAGACCAAGTTCTAGCGTTGGAGTTGGAGGTAAATGTATAACCACCATGTAAACGTGTCATGGTGTACATGGCTGCTACACTGAGGTGTTCACACGTTTTTTTCCTTCTCTAGAACAAGAAACTTCATGTTGCGAACAGGCTGTTACAGCAAAAAACATGTGGCTTGGTGAACGAGAATGAGGAACTGAGACAGAGGCTGGGGATGGACACCCTGGAAGCCAAAGAGGTAAGAGGATTGTGGAGTTGCTACTTATGCAGAAGGTGGAGGGTGGTGCTGAACTAAGTTGCCACCTGGTTGGCTGACAGATCTGTCATAGCCTTGGATCAGTAAAATTACCTCTACTAACCTGTACATTTACTTGGTCCCCTTTATTTAGTAAATATTTTAACTTTTCTTAACTGCATTGTTTAAGGGTTTGTCTAATCATTTCACACTAAGGTCTACTACACCTGTTGTATTTGGAGCATGTGACAAATAACATTCCATTTTTAATAATGACTGTTATAACACCTCTCTCCTCAGGTTCAGGTGTTGGAGTCCAGTGGGATTGATGCAGGTTTGGGGATCGGGTCTTCTGAGTCTGCAGTACTCAGGCTACGTGTGCCTCCGCAGCAGGTGCAGGCCCAGCAATGCCCAAATCTGAAGATTTCCCAATGGATACAGACAGTCCTGACTCTACAGACTCTGAGGTGAGACTGAGACCATTTTGTCTGCTACGGCTAATGTAAACAGACATTTTGTAGTGTGATATGGACTTTGTCATTTGGAGAAGAAACCATGTACCAGCACTTTTTATAATGAATAGTAATTGATTGGATTTATGTTGCCAAGAGCTTTTCCAGTAGTGTTTTTCTATTTGTCCCAGTCTTGTTTATTGGTGGCCATTTCCAGATTCACCCATAGAAGACCATACTTGAGTCTCTGTGTTCAGAGTTGTAATTCTCTCCTTCTCACCCTCCTCCAGTCTGATCTCTTGCTGGGCATTCTGGACATCCTTGACCCAGAGCTGTTCCTCAAGGAGTGTAGTGAGCAGGAGATCCAGGTGCAGGAGGTGCTGCTGGCTGGAGGGGGGGCAGGAGTACCTTCCCCCTCACCTGCAGCTATGGGGGCCACACCAGTTAAGCTGGAGGCCCTTAATGAACTGATCCACTTTGACCACATCTACACCAAGCCTGTGGAGGGCATGGCGCTTCCCCCTGGGCAGCAGGAAGTGCATTACGAGGAGAGTGTAACAAAGATGGAGGAGGTCTTCTCTTTGGCTGAGGAGGTCTGCGAGGTGGTGTGTGTCAAAGACGAGCCGGAGGAAGTGGTCATCATCCCTGAGAGTCACGGGGTGTTGGATGACTTCCTGTCCGCGGTCCTGCCGACCTCTGACCTGGCCCTGGGCGGCCTGGAGAAGACTGGTGCCTACCTGACAGAGACCTACAGCGACTCCGGATACGAGCGGTCCCCTTCCCCCTTCAGCGACATGTCCTCCCCCCTCTGCTCTGAGGGATCCTGGGATGATGTGTTCGCCAATGAACTGTTTCCTCAGCTGATCAGTGTCTGAGAGCCCTATTGGCCCAATTAATCAATGATCCAACCTATAGATCTCCCTTCTATTTTCATGTAGTTAAGTGACTACAGTAGATCATGCTTTATATTGATGTATAGATGGCAAAGTCATAGCCTTTTCCCAGATCTGTTTGTGCTGTTGAGCCAATGGCTATATTTGTTTTGGCTTTACAGTACAAACTAATCTGTGACCAGGCTAATACTAGTTAACCTCGTGTTTTAAAACCAAAGTTAAGCACGTAATCTCCTCTATTACAGCAGGTCTGTACGATGGGTGATCCTGCATTGACTTGTGGGAGATGTAGTTCTTGACATCTTAATTTGGCATCACTACTTTATTGCTAGTGGTTTTGTAAGATTGCTTAATAATCTATCCACACATTGTTGGGGTTATAAATGCATCCAGTATTTGTGTACATTGTATTTAGATGGGGACTGATCGTTCTAAAGACACTTATTTATTTGTGTATTCTGCTCCGGCGTCTTCTGTATGTTATCGGTTTTAGCATGTAGGAATGCTTTCCTTTCCTCTGTATAATTTTGTTAGACACTCTCCTTGTTGCACTAAATTACTGCATTAAAAAACTTTGCATTGCATCTCGTTTGTCACTCATGAGGTCTGTCATACAGAGATTCATTACCCAACCATCACTGACTAGAGCTGCACCATCAAATAGGCAAGCTTGGCTGTCTTGACTTTTTATGCCATGGTATTTCCACTACATTCTACAGCGTGCTTATTAAGTTGTCTTTAAATGGCTATTGCTTTCTCCAAGAAGCGGCACATTCAGCATGTCCTTTCACTCGGTCTGCGGGGACCTGCCCTGGGTGCATGTTTTGGATTTTGCCCTAGCACTACACGGCTGATTCAAAAAATAAAGCTTTGATCGTTTGACTTAGCTGTGTAGTGTTGGTATAAAAACTTGGTCCTGAGGGGGAGACCCTCCTGTAAAGACTATAGAAAATGCAAAGCTAGAAATACTTAGTGTGTCGCTGGATCGCAATGTTTTTAAACTCCAATAATATACAGGACTCCAGGCCTTTAGTTTTCTAAATGGTTAAATAATCATAGATGTGTGGTTGTCAGAGGATTGTTTGGAAATAACCAAAGCATTTACTGCCATTACACAACTATGCCAGAGACATATCTAATACTTTATACAGTAGTTATTCTATACCAAGTTTGACACGATTGTCTAATCTTCATAAAAAGACAACTTGGTAGATCTCCAGTCTGCTCATGGGACTCTGCCACCTGCCTCCAGTATCTCCTAGAGGTAGAGAAGCTGGCAGGGAATAGAGCTTCAGTACAGATGTGAATGATTACACATCACTGATCAGTAGAGCCACGTAGTTGAGGTTTATGGGAAACCATGTGCGGCACAAATGTTTGCGTTCTCACACGTTAAATGACACTGGTCTCCTATTACTTAACTGTAATGGAACCGGGACGTTCCTGAGAAACACCTGAGACACTGGGAGCATTTATCTGAGATTTATCCTAATGGGGTCAGTCAGGCTTTGTTAACTTCCAGGTGGGGATGTCTTCCAACAGGGTCGATCTGGCTTTGTGGTATTTCAGGTGCAGAGAATAATAGGACAGTCAGGGTGGCACCCTTTCACCTCCAGACATTTAATCTCACCACACTGGTATTTCAGTTCTCTTTATTTCTCTTTCTCTGTGTGTTAACGTACAGTTGAAGTTGGAAGTTTACATACACCTGAGCCAAATACATTTAAACTCAGTTTTTCACAATTTCTGACATTTAATCCTACTAAACATTCCCTGTCTTAGGTTAGTTTGGTTCACCACTTTATTTTAAGAATGTGAAATGTCAGAATAATAGCAGAGAGAATGATTTATTTCAGCTTTTATTTCTTTCATCACATTCCCAGTGGATCAGCAGTTTACATAAACTCAATTAGTATTTGGTAGCATTGCCTTTAAATTGTTTAACTTGGGTCAAACGTTTCGGGTAGCCTTCCACAAGCTTCCCAAAATAAGTTGGGTGAATTTTGGCCCATTCCTCCAACCTAACTGAGTCAGGTTTGTAGGCCTCCTTGCTTGCACACGCTTTTTCAGTTCTGCCAACACATATTCTATGGGATTGAGGTCAGGGCTTTGTGATGGCCACTCCAATACCTTGACTTTGTTGTCCTTAAGCCATTTTGCCACAATTTTGGAAGTATGCTTGGGGTCATTGTCCATTTGGAAGACCCATTTGCAACCAAGCTTTAACTTCCTGACTGATGTCTTGAGATGTTGCTTCAATATATCCACATAATTTTCTCTCCTCATGATGCCATCTATTTTGTGAAGTGCACCAGTCCCTCCTGCAGCAAAGCACCCCCACAACATGATGCTGCCGCCCCCATGCTTCATGGTTGGGATGGTGTTCTTCGGCTTGCAAGCCTCCGCCTTTTTCCTCCAAACATAACGATGGTCATTATGGCCAAACAGTTCTATTTTTCTTTCATCAGAATAGAGGACATTTCTCCAAAAAGTACGATCTTTGTCCCCAAATGCAGTTGCAAACCGTAGTCTGGCTTTTTTATGGCGGTTTTGGAGCAGTGGCTTCTTCCTTGCTGAGTGGCCTTTCAGGTTATGTCGATATAGGACTCATTTTACGGTGGATATAGATACTTTTGTACCTATTTTCTCCAGCATCTTCACAAGATCCTTTGCTGTTGTTCTGGGATAGATTTGCACTTTTCGCACCAAAGTACTCACTTTTCGCACAAAAGTACGTTTATCTCTAGGAGACAGAACACGTCTCCTTCCTGAGCGGTATGACGGCTGCGTGGTCCCATGGTGTTTATACTTGCGTACTATTGTTTGTACAAATGAACGTGACACCTTCAGGCGTTTGGAAATTGCTCCCAAGGATGAACCAAACTTGTGGATGTTTACAATATTTTTTCTGAGGTCTTAGCTGATTTCTTTTGATTTGCCCATGATGTCAAGCAAAGAGTGACTGAGTTTGAAGGTAGGCCTTGAAATACACCCACAGGTACACCTCCAATTGACTCAAATGATGTAAATTAGCCTATCAGAAGCTTCTAAAGCCATGGCATAATTTTCTGTAATTTTCCAAGCTGTTTAAAGACACAGTCAACTTAGTGTATGTAAACTTCTGACCCACTGGAATTGTGATACAGTGAATTATAAGTGAAATAATCTGTCTGTAAACAATTGTTGGAAAAATGTATTTATTTATTTATTTCACCTTTATTTAACCAGGTAGGCAAGTTGAGAACAAGTTCTCATTTACAATTGCGACCTGGCCAAGATAAAGCAAAGCAGTTCGACACATACAACAACACAGAGTTACACATGGAGTAAAACAAACATACAGTCAATAATACAGTAGAAAAATAAGTCTATATACAATGTGAGCAAATGAGGTGAGATAAGGGAGGTAAAGGCAAAAAAGGCCATGGTGGCAAAGTAAATACAATATAGTAAGTAAAACACTGGAATGGTAGATTTGTAGTGGAAGAAAGTGCAAAGTTGAAAAATAAATAATGGGGTGCAAAAGAGCAAAATAAATAAATACAGTAGGGGAAGAGGTAGTTGTTTGGGCTAAATTATAGATGGCCTATGTACAGGTGCAGTGATCTGTGAGCTGCTCTGACAGTTGGTGCTTAAAGCTAGTGAGGGAGATAAGTGTTTCCAGTTTCAGAGATTTTTGTAGTTCGTTCCAGTCATTGGCAGCAGAGAACTGGAAGGAGAGACGGCCAAAGGAGGAATTGGCTTTAGGGGTGACCAGAGAGATATACCTGCTGGAGCGCGTGCTACAGGTGGGTGCTGCTACGGTGACCAGTGAGCTGAGATAAGGGGGGACTTTACCTAGCAGGGTCTTGTAGATGACCTGGAGCCAGTGGGTTTGTACAACGAGAGCGTACAGGTCGCAGTGGTGGGTAGTATATGGGGCTTTGGTGACAAAACGGATGGCACTGTGATAGACTGCATCCAGTTTATTGAGTAGGGTATTGAAGGCTATTTTGTAAATGACATCTCCAAAGTCGAGGATCGGTAGGATGGTCAGTTTTACGAGGGTATGTTTGGCAGCATGAGTGAAGGATGCTTTGTTGCGAAATAGGAAGCCAATTCTAGATTTAACTTTGGATTGGAGATGTTTGATATGAGTCTGGAAGGAGAGCTTACAGTCTAACCAGACACCTAGGTATTTGTAGTTGTCCACATATTCTAAGTAAGAACCGTCCAGAGTAGTGATGCTGGACGGGCGGGCAGGTGCGGGCAGCGATCGGTTAAAGAGCATGCATTTAGTTTTACTTGTATTTAAGAGCAGTTGGAGGCCACGGAAGCTCGTCTGGAGGGTTGTTAACACAGTGTCCAAAGAAGGGCCAGAAGTATACAGAATGGTGTCGTCTGCATAGAGGTCGATCAGAGACTCACCAGCAGCAAGAGCGACATCATTGATGTATACAGAGAAAAGAGTTGGCCCAAGAATTGAACCCTGTGGCACCCCCATAGAGACTGCCAGAGGCCCGGACAACAGGCCCTCTGATTTGACACATTGAACTCTATCAGAGAAGTAGTTGGTGAACCAGGCGAGGCAATCATTTGAGAAACCAATGAATTATAAGTGAAATAATCTGTCTGTAAACAATTGTTGGAAAAATGACTTGTGTCATGCTCAAAGTAGATGTCCTAACCGACTTTCCAAAACTATAGTTTGTTAACAAGAAATTTGTGGTGTGGTTGAAAAACAAGTTTTAATGACTCCAACCTAAGTGTATGTAAACTTCCAACTTCAACTGTATATATATTAGGAAGGGGAAGCAACAATGTAGGAGGGGGAAGTGGCCCCTGGTCTTGGTGTGGCCCCTGGTCTTGGTGTGACTCGGGTCTTGGTTTGGCCCCTGGTCTTGGTCTTGGTGTGACCTCAAAGTTAATGTGAACTTCCTCTGAAGAGTGTGCTTAGCAGCAGAGACAGAGCACATTTCCCCTCTCCTACTCTCAACCACAACAGAGAGTACAACGACCTCACAGCTGTTCAACTGAAACTAAAGATACATTTTCGCTTGTCACTGAACATCTTTGTGATGACACAAAGTAGAGTTGTTGGCCCTCTCGATGCCTGACTTTTTCTGCAGTTAATAACTCTATACTCTACAACAATTAGAATAATAAAAACTGTATACTGTTGACTTGCCATCTTTCTTTGGCAATACAACAGGTTGATTAAAGCAGAACTAGTGTTAGCGCTCTATTCAATCCGTATCGTGGAAGTTCAGAGTTACATCGTGATTGAAATTTAAATGCAACATTCCCGCGTTAGCGGAGACTGCATTCACGGTAAACCTGTATATATTGGCTCAATCAGAAGTTACCTTTCAATTTCTATCGCACAA